>NC_083720.1:124790280-125096060 GCF_028564815.1 Eubalaena glacialis | reverse complement strand
TAGATGTTTATCATTACAGGACAAAGTCTAAACTTCTCTACTCAACGTACAGGGCTCTCCGTATCTGCCACGTAGTAGCCATGGGCAAGTCATTCGACGTAAATTCTGTTTCCTCATCCATAAAGTGGGACTGTTACTAATTACTTCACAGAATTAAGATTAAATGCAGGTGAAAGCGCTTTTGTAACCTTGGCGGTATGAAAGTTACACAAAGCACATCGCTTCTCCCGTGCTTGGAATCTAGGAGTAGTACACCGTTTCAGCTTGCGCAAAAGACCTGAAATTTAAGGCGAGAAAAATCTACGGAGCCGCTCTGCCAAAGATCGATCTTTGGCGAGGGGCGTGCCTCAAGGTAGTGGTTGCCAGGAAAACCGTCGGGCGTCCCTAGAATCCGAGCACGCGCGGCGGGGCAGCCCAGCTCAGCGTCCTTTCAGAGATAGCGATTGGTGGAGCTTGGGCCAATCGGAGAGGGCGGCGGGGCGGGGCCGGGCAGTGTGCCGGGGAAGGCGTTCCCGTCGCTTCGCTCCCCGACTTCCGGGTCGCGGTGTTTGCAGGGAGCGTATCGCGAGTAGCGTCGTTTCCGTTGCCGGCAGTTTGCAGTCGGGGAAACCGAGGCAGCTCCAGCTCCTCCTAGTTCTTCCCGTTCCCGTGAGGTGGCTGCTATTTCTTTTCCTCTCGCCTGGTGCAGCTTGGGTGCGGCTGCGCTGAAGGCGCGCGAGCCCCGCGGTGTCCTACGGAAAGTCCCGCGGGGCTGCCGGGCCGGCGGGGCTTTGTGCGAGCGGTTCCCTCCCACTCGCGGGCAGGGCGCGAGCTGGGCTCGGCCAGGCTCTGGGAGGGGGGCTTGGCGGCGCAGCGGCTCCCCGAGGGCTGGGGAGCTCAGGCGCCGTGAGGCTGGCGTTCCCTCCGCTCGGCAGTTCGGCTTCTT
Organism: Eubalaena glacialis; assembly: GCF_028564815.1. Lineage (NCBI taxonomy): Eukaryota > Metazoa > Chordata > Mammalia > Artiodactyla > Balaenidae > Eubalaena > Eubalaena glacialis. The sequence continues at coordinate 125,095,135 of NC_083720.1, read as the reverse complement.
TTGTCCTGATGAGCGCGGACCGGATGGATTCATTTTAAAATCACAGTTCAGCCCGTCTCTGTGCACTGATTCTGCACTGACCTGCGGGGATCTCGAATTTGACAGTCCCTCGGGAGATGATCTATCTGTGGGAATGTTTAAGGCAGGAAAGAGATGAGCATTTTTGGTTTTAAGTAACTCCTCCTGACTTTCATTTCCCCGACCCCGCTTCATTTAGGAGCCGAAGATTTTTCTTATGGCATATTCAGTTTTATCGAGGGTGTAGTCTATTACTCTTCTTAGTATTTCTGCCCTTCACCTGTTGAATGGAAAACCAACAATTAGCCAGGGTGTGACCTACTCCGTGTTCAGTTTGTGTACTTCATTTGTAAGCCATGTGTAGTGTTTTTATTTGCTGCCATCACCTGACTGGGGGACAGCTGTAACTGGGATTATCCACAGGGGTTAAGAAGACATTCCTTATACAAACAATTCTGATATATGGTATATTTGATTTAATTGTTGCTTTAGGTGGGGTCCTTTTGTTCTTGAACTGTTGAGCCCTGTTCTCAAAGAATAAGAAATTAAATAGTGAACTGAGAGCTTGAATCTAAGTAAGTAGTTTGATTTTTACAGTTAATTGTTTAAAATGATAAATTAACCATTTGGCCAACATCACTTAGTTAATCTAAATGGTATATATTACACCTGGCATTGTTTTCTTAGATGCCTAAACGCTACTACAAAATAGACACAATGGAACAACATTATATCTATTAATATAATTTGGGATTTGATGAGTTGGATAAACTAATTTTTTCTCTTTTTCTAAATCCAATTTAAGGTCGTTAAACCTGTCATATATTTCCTTCTCCAGGAAAAAATGTTTATTTCTTTGTGGGAGTTCTTCTATGGGCACTTCTTTCGATTTTGGATGAAATGGCTCTTACGACAGATGACTGGAAAATGTGAATTGCAGCGAATTTTTGATACCTATGTAGGTGCACAAAGGACACACAGGATAGGTAATGTTTTTCGAAAAAGGATAATTAAAAACGAATAAAAATTTAACTCTGAATGAATATTTTTCTCAGTACCGATAGTGACAATAGCGCTTGCGTATCACGATCAAGTCACTTAATCTCAGTTTCATCTTTGAAATCTCACTTTGAATCCTTCCAGCGCTAAAACTGATTCTATAGAAAAAGAAACTATTATTTAATTCTGCATCTGTGCAAAGAATTACCTTCTCTGGCTCCTGAAATTCATCAGTTTTATCTTAGATTATGGTTGCAGCCTACTTTCTAGAGAAAAATCTCTATACTTCTATAAGCCCTTTGAAATTCTCACTTCAGTGAAGGAGATCCATTTTTATATTCAGCATCCTTCAATCTTTTAATCTCTTATGCAGTTCATGAAAGAATAATAACAGGTATCTAGTGATCCCTAGGAAAGATTATTAGACTAAAAATCTGCACTGTCCCATACTGTAGCCAATAGTCACATGTGGCTATTGAACACTTGAAATATGATTAGTCTGAATTGAATGTGCAGAACTAGAAAATATACTCTGGATTTCAAAGGCTTTATATGAATGTAAAGGTATCTCATTAATAATTGTTTATATTCATTGTATGTTGAAATGATAATATTTTGGATCTATTGGGTTAAAATATATTAACATCACTTTTATCTGTTTCTTTTACTCTAATATGGCTACTAGAAAATGTTAAGGTACATACGTGGTTCGCATTTGGGCCTGCATTATATTTCTATTGAACAGTGCTGCTCTAGTACCTTCTAAAATTGATCAGCTTTCAATACTTACTTGAAAATATGGCTTTAAATTAGAACACAGATGAGTGAGAAATATGATCGAGGTCATTTCTCTTTGGCCAGAGTGAGGCAGACCAGGGGTGGGCTGCAGTTCATGTTCACTATGTCAGATGGAAAATCATGACTTAACCACAACCTGTTTTGTGTTGAACAAGTGTGCTTCAACTAAGAAATCCACCCCTGTAAGATTTGAGGAGTGGGTGTTGGTAGCCAAGACAACAGGGGAAGAAGGGCAGAGTAAGGAGAGAGTGAGCCTCAGGGCAGCTAGATGATTGAAGTTTAATTACTTCCCTAGATTTTTCACAACTTTGTAGCTGACTTAAATTGTTGCCTGCTCTTTTGATTTGCCCTTTTGACTGCTCTGAGAAGAGCAAAGTACCTCTTGATAAGAACTCTTAGTAGTATTGATTGGTTTTTTATATTATGGGGGAAGAACATTTTAAGACTTTATTTTGCAGCAAGAACATTTTTCTTGAAGTTTTCAAATTGCTGAGAAAAGGAGACTGTTTACTATTTGCCAGAAAAATTTGTAAATAGACCAGTAAAAAACGTTCTTGTGATTCTTGAAGCAGAAAGCAAGAACGAAAAAGCTGTTTTGCTTTTCGTCTGGTTAGAGAATGGTTGTCCAGATAATCTAAAGTCTTCCTTTTTGCCCCTTTGTTGTATGTTTTGTTTGCTAGCTCTTCACATCTAAACGCTTACTTCATAAGGCTAACACATGAAAAGGTAGTTTAGAGCACTCGCACTGTATTCTTAAGATGAGTCTCACTGTATTCTTAAGATGAGTTTCTGGAACCCAAGCTATTCTGAGGCAGCCGTGGATGAATTTGCAGCAGTTAGTAGACACTTGGGGGTCCGCACAGAAACAGATGATTCTGGGGAAATTAGGTTGGTCTTAACCTCTTTGGCTCTGGTATGTGTGTTGGGTTGCGAATTTTGGAATCATACTGTAAGGATAAAATTTTTAAATGTTTGCTATGTTATTCATGTAGAAATTATATCTTCTGGAACTATTAAAGTAATTTATTACTGGCTTGATATTTATGCTATTTGTGTGCGGAGTAATTCACAAACAGCATTTAAGTAATAATATTCTTTTTTTTTTTTTTTCATTTTAGAAAATTCCTTGACATACTCCAAGAATAAGGTAGGATCATATCAAGGTGATAATTCTAGACAACTTAACTTGGAGATACTTTTTCTTTAAAAGAATGCCTCAATTTTAGAGTGAATTATTTCTAATGTCCTACTAGAAGAGTCTTTGCTGTAAAGAGTATTGAGTGAAATTTTCCCACCTTAGAAGAAATATTCTATTTTTTAAAACCTTTTTTCTCTGTGTGTGTATATGTTTGTGTGCACTACTCGTGCACAAAGAAGGTATTTGAATAATTTTTTCTGTTCTGAGGTTTTGCTTGTTTATTTTACCTCAAAACTTGATAGCTTTTGGGAAAGCAGGGTCTTAGGGGGAAAACTTTCTCATAGACTGTGCCCTTAGGATAGGTTTGGATAGTTATAGGAAATCTGGGTCATGTACCTTTTGATCCAAAATAAGTCATACCTCATACTGTTTATTAGTCAGCTGCTGCTGTGTAACAAACTTATAAAATCTCAGGGCATAGGTTTATTATATAAATGCATTATAAATAAATGCATTATTTATTTCTTGCTCATGTGTCTGTGGGCCAACTGGAAAGGCTCTTCTTCAAGCTGGTGCCAAGTTCAGGTCTGTTGCAGTTGTCTCATTGTGGGACCTAGGTTGAAAAGGTACCTGGGAAATATTCTCACAGTTGATCGTTGAACGTCCAGTCACAGAGGCGTATTTTAAGTTTTCTTGTGTCATGTCCATTAATATCCTTAAAGTAAGTTACATGGCCAAGCCCAAGTCAAGGGGTGGAAAAATACATTATGCCCACCATGAGGCCATGTTAGGCATGTGGGTATATAATTCAACTACACAGGAGTGAAAAACAGGGACCAATAATATAGTCTACCACATGCTTCCCTATAGTGTTTCGCAATTTTTTTTCTCTATATATAGATTATTTGGTGTGGCAAAGTTAGAGTATGGAACATGTAGACCATTGTTTGAAATCCCGTGGTAGATCACAGCCAGCATTAAACAACAACAACAACAAAAGGAATGGAATAGAAAATAATTAGAAAACAGTGGTCGTAGTAAGGTTAAATATGGTTTCATGAAAATTTACTTTTAGTTATCTGTGTGTGCATCTATATCTGTTTTAGATATCCGTATATATGTTTGTATTTGGTCATGATGTACAATGTGGATCGAGAATATAGGGTCAAAAATTGTTGATTTGCTACTGTCTAGTGATATTGATATGAGTTACTGATTCATGCTGGAAAGAAAATGGGCACTGCTGAATATTGCAAGCATATCTGTTAAGTTTTGGAGAGTGACCTATAAAATAGGTGCTTTACTGATTTAGTTAGTCTTTTATTTATGAGTGGTCAATATGGGAATAACTCATATACGTGAATGAATACCGGGGAGGGGAGAAGAGTCTAGAGTCCTACCCGTTTGTTTAGAATCCTATAAAGTGATTAATATTCTTTTTTTTTAAATGAGACTGTAGGGATCTAGAAAGTTAACAAGTTGCTTGTTCTAAAAAATTTGTTTATACTTATCCACCCGTATAGTTCCATTAATTGAAACTTAGGATGCAATTTCACAAAGTAACAATATCATAAATTGTAGATGAACCTCTGGAGGGGTTCTGGAACTGGGAACTCACTTTCACATCTATCTGTGTAACCATCATTACCAAAATGGATTGTAATGACAGTTTTGGTCGTAAAATTTACTAATGGGATTTTATATGTGGTAAAATTACCCCAAACTTAAGTGGGACTGCACACAAGATGATACTTTTTAAGAACTCTAGTGCCTTGGTCAAATCCTTGAGCGAAGATTTGAATGATTGCCGTATGTTCAACATTCCACCAGGGTCTTTGGGATATAAAAAAAAAAAAGACTGAAATCTAATGTAATTAAAAACAGGCATTTAGAGACGGAAGAGGTAAATGTGGGCTGAAGTGTTTGGAGGCTTTAAGGTAGTGGTTACAAGTTAAAGAAAATAAAATGTTCATTCTTTTATCTCATTTACTGGCAAAGTTCACTTGAAAAGTAAACATTAAAATTGTATTCTTATGATTTTATTATTTAAAAATATAAATTGCTAATTGTGTTTTGGAGGGCATACTAAAAAGGAATAGTCAACAAATGGGTAGTTAAATACTTACTGAATTAAATCACAGGAGCTTTGCTTTCTTGCGGTTTTAAATCTAAGGTAAACTTGTCAATAAGCTAATGGAGGAAGTCTCATCGGTTTAAATATACAATTTATGGTGTGTATTGTGTCTCATTTGTATATTTCATTTACTTTGTAGAGTAAAATTGAATTCTGATTTTGTGATATTTCTATTAACCCGCTCTACTTTTATATGAAAAAAATCTGAGCTCAGATTCTGATTGTATCACTTTCTAGTTGTTTGTGCAAGTTACTCATTTTCTCATTGTAAAAGGAGGTATTAATATCCACATGGTTATTTAAGGATTAGAAATATTATTATTATGAAAGCAGCCTAAGAGAATACCCCGTACCTGATAGGTATCACTAATATTATGTTAGTGATGATGGGATTAAATCAACATACACTACAAAATTTTTAGAAGTTTAAAATATGCATGAAAACCTCTTAGTTATTTAAATACTTAACATTACCAATGATTGCTGTGAATAAAAGTGATTTTAATCTATTAAGGCCAGTTCCCTAAAGCAGTGATAGTGTGGTCCTATTGGGTTGTGAATTGTTCTGTAGTGGAAATTCTTAATTTCCTCGTTAAAAATTGAGTCTCATTTGCTTGTATTTTAGATTAGGACCAACCACTTATCAATTATATATTAAGGATTACTAAAACTTTGGGATTTATAAATGAAAATGAAAACCTTTTTAGAACTTGAGGAGTCTAGTTCAGTATTCTGCTAAGAGGTCTGGCTGCTATTCAATGTATGGTAATGTTGCAGAGCTCCACTGTACTTATGCATATATGGGTATTTGAAAAATTTGAAATTTAGGGAAAGAACACTTTGTCAGTCTAATCGTGTTTTTGATTGGCTGTTGTTTGGTTAGAGCTGCTGTCTTAGCTCTTAAATAGTAATGATAACATTCTAACTATTGAATGATAAATTAGTTTTATAGCATCAGTTTACTCGTCTGTGCATTGATGGTATAGTAATGCACATTTGCATATTTTTTGGTCTCTAATTTTCCAAAATTAGACTTTAAGTACCTAACCTTTAAGTATATAACCACATAGGCATTGTGGTTCAAAAATGAAACATTCACACTCTGTGGTTACACTAACACAAATGTATATATAATTTCCCCAGATTTGCTTGCATGGTGAAACTCACTGTTGATGTTTGTTGGCTATAAATATAATTTGGCTAGTCATATAATTTGTAACTTACCATCAAGGTAGGTGTAATAAAAAAGACTAGATTACTTTTATGTTTATTGAATGTTATTTTGTAATAAAATCATATGCATAAGCATATATTATTTTCTTAAAAAATATATGATAAGTGATTTGTATATATTGCTTTCTTGTTGTTTATTATCACCTACTTTTTCTTTAGCTCTAAAGTGAACATCATTGGGAAAAGGGTCTTTGGATACTTACGTAGTTTTAGGTTGAGAGAGAAAGTTTTAGAGTTGCTGACCTAAGAAATTCTTTAAGTCCTGTATATTCCAGTATTGAATATACGTTCATGAGCTCCATGAGAACTTAGACAATGTTGGGATACATGAGAACTTAGAAAATGTAATGGGTTATATTTCTCCTCCATCCAGCTGTTATTTTGTTTTTGATTAGGAACCAAAGACCTACCAAAAGGTTAGAGAATAAGCCAGAGATTGACAGATGGATAAAAAAGCAAGACCCAGCTAACTGAATGTTATTTCAAGAAGCATACTCTAAACATAAAGTCACAAACAAATAGAAAGTAAAAGCATATACCTTGCAAACAATAAGCATAAAAAAGCTTTTGTGGCTTTCTTTTAGAAAATATAAACCTGGAGTGTTACTGGAGACTAAATCTTTTTTTTTTGGTAATGATAAAAGGGCTAATTTATCAAGAAAACATAACAGTATTAAACGTGTATACACTTACTAACAAAGCTGCCAAATACTTGAAGCCTAAATAGACACAGCTAGATGGAGAAATATATGAACCCACAATTGTAGCTGGAAACTTTACTGCATTCTCTCAATAAATGATAGTACAACAAGAAAAAAAAAATCAGAAGGCTCTATACAATTTGAACAATACGATTAACCATCTTGACCTAATTGACATTTATAGAGTGCTACACCCAACAAATGCAAAATACATATTCCCAAGTACACATGGAACAGTCATATAGATATATCATATACTGGGTCTTTTAAGTCTCAGTAAGTTTCAGAGGACTGAATGCATACAGAGTATGTTTTCTGTCTCCAACAGCATTAAGTTAGAAATAAGGGGACTTCCCTGGTGGTGCAGTGGTTAAGAATCCGCCCACCAATGCAGGCAACACAGGTTCGGTCCCTGGTCCGGGAAGATCTCACATGCCACGGAGCAGCTAAGCCCATGTGCCACAACTACTGAGCCTGCGCTCTAGAGCCCACGAGCCACAACTACTGAGCCCACGTGCCACAACTACTGAATCCCATGCACCTAGAGTCTGTGCTCCGCAACAAGAGAAGCCACTGCAATGAGAAGCCCATGCACCACAACAAAGAGTAGCCCCCACTCGCTGCAACTAGAGAAAGCCCGTGAGCAGCAACGAAGACCCAATGCAGCCAAAAAAATAAATTAATTAAATTAATTAATTTAAAAAAAAGAAATAAGAAAAATATAACATCTAGAAAATCCCCAAATATCTGGAAATTAAGAATCTGAGTAACCCATGGATCACAGAAGTACTCACAAGGGAAATTTAAAAAGAGAATTGAAGTGAATGGTAATGAAAACACAACATATCAGAATTTGTGGAGTACACCCAAAGCAGTGTTTAAAGGCCTGAAATCAGTGAGCTATGCTTATACCTTAAGAAACTAGAAGAGAGAAAATTAAACCCAAAGTAAATAAAAGAAAGGATATAATAAAAATAAGAAAAAATTAACAAAATATTAAACAGATAAAAATAGGAAATATCACCAAGCTCAAAAGTTGATTCTTTGAAAGAATTAGTAATATTAATAGCCTTCTAGCAACACTGATCAAGAAAGAGAGAAAATCCAAATTGCCCATATCAGGAGTGATAGAGGGGGCATCACCACAGCCTGTAGTCACTTAAGTATAAGGAGGTGCTATGGACAACTTGATGCCAATGAAGTCTATAGCTTAGATGAAAGAGACAAAGTGCTTGAAAAACACAATTTAGCAAAACTAACACAAATAAATAAAAAAATTGAAATAGCCATATACCTAATAAATGGAATCTGTAATTTAAACATTTTGCACAAAAAGTCTTCCAATATTAGCTTCACTAGTGAACTCTTATCAAACATTTAAGAAGAAAATATAATACTGCTATTATATAAGCTCCTAGAAAATCGAGTAGAAAGAAACACATTTTATGAGGCCAGTATAATCCTGATATTAAAACCAGACAAGGACACTGTAATAAATGAAAATTACAAATCAATATCCTTCCTGAATATGGATACAAAAATTCTTCATTAGCAAATTGATCCCAGTAATATATAAAAAAAAATAATATGTCATGACTACATTTTCAAAATCAATGAGTGTAACTTACCACATTAACAAAGTAAATTAGAAAAATAAGATCATTTGAGTAGATACTGAAAAACTGTCTTGGCAGACCTCAATACCCATTCATGGTCAAAAACACTCAACTAACTAGGCGTAAAAGGAACTTCCTCCTCCTATTAAAGGCCATCTATGAAAACCCTGCAGCTAGCATGATAGGTATACAACACTGAAATATTGAACGCTCTCCACACTCAGTTGTGAACAAGGCGAGGATGTTTACTCTCCTTTTATTCGGCATTGTGCTAAAGGTCCTAGGCAGTGTAGTAAGGGAAGGAAAAGAAATCTAAGACATAATGATTGAAAAGAAAGAAAGAAACTGTCTTTGGCTTCCCTGGTGGCGCAGTGGTTGAGAGTCTGCTTGCCGGTGCAGGGGACATGGGTTCGAGCCCTGGTCTGGGAGGATCCCACATGCCGCGGAGCAACTGGGCCCGTGAGCCACAATTACTGAGCCTGCGCATCTGGAGCCTGTGCTCCGCAACAGGAGAGGCCGTGATAGTGAGAGGCCCGCGCACCGCGATGAAGAGTGGCCCCTGCTTGCCACAACTAGAGAAAGCCCTAGCACAGAAACGAAGACCTAACACAGCCATAAATAAATGAAATTAAAACAAACAAACAAAAAAAAAACGTGTGCTCTGACATATCTCAAAATGGTTCCTTTTAAACTGTCTTTATTAACAGGTGACATAGTTTGTGAGTATAGAAAATGCTAAGAAATCTATAAAAATTACCAGCATTATTGATAAATGAATTTAGCAATGTCGTAGGACACAATATGTCCGCGTATGTTAAGAGCAAACTTTTGGAAAACAAAAAAAGAACAGTTCCACTTACAGTAGCATCCAGAAACGTAAAATACTCAGGGATAAATATAACGAAAGCTATGCGAGACGTCCGCATTACGACTCCTTTTCCTGAGAAAACTTAAAATGGAAAGATACACTGTGTTCATCACTTGGGAGAGTCAGTATTCTTAAGATGCTGATCCCCACAGCGACCTATGGATTCAACGCAATTCCAGTCAAAATCCCAGCAAGCTATTTTTGAAGGGAGTGGCAAGCTCATTTAAAGTTTATACAGAATTTTAAGGAAACTAGTATAGCCCAAATAATCTTCTAAAAGAACAAAGTTAGAAGATTTTTACTGACTTCAAGACTTTCTAGGCAAATAGATAAATATAACAGATGAGAGAACAGAAATAGACCATATGTAATTTTTAACAAGGATGCTAAAGCAATTCAGTGAGGACAGGAAAGTATTGGAAAACCAATAAATAGCGCTGGAACAACTGGATATCCAAATTGGGGGAAGGGAGGCTCCTATCTCCCTCTACACATGAAAATTAATTTGATATGGACTTTAGACCTGTGTTTAAACCAAAACTTTAAGGCTTCTCAAAGATAGCATAGAAGAATATACATCTTCTACCATGGGTTAAGCAAAAATGTCTTTTAGAGAAGACACAGCGTTACCATTTAAATAAAAAATAGAAAAGTAGTTTTTATTTTGATGCAGTCTAATTTATCAGAGACACCTTTAAGAAATGAATTGGCAAGACAAAATATTTGCAGCACATATATCTGATTAGGGGCTTATATCTCGCAAAGAACTTTTAGAACTCTAATAAAAAGACAACACAATTTTTAAAAGGACAAGAGCCTCGAATAGTCACTTCACAAAGACAAAAAATATTATTCATAGTAGTCTAAAATTGGAAGCAATGCAAATACCCATCACCAGGAGAATGAGTAAGCAAATTGAGGTGTATTCATACAATGGAATACTACTCAACAATTGGAAGGAACAAATTACTGATGAAAGCAAGAATGTGGATGAATTCTAGAAATGTTATGTTGAGCAAAAGAAGGCAGACACAGAAGAGTACATACTTTATGATTCCATTTATATGCACACCACAAGGTTATGGTGATAGAAAGCAGAACAGTGGGTGTTTGTTGGGAGAGGGATTGATTGGGAAGGGGCATGAGGGAACTTTCTGCAGTGATGGAAATGTTCTATATTTTGATAAGGATGTGGATTATTTGGGTATATGCATTTGTCAAAACTGGTCAAACTGAATATGTAACACCCATTCCTTTCATTGTATTTAAATTAACCTCAATTTAAAGAAAAGTAATGGAATAGCTGTACATGACTTTTACTGAAACAGTTGCCTTTCTTAAGGTTTTCTTCTGTCAAATATCTCCGTTCGATAATTATATGTCTGTTATCTCTTCTATACGGGATATGAAAAAATGAGTTAGATACAGTCTCTGTCCTCAGAGAATTTTCCACTTAATATATTAAAATAACTATACTATAGAAAGTGATAAGAGTCACAGAAAGGTTACAGGTACATTATTATGCAGATTCCAAGAGAGGAGAGGTTACTTCCACTTGAATAGAATCAGGGAAAGCTTCCTGGATCTGGTATGTGAGCCAGCTTAGCAATGGGAAGAATTGATATGTCTAGAGATTGGGAAAAGGATCATTCCAGAAGAAAGGCCCAGGATATGCAGAAGCATAACTCCAAGTATGATTAGATTATTTTGTCTGGAGTATAAGGAATATCAGATGGAATTTTGATAGTAGCTTAAAGAGGGATAAGAGTTAAAGAAACCTTTTAAGGGTAAAGAAGGCCTGAACTTGCTTATTTCTTGAGAGGAAGGATCCAGTGGACATTTATAAGACATATTATTTAAGAAATCTGTTTTATATGCATAGAAAAAAAGACTGGAAGGATATCTGCTAATCTGTTACCAGTGGCTATCTCTGGTGGTAGGATTGACACGATTATTTGACTTTTCTTCTTTTTGCTCTTCTGCATTTAAAATTTAAATTTTTTTCCTTCTGCATTAAAATTTTTGTGCATATATTTTTATTATGTAATTTTAGAATTTTATAAAAAGTATTTGCTTCATAAGCATACTATGGTGGGAGCTTATTTGCTAAGAACTTGTTGGCTTAGAACCTCTTGATTCTCAGTTAAGGAAGACTTCATCTAATACATCATGCTGCTTCTCTTCTATTTTATGTATGTATGATTTTAGCCCTACTGAAAATTTGAAACAAATTCGGTTTCATTTGGTTTTGCCTTTTCATACACGCATTATGAAGTTGACTAAATACCTCAAAACATACTGTTCTTTTTCAGCAATAGGGGATTTTTCTCATTCAGCTTTGTTTCACACAAATAGGTCTTACAGAAAGCGACACTGGTTGTTCAGAGTGAAGTGGACAGATGTGTAGTAGATATAATGAAGGAAAAGGATATTAACCCTGAGAAGGATGCCAGGTATGTGTTCTTGCGGTGTTCTCATTTATCGTATGCTTACATCCTGTGAGGCTGGAGACCTCACACAGTTGTGAAACGTTAGAGCTGAAGGGTTTGTGGAGATCATCTAATTCAGCCCTTTCACTTCACTAGATGAGGAGGTGAGGTCCAGAGAGGTGAGTGATGGAAGCAGGACTGAAACCTATATCTCTGGGTTCCCAGTCCAGTACTATTGCCAGTTTATCATCTGCCTTCTCGAAGGTAACTTACCATTACTTTCCCAAGCTTAAATAATGACTCCTGTGTCCTTCTTGTCCTTCAAAATTCAGTTCCTCTGTCCTCCTCCAGGAAGGTCCTCTATCATACATTTAACCCATTGTACTGTAGTCATTGATTCGCTCTTGTTCTTCCCCAAATAAATTCTGAGTTCCATAAGAGGACTTGACTTATTACATTTCTGTGTTCCCAGCACAAGTGTATTGAGATAGTAAATATTTAGCAAGCTTTTCTTCATTTGGTATTTTCTTTGTAAATATTGAGGAAGGAGTAATTTATTTGGGCTGAAACAGGGGAGGGTACAGGAGAGAAGTGTGACGATAAGTCCACAGAAGAGGTGACGTTTGAGCTGGACCTTGTTGAATGGGTAGGGGAGGACATTCCGTGCAGAGGAAGGTGCCAGCAAGACACAGAGTCCTTGAGTATCTGGGAATGACAGGGAGTCCTTTGTAGCCAGAGCGTTGAATAGGCACAGAGCAGAGGTTGGAGAAGTGAGTGGAGTGCAAGATCAGAGATATATTGCAAGGAGGCTCGCATGCCACACTGAGAGATTTAGATGTTGTCCTCTGATTCTTTTTTTTTTTTAAGCAAACAAGCTTCATTATCAGGTATGTATTTTAGGAAGATGAAGGGTAAATTTGAAGAAATGGGAGGCTGGTAGAAGGAATAAAGACAGAACAGTCAGCAAACTGAGTCATTCAGGCAAGAGATGATGAAGCCATAAATACACCAGGGTAAATGGATATATACGATGAGGGCTTTGAGGGACATTTCAGAGCTAGAAAGGATAAGGGCTCAGGGACCTTTTGATGTATTGTTGATGGAGAGGAAGGTCAGAACTCGGAGCGTTCTAGCTTGGGGAACTAGTGCTTAGTGATTCCATTAATGGATTTAGAGTTGAGAAAGAGCATGCTTCTTCAGGGAAGATAAGCTGTTGTGTTTGGAAGAACTGGGAGAACCTGTCATGGCATTGTGTGTTGCTATATCCTTGGAAAATTAGGTCTGCTGGTAGTGTCTCACAATAAAGATTTGGGAACACATGAGATTGCCCAGAGAAAACATGAAAAGAAGTGAACGAATCAAGGATTTACAAAGTTTGCAGTTTTGGAAGTTTGCCTTTCCTACCTGTCTTGCCCTCTGTGTAGGCCCTGTTCTATCACATCTTGCATGATACTTTGTATAATGTTTTGTGTTTACAGAGGCTCTTGATGCTTACTGTATTAAACCAAAAGCTAGGGAATGCTTTCTAAATAGACATATGAACCACAAGCTATGGAAGGCATTACTTTATTGTGATAAGAAGGTACGATTTTTTAAAAATAATAACTTTTATCATTTTCAGTTTTAAAATCTGTATGAAGGCATGCTTACTACAGATATCTGGTTATAAACAGCTCTATTTGGATGTAGAAAGTGTGAGAAAAAAACCATATGATTCTGATAACCTGCAACATGAAAAGCTGCTTCTCAAGGTAAGTTTTGGTGTTCTGTATTTGGAGTTACACTGGAAAATAAATCAGGCTTGAGTTGGTAAGGCCTGTGTGGAGAATCTGGAGGCTTACACAGCCATCTGATTTCTTTGCGTCTCAGAGAATTTTATTATATTGGTGAAAGATTTTTAGTTAACTATTTTTATAATTTCCTGATAAGCATCAATGAGATAGATTCAAATTTTATTTTAATGCTTTTAATTCTGAAATAAATTATAAACTTATAAAGGGAGATCTTTTCAACTGAGAAGTATGAGTCCACAAGCTTCAGATTTTTTCCCCCTACTTTTTATATAAATCCTCACATAAATTAGGCATTTTTTCAGCTTACACTTGAATTATGAACATAGATGTCCCTTTTCAGATTATTATGTCAGATCTTTTGGGATTTATGAAATGTGCCAAATATTGCCACAATAGATTTAAAAATTAAGAGAGTAAAGAAATTTACTTAGAACCTTCCTATTTCTTATTTCTGAAGTAAAAATGCATGAGGCCAGTGAGATGCTGAAATTCGAGAATATCAGGCCTGGAGTAAGCTTTCCAGATCATCCGATCTAGTACCTTTATTGTAGGGATGAGGTTAGTTCTAAGGCGTAGAGGAGATGAAGTCATTTGCTTTAGAAAGGTCAGTTCTGAAATAGAGCTGAATCAGCTTGCTCATCCACTTCACCTATTCTAATTATATTTTTAAATGGTTATAGTTAGGGAAAATAGCACATGGCACCTGGTGTTAGGAGTTTGTTATAAACTAAAAGTGCTGTGGAAAGAAACAAACATTGAGAATATTCAAGTAACAGTAAGAGACAAGTTTAAAAACACTAAAACTTGTTTTCAGGAGGAGATAAATATACACTTCACCTAATTTTAAAATTAAAAATAAAACTTGATTTTGTCAGTGAGGATAATAAAACTACTCAAAGGACTGTTGCTGCGGATTGAATTTTTATGTTTCAAGTGTTAGCATAGTGCCTGGCACTCACTAAGGCTTGACCTCTTTAGAGCCTCCTCGTCATCATTATTCCCGTAACTTCAGACCCTCTCTACACAATACCTTCCCTTTAGAGAAGGGGTAAGACCCAAGTCCTAGCATTTGAGTCAAGGGAATTTTCATCTCGGTGATTCATCATGAAACTCATTCAGAGGTGAAGAGCCAGTTGCTGGCAGTGAATCACCCAGCCTCACGCATGCTCAGCAGGGTAAGGGGCTAAGGAGATCTGTGTTTCTTTAAGTACAGTCCAAGAGCCACCTTCACTAAAGTTAACCAGTGTTTAATATTCAGAATCCAAGGTTCCACCTTTGCCTACGAAATCAGAATCTTCAGGGGTGGAACCCTGAAATTTGATATTTATGCATGCTGAATTTTGAGTTTTAGTGGTCTTACCTTGTCTCTCACCACATCACTGAGGCCTCATCCTTTGCATAATCAAACCCTTGCTGAGCTCATGGAGAGACGCTAAGGTGAGCAGGTGCATGTGTGAGTAATGAGAGAAGAGACCAGATAAAACCCAGTGTGATGATTGGATTAGCTTCAGGGCCAGAGTGCTGACCCTGTCTTACAGTAAGGTCGCAAAGTCTTCACATTTCATTCGAGGTGACAGGATACTCCTTTCATTAGGAGTCCTTTACTCAGCAGTGCCTGAAATGGTAGTGAAATGGGAAAAAAAAAAATGCAAGTATTTCTGTTTTGCAAATTTTCACAAACTTTCTTATCAACTTTTGTAAGTCTCTTTTGTCTGATGACTTGTGGTGTTGAATTTAGAAAATGACTGATTACATTTTTTAAACTTTATTTTGCACTAATTGGTTTGTTGCTATCCAATATTTGATAGCTGTTCTTAAATCCTCAATCTTAAGGAATATATTTACTTACAACCAAGTCATATTCTTTTTCTTTTAAAACTATGAAAATTTGTAAAATAATGATCATACAGGTTTTAATACTATCAGTATTATTTCTCCATGATCCCCTCCCTATCTCAGACTTATTTTCCTTCTGATTAAGGATAATCACCCGCCATTAGAATAGAGCCTACTTAAGTATATAGTGTTTGAGGCAAGGGCCAAGTGCCTGGCACTGTGTTCTTCTCAAGGAAGCAGTTTACTAATTCTGGTATATATGTATTACTTAGTAAGTAAAGACATCTCATTGTTTTCGATTTCTGTGTATTTGTTACCTTTTCAAAGTCTACTGTTCTTTGTATCAGTCTTTTAAATTGGAATAAGTATGCTACATTTTTTAGGCTAATTGAAAAGTTCTCTAAATATAGTCTTTGTTGAGCCTATGATTTGTCTACAAAAGTTGTTTAATTAAAAGCATTCGACTTACCAGTATATCAGCTATGAGAAGGAAAATGTCTTGGTAAATTAAGAGCATCACTATTATTTGTAATATGGAAGCATGTTTGTACAGCTTTGGAATCTTCTAATGCCCACGAAAAAATTGAAGGCTAGAATCTCCAAGCAGTGGGCTGACATTGGTTTCCAGGGTGATGATCCCAAAACAGACTTCAGAGGCATGGGAATACTTGGATTAATCAATCTTGTGTAAGTGAAAATAAACTTTCTTTAATTCTCTAAATGAAATCACATGTAATCTCTAATCTTGTTAAATTTTAGTAAGAATCAATCTAGTTTTATACTATCTCTGAATTTTAATAACTGCTGTGCTAAAGGTATTTGCTAATGTGCTGGCAACAATGTGAATACATAAGCCATATACTGTGTGTGTGCGTGTGATTTCTTTACTTACCAATACTTGCCTCTTTCTTTCTCTTCCTGGCTACCTTTTAAGGAATTGTGTGTACTCTTTTCATACTCTCTTTATCCTCTTGCCTCTTCTCTCTTGGCTCTCTGACTTCATTTTAGGAGGTATAACCAGATAAGATAATAATAAAGCCTCTTCACACTTCTTTGCCATCTGTGACAAGTAATTTAAATCCCTGACTTTTCAGAGCCTATATGAACTGTCTCTTGTTTTTCTTCTTTAATATATATGCTTGGGCACACGTATGAAAGCTCAAAATATGTAATTAAAATCAGAATTGATAGCCAAAACTATTTTAGAAAGTAAACTGGAAGATTAATATGGATATGAATATGCAAATGAAGATAGTCTAGTGTTTGGGTCTGTCCTTGAATTGTGATTTATAGACTATGAAATGCCTAGAATGGGAACGCTAACCATTAACAAAGTTTGGATAATTGTTACTGTGAAAAATTAGTCCTGAAACTGAGCTAATTTATGTTAATATTCAGAAAAGATATCTAGGTCAATATGGATAAGGCCGTTAGGGGGGGAAATAGAAGATAACAGTAGGGCTTCAATATCTACAATTTTTTTCCAGTTACAAAAGTATTTCATTTTCTGTAATACCTAAATTGTATGAGCATGAAAGTTTTCCATGCATCTACTTTTCAAAGATAAAACACAGTTGTCTGAATAATAATAATAATTACAGAAAATGAGATTGTCAGTTTTCCACTTTGATAAATAGAAACTTCCATTTGGGGAATTTAATTAGAATAAATGCAGTTTGTTTTCACTTGGAAAAATTATGAAATATTTTAAAATTCATTATTGTTCAGAACACTTGGATCTTTTGTTTTTAGCGTTTAAAGACCATCTTTTTTCTTGGTACTTGTAAACTACACAGATAATTGAAACTCAGTTAGACACACACACATTCTTCTGATGTTTCCTTTCTTAACTTTTGCTGAGTAACCTTTCTTTTGGTTCATTTCCTCAGAAATCAAGATTTTTCAGCATTTGCCAGAAGATAATTTAATTTAGCTTAAAATTTAAATAATTTAATAGAATTTGATTCAAGACTGTGGTAAGGAGTTCTGATAGACCTTTAAATGATTTGCAGATATTTTTACTCTATTTAGAGCTAGTATCTACTAATTTGAAAAATGACCAAGATTCAGATATATTAATTATTTGATTGCCATTGATGTACTAGAGTGCTTGAAAACATAAAATTAGCTCTGATTTCTCTATAATTATGTTTGTTGTCCTGTGTATGGAGCTATGACTCTTCAGGATCAAAATAAAGATACAGTCAAGAAGCAGGCAAGCTGTTCAAATACCTTTATGTAATGAATTTTTAAAATTTCTTGGCCTTTGTCATCAAATCTCTTGAAATATTTTGTTGCTTTGAAGGACAGCTGGTAGTTTGATAGATAACGATGTTTTAGGTAAATGAATGCTCAGGCAGGTATAAAATAAAAAGGATATTTTACAGAAAATGAATTGAAGAGAGACTGAAAAAAATCTGAATAAATGAGGAAATAGAAGCAGAAAGGTAAAATATACAAGCTAAGCCCAAAAATGTATGTAGGAAGGGAGAGAAGGCAGGAAGGAAGAAAGGAGAAGGAAGGAAGGAAAGAAGGGAAGTAAGTCAGTACAGATTATTGTAAGGAATAGGTCTCCTTATTACATAGATGCTTATTTTCCTTAGATACTGTTTACATAGGGGTTTCCTAGGTAAGTTCAGCAAGGAAATTAAAAGTTTCTCTGTGTTACAGATTGAATATTTTAAAAGTAGCTTGATTATTGAAATACTAATATAATACTGAATTGTATTGAGTATCATGCCAAAAAAAATGAAATATAAATAGTCTACTTAAGGGCATTTTAGAGCCAGCCTCCAGATAAAGTAGAAAATTAGAACATGTAAAGAAAGCATTGCACTAAAACAGGACTTTTTTCTGTTTGGGGATTTACAGATCCCTTTGAGAATCAAATGAAAGTTTTGTATATTCTCTCCCCAGAAAATGTACACACAGAAAATGTATGAATAATTTAAAGTGATTCATGGATCCCCCTTCATTCATGAATGATCATTCATTCATGAACTTCTGAGTTAACAATCTCTGTTTAAATGGGTTGAAAATTAGAGCCAATGAAGAAAAATGGAAGTCTGTAGTATTAATTTACAGAAGGAAAAATAGAGGGACATTTGGTTAGAAATTTCTATGCTTTATGAAAATGTCAATGACTGTGCCTTCTAAAATTTAAATAAACCATGGAAATCCATTTTTTCTTCTACTTCTTATCCTTACATAAACATCCAGCCAGTCATCATATGTGTATGAGTATCAGTGCATTATGGGGTGATCCAAAGTTTGAAAAGATTTGGTCCCTATCTTTAAGAACTCGAAGAGGTTGCATTAGTATAAGCCAACAGTATGTATGAACCTTTATATATTTCTCTGTTGTACCTGCTAATACTTCTGTTTTGTGGCCAGTATTTTAGTTACACCACTGATCAAGGAGCGGTTTTTTTTAGTGCAAAAGGAAGGCTATTGACTTTCTTCTGATTGCATTGACAGTGGCATTAAGCAATATAGACTCAAGTTGCAACAGAAGGAATGAGCTCAGGTGAAAGGAAGTGTCCTAACAGGTACACAATGACTACTTTATAGAAAATTTAGAACAAACAAATAAACAGAACTCTAGATTTTCTTTTAAAATAGATAAAAGTCTCTTGTTAAATCATTTATTTGTCAAAATACTTCAAAGTCTAGCGAAGGGCCCATGTCCTGTACTAGATAGGCCTGATAGCTCAGAATTAAGTTTTGATTCAGAAGCATCTCGGAGTCACTGAAGTGACTTGAGGTGGAGATTGGGATGCTTTGGCAGTAAGACTGTCACTTTGACAGTACCTTCTAAAATTGCTTCTGGATATCTTCAATTTGAATGACATGTTAATTTCATTATTTTTCTTAAACTTTTTCAGGTATTTCAGTGAACATTATACCAGTGAAGCTCATCAGATTCTTTCCCGTTCAAATCATCCAAAGTTAGGGTAAGCTGGATATGTTAAAGAAACCATAAGCTCTTGAATTGAAAGTATTTCCGGGTATTTTTAAAAATTAGATTATTCTAGTTAATAAGAACTTCATAAAGAATATTGCATGATATATTATTTTATGGCTAAATGAGATCATAAACCAATTTTGTATGTAATTCAATATATTTTTATCACAAGGTACAGTTTATCTATAAAATGGAGATAAGGACCTTATAAAAATTTTCTGAGAGATAGATTTGAAAATAGGAATAGGAAATGGCTTTGAAATGGGAATAAGAAAATGAGAAATAGCTTTGAAACTTGTGAAGTGAAATGCAAATTGACATCATATTATTAGCTTTATCATTATTTTTATATTCCAGTGATACCTATCTTTGAAAAAGCATTATAACACTGTTACATCATAAAAATAAATACCCTGATAATGGAGGAGAAAATATCAGATTACTCAGTATATTTTAGAAATCAATGAGGGTGTATGTAGTACTCTTTTTAATTTTTTTTAAAATGATTTTGGTTTTAGATATTCATGTGGCCAGAGCTTTGTTTTCATATCTTAGATAATATCCAGAAAATCAACAGCCTCTAAAGAACAAAAATTAATGTGTAGAAATTTTTGTAAAATCAATACAGTGTTAGAAATGGATCAAAGTTACTTTTTACTAATTCCTTGCATAATTTAAAATTTACTTTATGAGCTATTTTGGCTAGCTGGGATAACTGGTAATGTTTCTGACATAGGTATTCTTATGCAATAGTTGGAATCAATCTTACAGAGATGGCTTATAGCTTGCTGAAGAGTGAAGCTTTGAAGTTTCACCTCTACAACTTTGTTCCTGGTATACCAACAATGGAACACTTTCACCAGTTTTATTGTGAGTATTGAAATGAGTTAAAAGTAGAAATTTCTAAGAGAATTTTTTAATTCTTAGGAAAGTATTATATGCAATACCTTTATCAAATATATAACTTATACTTGTCATTTTACTATTTAGGATCTTTCAAAAACAGGAAGTTAATGGAAGATGGGTATCCAAGAGTATCTTGTACTTGAGTTTATATATTTGCTGATTTAAAAAATTCAGTGAGACAATTTTTGACATGTATGCAAATGTAGGATTTATACAGTTTTTCTGTAGACATTTGTTTTCCAATCAACTATAAAATGAATTTTTCTTCTTGTATGCTGGTTAATGAATGCTGTTGAGTCAAGGACAGATCATTTGGTTGCTCTTGTAAGGAAATTTAAAGGAACCTTTCACACACACCCCTTTTATTTCAAGGCCAGGTTTTCTTGTGTTAGGTTGGGGGTATTTAATAACTGTTCCTAAAGCAGTCATATCACCACTGTTCCATTAACTTTTATTGTGATGGTAGTTGAACCCTGAAGGTTTAATTGAATGAACCCATCTTCTGAAGATATTGCTCAGAAGCAAAGAATTCAACTCTAGCTTGGCTTCATATTCTATTTTTTCTTGATCTTTTTGTGTCTTTAGATAGGACATAGGAAACTAGCATATAGGAAGCTACTTAGATAATAAGTGTCCAAATCATAACTTCTTCAACTCCATTCTTGAAGGAGTCATCCAGGTCTCTCTTTCCCACAACCTCCCCTGTGTTTACTTAATCCCTAATTCCAGGTTTGTCTACTTCTTAAATTTCTCTTGCACTTGTCTACTTTTTCCTATCCCATTGTAACTGCATGACATCAGTCCTTTGTTACTATGTTACTGTAATAGCCTTTTCCCTAGTTTTTCAGTGGTGACCCTCTTCCAAATCTCCACATTGAAGGTATAATTATTTAAAATGAAAATCTAGTCATTTTCTTTCATTTTGTTGCTGGGGAACTGTTTTTTCCCCCCACCAATCTTACTTGATTTCCTCTCCTAAATCTCTCATTGACTTTGAGCATAGTGCCTAAACTCCTGGGACTTTGCTAACTGCCTCCAGATATTTGTTTTCTGTATGAAACAGATGCTTGTATAGTGCTGCCTGTTGAACATAAAACAAATATAAAAAGAAACAACCAAAAAACTCCCTCCCCCCCAATCAAGCATTTTACCATACTTAAATAAAAACAGGAGAGTGACAGGTAGGAAAGCAGTACGAAATGACCTCTGTGCAGTATTGTTTTCCCCTGCAGAGGGGTAACTGGAGCATCTTTGGATACTGTTGCTTCCAGTGCCCTCAACACCAGCATCTTGATTGGCTCCTGACCAGGAAGAGCATCAAAGTAATATGTGAGGTGGAAAAGTCGTTATAGGACCTTCTTAGTTGCCTTGTTTCTATCAGTCATATCCATAAGAGCTGTGGATTATCAGGAAAACAATGAAGCTTATGTTTTTCAAATTTCTTGAAACATTTAAAGCAAACACACACACACACGTACGTACATCCATCTTTTACGCAGAAGTTTCCCCCTCAAAATTGATTTTCATACCCTTTACCAATAAAGTTTCATGTCTTAATTAAGGTTCTGCTTTTCTAGGAAGGGGCGTATTCTGACTAGAAAATAATGTGAAACCTTATCTTTGTTTTAAAACATACCTACCTTTTTTGGTTGGGGGACTGAGCCCAATTCATTCGTACGAATCAGTTCCTAGGTAGTAGTTTCTATCTAAAAGAAAGAACTATATAAAGAGATTAGGTTTCACATTTTTTATTTCCCTGTGATCTGTGTCCATCTCCCCTTTCCCCCTTGTCTCTCCTGCTGTTTTGTTGTTGTTGTTCTCCCTGGGCAAGGCTGGAAGCAGTGAGTGGTAATTTAGCTCCTTAGCTCTGTTGTCACCTTTTGTATGTCTAACGTGTAAGCACATAGTCACTGTCATCCTGGGAAGTCACCATTGGTTTGGTGGTTCCAAAAACATAAGTCCTCAAATTTACAACCAAAAAGTTATGACTAGTAACAGCTTCATTGAGGTATAATTTGTATACCATAAAATTCACCTATTTTAAGTGTACAATGCAGTGAGTTTTAGTAAATTTACTGAGTTGTACAACCATCACCATAATCCAGTTTTAGAACATTTTTGTCACCCCAGTAAGATCCCTCATACCAGTTTACAGTCAATCCCTGTTCCTGTGGTTCTCCTGTTTTTAATCCCTGTGGGAAAACCTCAAGCATCCCTGCAACTTTGGTTAGGGGCGGTAGAAGCATACAGGGAATTGTAAGTTTAGAAATTTTTTATGGTGTTTCTCTTGAGTCTGGTGTTTTAAACTCCTAGAGTCAAAAGGGCAATAGGGGTGCTTTATGGAAACAACTCTTTTCCATCACTTCATGGCAAGCTTTAGGAGTCTTATGCCATGTATGGCCCTGCCAGCATCCTAGAATTTTGGTATCTTGCAGTTTCCTCATGTCTCATTAAATCAACTTAGCCATTACAGTCTCAGTTTTTTGAGTCAGTCTTTTTCTGACACCAGTTTACATTATAACAACCTCACTCTGAAGCAAGAAATTTCTAGTATTTTACTCTTGAGCAGTTTGTTCTAGACTATATAGTCATTTGAATAGGTAATGAAAGCAATTTAAAGGAATGGTAAACAGCTAAAACCTGATAGCCAGAAATACTAAAACAAGTTGTATTCTATAAAATTTAGATGGATGTCTGACTTTTCGTACTACCTAGAACATTAATCTCCAAAGTTTTTGATTGCACACCCCTATCAGGATACTGGGGGTAGGGTGCTGGAGAACACAGACTCAGTTTATATATGGATGAGTAATTTCTGTAGACGTATTATTGTGCTAATGTATATATAAAATAGATTTTGAATGAAAGAAAGACTTAAAATATTAGTTAAAAATAGTTACAGGATTACCATTCTCAGCTTGTCTTTTGGGAACAGGAAGCAGATGGTGTCTGTCTGCTCAAAGAGGCCTTATTCTTTGATTTTGTCACATATCCTGGTTGACAAAAATCTGTTTTATCATATGTGAAGGGATTAATCTGAAATCTTTCTTCAGTGGACCTTCTTATGAAGTGCTGTTTCAATGTTGAAATGTCATGGTTCTTACCTGTTAATGTTTGCTTTATGACTAATGTTTTAAAATTGAATTTATGTTTATTTCACACTAGGCAATTATGATAGCCTAGCCACCCTTTTATGTAAAGTCACTGGCTTTATCCCCCCCATTTATCTGAAATAAGTCGCTTCTATCCCTTCTTGAATAGCTTTTCAGAAGGGGAAATGAGATTCTGGTGGAAACAAAGTCTAATTTATAACATAATAGAGACCACCTGCAAACTATGTGATTTGGGCAAGTCATTTAACTTCTCTGCACTTCTATTTCCTCTACAGAAAAATGGGAATAACAGTACTGCATCATAGGATTGCTATGAGAGTGAATGAGCACATGGCGAGGGCTATAGAAGCATTTGTTAAATAATTAAATAGATACATTTGATTGAATCCAAATAGGGTTTAGGAGTGGTTTTAAATTCACATTTTTTTGTTGTTGTAAATATGTCTGTTTACACATTTATCTGAAATACTTTTAACATTTTGAGTGTTAATTCGGCTACTGTAATAAGGATATTGAAAAACAAAAATATTAAGCCTATTTCGAGTTCATGTATTCTTTTCTAAAAGGGAAGGTGCTGATATGATAGTTCATTGAAAAAAGCAGAAATAACTTAGATTTATAAACCAAGTAGGAAACAGCTTTTCTATACTTTATCCATTTTCTTGTACTGTCATTTTTCTGTTTCAGGGGTCTCTGGGGATAACCTTTTTTTCCTATTCTCAAGGTATCTTTTGACAGTCACTCTTAAATTTGAGGCATTTTGTTGATTTTTTTTGAGACAAAGAGTATATGTACTCTAAATATCTTATTGAAATTAATATTTATTTTGAACATACAAGAATATTTCTTATAAAGTTCCTCAGGTTTCTGGTAGTTTAAGATGGTTTCTGATCATTGAATCCTAATATGGATTAGGATATACTTTTAAAATGAGACGATTGGATGTGATTTCACTATTGAGCACTGTATTTATGGTTTCTTTTTAACTGCAGGTTATCTTGTGTATGAATTTGACAAGTTTTGGTTTGAAGAAAAGCCAGAAAGTATTATGTATTTCAACGTGTACAGAGAGAAGTTTCATGAAAAGATTAAAGGACTCTTACTGGATTGTAATGTATCACTTACTTTAAAAATATGAATCATCTGTAGTATCTTCTATTTCTACCACATTTTGCATACACAACAGAATTTATAAGTTGTAATAGAAATTATCTGATCAATTACACTCCTTATATATAATTTCCTACAAAAATGTTTCAGAAATTCTATTTAAGAAAGCTAGTAGACAATCAGTGTATGTTTACACTTGTTTATACACTGTCCTCCAAAGGTACCTTATCCTTCCAAAGATCCCCTCTGTAGAGTCATGTGAACTACAGTTTGGAACTTGGGACTTAACCCATTTAGTGTAAAAGTACAAATCAGGTATTTTTATTAAATTGATTGATTAAAATGTGTAAAAATCAGTTCTCATGTTTATGTATTGTAGCTATCAAGTTGGTATCTTTTCAGAGCTCCTAAGATTTTTTGTGTTTTAGTCTGGAAATGATTGTTTTTTAATTTTCTTTGCCTTATTTGTAGGTTAATTAACAGGGAGATTAGTTCTTCATGGTTTTCTTTGTTTGCATTTCAATCACCCGTCATACCGTTGCCTCATAGGAGCGAAAGGAGCATATAGATAAGTCAGAGAAGACAAAGAATTATGGCCTTCTTTTCGGTGTCTCTGATTATGTCATGTAATAGGTAAAGAGGGAGTGACAGTATTAGTGATTAGCTTTTTTGTTTTTAAATACCACACTGAAATATCACAGTGGAATTTTAAATCTTAAAGACATTTTCTCATCTTCAGTATTTGCTTTTCATCAGTTAGAAGAACTTTTAGTTAGTGCTTGGTATGAGGGCCTTTCATGAAGCTTCTCTATGGATGTATGTTTATGAAAAGAGATGCATTTGCTAAGAAAATCTTGATTATACTCAAAGAGCAGGTGCTATTTCAATAAAGCTGTCTTTGAGTTTTAACAAGAGAAAAACAAAGCTTTTAAACTTCTCAGTTAAACATCGTTGGTTTATTTTACTTGCTGTTAAGTCTTGCTTGTCTTTGCTTTGACTCCACTGTGTTTCTAGATAACGATGTATGGACTTCGTGTGTGTTCTTTGAGTTAACAGTCTGTGGGCTTCTAAAGTAGCCTAAAGACGATGACTGTGCTTTTTGTATAGCTTTATTCTCCGAAAATCTCAGGAGAGCAGCAAGTGCTGTCAAGGATTATATAGTGATGAGATTCTAACAGGAACGATTTCTTCTTTGTCTGTTGTAGACATTTGTACTCATGGCAAAACTAAAAGTTTAAAGGTAGGTTCATCTGATTACCAAATTCTCCCTAAATTCTACGGAAAGCAGCCTATTAAACACATAATTTAATCTAAAACATGAGGATAGTTAGCACACCTTTAAAATGGTATATATCAAGTGTTTAAGGACTGGCTTTGATGTGATATAGCAAGACCTGAAACTTTCGACTATTTGTTTATGTCTATTGACAAACCTCTCTCTTTAAACTTGCCGAAGAGAAGAGCGGTTAAAAAAAATATCCAATTGGAAAATAACAGATGCAGTGTTGTCTAGCACATACATTAAAAGTGCATGCATTAAAATTCTTTTCTCAACAAGATAAAACTTAAAAATTGGGCTCATTTTATTATAATAGTGGCGAAACGCTTTTCAGTATTATAGGAATTTTAAAACTGGTTTCTTATAGGAGACTTCTCAACCTTGGGAGTATCTTAACTTCTTTAAATGTTACCTATGCTTAGCATCCAGCCAGAGTTCTATGAGATAAGGATCAGGTATTAACCATTAAAGTTCATTTTATCAAGGTGTTTACCATTACATGGAAAGCAATTGTTAGTCTTTTAGTTTTAGAAAATGTTTACCTTTATATTTTAATCTTTTAACAGATGAGGTTTTGAACTGATTTAAACCTTTGTCTGTATGCTTAATAAAAGAATGATTCAAGTATGGAAGAGGAAACTTTTCAAGTAATTAAGTTTTTCCCCTTCTAGGGAGTAAAAAAAACTTTTTAATAATGTTTTTAAAATGTTATTAGAAATTTTGTTCAATAATATATTATTTAAGTCCACCTCTGTTTGTATAATGTATTGTTCTGTTTTTGCTTAAAATAATCTGTAACCATTTCAGATAATTCTATAGCAAATTGGTCTAAAAGCCACCAACAGATTCTGAGGTTTGATAGTTTGAAAGCCAAGCTAAGTGTCACCAGTTGTAAATTAGAATGTAACATGAGCCTTCTGACTTTCATGTGATAATGACATACATGAAAAGAAAAATATGATAATTGTTTCTGCCTTCCTACTTTTCCTTGCTTTCAACATATGTATGTTAGAATTTTTGGTAGTCTGAAAATCCATATTTAGAATCTTACCTGTTTCTATAATAATAAAATACCAAAGTAGTGATAGAATTGAAGTAGCAGGAAAATTGTTTGTTTTAGCATCAAAAAAGTGAATCAGTGCTGAAATGAATTTTTGTATGTGCCAGATTGAAGAGTGAACCAGTGATAAGAATAGTCTAAAAATATAATTACAATGGTTGCAGTTTAAATATGTTCTGAGAGACAATCTTTAAAGAATTGAGAGAAAGAAATCAGGGGATATCAGTGAACCTAGACCAACCCCTTTTTATATATAAATATGGTGATATAGTTAGATATAAAAATCAGTGTCTTACTGGCACCATTTACAATTTAGAAAGTAGAATCTTTTTCTTAAAAATGCCCATCCTGATTTTTTTCTATTTTAAGAGCAACTTGGATTTGTATGTATTTTTCTATGCGAAATACATGTACTCTTCATTTTTATTCCAGTGTTCATAATTGTTTGTGTGCTGTTTCTCCCCTTCGCATTCAGTGAAATAGAACTTGGTCAAAGATTTGCTCTAAGGAGAGACGCATTACATGAGTGTGAAAGTGGAGTGCTCATTGCCAGAGCAGAAGAGATTACATGTTATCTTGGCACAGAAGAGAAGAAATTTGGCTTGGAGGGCAATAATGTTTATTATCCTTCTTGAATTAATGATTGGGGACCAGCAGCTATTTTCTCAGGATAAATGGTCCACCCAGCTTCTGGGGAGGCTTAATTTCCATTTCATATTTATGAACCTCTCCACAGAGTGATTTTTTTTTAATGAAGATTAAGGGAATTGGTAAAAATCTGAGAAAAATCATGAGAGTTGTTTTTGTTTTTTTTTCCTGGCTTCAGCTTTCGTTAAGAAAAATGTTAAATGTAGTGCAGGTAAGACCCAACTACTGCATTACTGTTATAGGGCGAGTCTATGTTTTTGTTAAACAAAGTATTCAAAAAATATTTAAGCAGTAGCTTTCCCTGGGGGAAAGAGTGCTGGTTGGCAACTTAAAGAAATAGATTTTTGTCTACTTTGGATAAAGCAATTAACTTCTTATGTAAAAGCAATAGTTGAAATGTGATGTCATTTTGTTTGGAATGTTGTGAACAAATAAAAACATGTTGAAATTGTTATAAGCCTTTCTGTTAATACTTCTGCTCGCTTTCCATCTTCCTCATCCCTTGTTTAAGTCATTTATGTTCATGAAATAATACTTTTCTTATTTAATCCTTTAATCATGTTCCTATAGAGTAAATCAGAATATACAGAAAATTTTTTTTATTTTTGTGACTTTAACTCATCCACTAATTACCTATTTAAGATGTTATTGGCTAAGAACAATTGATTATGAGGCCAGAAAAGAAGCTACCATCCCCACCCCACCCCCGTTCTTAGAAAGGATAGGAATAATTCATACTGTACTGTAATATGTTTTTCTTAACTTCACAATGTATCATAGATCTATTTTTATATTAATACATAGCTTTCGTATTTTTTTTACAGCTGCAAATCATTCCTCTGTGTGTGTTTGTGTGTGTGTGTGTGTGTGCGCGTGCTCATTAAAGTTAGTACTAATTATAGCTTTAAATGTATATATTAGAAAAGAAGTGCTTAAAAATTAAAGACAAAACGATCATCTCAAGGAGTTTGATGAAGAAGTACAAAACAAACCTAAAGAAAATAGAGAAGGAAATATTAAAGACAAGAGCTTAGATGCATAGAAAAGAAAACATGCATACAATAGGATCAACAAAAATAAAATGTTTGAAAAGAACAATATTGATAAACCTTGCTGTGGCAAATAAACAATAAAAAAGAAAGCAAATAATAAATGCTGTCAAGAATGAAATATGAAACATCACTACAGATCCTACAGATACTGAAAAGAAAATATATTGAGTAACCTTGTCAAAATTATGAAAGTTAGATGAAATATAACAATTTCTAGAAATATACAACTTACCAAAACTATCCAAGAAGAAATAGGGAAGCAAAAATCCTAGAGCTATTAAATGGATTCAGCAGCTAAAAACCTTTCCCCTAAAAAACCTGCAGTTTTATACGGCTTTCACCAGTGAGTTAACACATTAAAAATAAAATAATGTTAGCTTTCACAAACTCATCCAGATAATTTAAAGTGTACACTCTGCGATTCATCAGATTATCATGTGATGATCTTAATAGATGTAGAAAAAGCATTTGATAAAAATTCAACATCCATTCATGTTAAAAACTTTTACCAAATGAGAAATAGAAAGGGATTACCTTCATTTTATAAAATGCATCTTTATAAAATAAACTATAGCAAATATACTTAATTGTAAAACATTGGGATCAGAATTAAGAAGGGATGTCCTCTGTCACCACTTGTATCGGTTAGTTATTGCCACAATAACAATGTACAACAACTAACCACAAAAAAAATCTCAGTGGCATACAAAAAAACATTTCCTCCTCACACATGGGTAGGCTAGCCAGGCGGTTTTGCTAATCTCAGCTGGATTCAGCTGGCCTTAAATTGGGGCCGTGGTTTCAGTTCCGGTCAGCTCTGTGTGACTAATTCATCTGAGGTCAGTGGGCTACCTGAGGCATGCTCTTTTCATGGTGTGGCAGAAACACAAGAATAAACCCAATTGCTCAAACACATTCAAGCCTTTGCTCACATCATGTATACTAGCATCCCCTTAGTTGTGGCAGGTCACATGGTCAAGTCCAACATCAATAGAGCGGGGAAATGTACTCTATTAAGAAGGGATAAGTCTATGAGCATAGTACTGTTGTATCCCCATTTTACAGATGAAGAGATGGAGGCTCAAGGTCAAGAACTTGTTCAAGATCACACAGTTTGCAAAGGACGAAGCCATGCTTTGAAACCAGGGAATTTGACTTGAGAGCCAGTGAATTTAACCACTGGGATCTTCTGTCTCACCAAGTAGCAAGGATTTTCTGCTAAGGATGTGGGAGTTGAGTAGGGAAAAGCCAGCAAGAGGTAAAGCCAGCTCTTGTGCATTAGAGAATCACTAGCTCTCCATTGTCATAGGCTTCACAGCCATCCTACCATGCAGTAAACATAAGCTGAGTTACTTATTAAATGAACCACTCTGTAAATAGAGGGAAGGTTATAACATAATAGGTATGGAGGTACCAGCTTGTGTGAAAAACATCAGATCAAACTGGATTGTACATCAAGACAGACATCAGGGAGCAGAATAAAAAAAAAGGATAAGGAGCAAATCATTCAAGTTGTTACAGCAAATACATTCAAAACTGTGCTAGAGGTCCCACCTACTGCAGGAAAACAAGTGGATGGAAAGAAAAGTTACTGCCTATAAATGATATGAGTGTACATAGAACATCTAAAAGAATTGGTGGTTGGGTATTAAGGGCAGGTATGAGGAATTTGGTGTCAATAGTGGTCACATGTTGAGGGTGAGGGATTCTGGCTAAACCAATTTAGCAGGATTCTGGCTAAAACTGGGCTCTTGAGGAAATGCCCAAGGACAGGACCTAGTAGAAAAAACTCAGAGGAGCCTGACTAAAGTTTGGTAGCAACTTGTCACTACGGCCCATTGCCCGACCAGGATCCCAGCAAGTGAAGTTTTATGTTTTCTTCCTTCTTCTTGAAAGAAACATGCTACTCTAAGGTCGTGCTTTGACTTAGTTTGGATTCTCCCAGAGTCAGGCCTTGAGACAAAGATTTGTAATTCATTCAGGAAGTGATCCCAGGAAATACGGGTAAGAGAGTGGGGAACAGAGAGAGGGACTTGAAGTCATCCCATAAATGGTTTTAGAGGTAAGCAAAATAGCTCTGTGTGTAACTGGATTTTGACCGCTCAGAGGTATTCCACCTGACGATGAGGGGCCTGAGATATTCACTGCCAACTCCCATCAGTTATTGGTCCAGGGCTGCTCTCGGGGGTGTGTTATTTTCCCTGTTCTTCTAGTGTGCCATGCACAGGTGGGCAGATATGTCTCTGGTGGCCAGAAGAAGACCCTAAGAAGTACAGGTGCTGACATGACGATAGGAAGTCAGGCCAGCATCACTAAAGTGGTCAGAGCCGAGTGAGCCGTGCTGGATATTAGGGCATCTGCTACAAGACACTTTACAGTTAACAACTGGGGGGAAATAAGCAGGAGGGAAACCTCAGAAGTCAACGGGGGGAGAAACACAACAGTAAATGTGATGTGGAGCTGATTATGATGCCTGACAGCCTGTGGGCTTGTTGGCCCTTTTGCGGCCACTCCTTGTTTTTGGCTTAAGACAAGGCTGAGCCTTGTCTTAACACTTCTTTTAAGTCCTTGTTTATTCTTTCCCTATTTCTTCTGCACTCAGTTTGTAGACATGACAAAAGTTACTACGGATGTGAATGATGAATCTGGCTTTGCTAGAAAGATGCTGTGAAGATTAATTTTCATCTCAGTTTGTTCCTCTATCTTATCAGAGGTACCTTCTAGCTCTAAAATTCTGTGATTCTAGAATAGATACTACGATTCTAACAACAATGCCCAAATGAATATTGTATCTTAGAAGTTGTTATAGATGTCATAAAATATGGACTCTAAAAATTAAAAATCTCTACTAATACTATTTAAAGTGAGTTTATTGATTCTAAAGACCTCCCCTTGCTATTTGGGCAATGTTGTAATCTAGGCGAACTTCAACTCTTACATTAGATATAGATCCAAAAAGGCAACCTTTAAAAAGTATTAGCAATTCTTTACTGAATGTATTAACTGACAAATGGGTTAATAAATAAAAAGGAAACAGTAGTATTTTCTTTGATAACTTCATTTTTAAGTATTTATAAAGTGCATTTCACTCAGTTTTCCTTTTCCATCAGTTTGAATTAATAATTAAAACCTGTTAAAGATCTTCGTACTCAATCATAAACTCCCTCTCCCATTAAATGGTCAATCAAATGTAGTAACTTATCTGGACATTACATTTGCCAGGGTGTATACTGAATGTTTTGCTTTCCCTTCCTTAAAACACTGAGAATAAAAGTCACAAGAAATAGGTATTAGTTTTACTTTGAAAAAAATAGTCCGGAGTTTCTTATCTTTTTAGTGTGAAATAAAGTGAATAGGTTTGTTTGCTTTTTAAAAATTATCCAGTTAGCAAAGATTCCCACTGGTCTGTTCCATCCTTTCCCTGAAGATGATTAGGTAGCACAGTCCATGGTCTGCCTCGACTTCATCAATTCTCGCTTCAGCTGTTCAAAGCACACACACGATGATGTTCCAGGATCCCAGTCACAAGAAGGAAGGTACAAATCTAGAAAAATGCATGTCACCATTCTATTAGTTTGCTCGAAATTCTTAAAGCTATTATAGCACAGGCAAGTTTATGCTTCTCACGGTGCCACTCTCCTCAAATGCAGATGCTTGAAAGTACCTATTCTTCATCTTTCCCTCCTCTGCCTAAAGTTTCATCCAGGTGCCCTATCCTTCTTCAAAACAACAAAACCCAAATGATCACACCTATACAAATATGATCCCACCAAACCAAACCAAAGCTTGTCTCCTCCTTATCATCTTTTCTTTTTTGAAGGGAGAGGAACTTTTGTTTTGCTTTGCTTTCTGAATGGGAAGTAGGAAACTAATAGTTAAAACTAATAGTTTAAAAGAGGAAGTAAGTGGAGAAAGCAAAGTGATGCGTAATTAGACCATTTTCCAGGGTCAAGAAATGAGTGCTGTCTACATCTCAGCAATTCTTGTCCTAAGAGGACTTGTCAAGGATCTAATTGCATGTTGTTGTTGCTGTTGCTCTTGTTATTTTTAAGAATTCTGCCAAACTGTGCAGACCAAATAACTGATTTTTGAATGCCTATCTGCAGCAATGAAACGTTCCCAGAGAAAAAGATGTCATCGTTAAATCTGCCTTGGATAGATATTTTAGAGATCTGGCCTATAAAGGTCACCCTCAGATATTTTGTGGGGTCTCTTAACATATTTCTCCTGACTCCTGGATATGTGTGTGTTGTGTGTTTTTATTGTGGTAAAATATACATCAATTTATCATTTTAGCCATATATATGTATATGTTTATATATTTGTTTAAATAGTATAATTCAGTAGCATTAAATATGTTCTCACTGTGAGCAATCATCACCACCCTCCATCTCCAGAAGCTTTGGTCATCCCAAACTGAATCTCTGTACCTATTAAAAAATAACTCCCCACTCCCCCCCTCCCCTCAGTCCTTGGTAACCACCATTACACTTTCTGTTTCTATGATTCTGACTACTATAGGTACCTCATATAAGTAGAGTCATACAATATTTGTCCTTCTGTAGCTGGCTCATTTTATTTAGCATAATGTTTTCAGGGTTCATCCTTGTTGTAGCATGTATCGCCCCAAAAGGTTTTAAATTTGAAAAAAGTAAAATTGTTAAATATTTACTGGTTGATAACTGATATATCTATGTTAAGTTAATTTTACAATATATTCCATTTGTATTAATATGTCATAAATACAGATTATGGTGAATTAGAACCTTTTTTATAACGTGTATGGTGCATTTATGCTTATTTCATAAGGTTTGAGGCATTGCTTTACAACTTTTAAAGGTTGTGGAATCTTGTTATTTTACCACTAGTATAATCCCTATTGAGTATATCCATAAATTAGTTCATACTATATTTTCTTAAGAAGGTAATTTATAATACAATATGATATAATATATAAAAGATAGCTTTATGGGAAAATATGATTCACTAGAAACAATACTAGTTTCTAGGTGAGTGTAATCATTAAACTACATCATTTTCTATATCACTTTTCTCGATCAATGAGAATGATTTTTCTCTGGTTTTGCTTTAATACAATCTAAAAAACGGAGTCCACTAAATTAAAATAGTAAAAATCAAATCTTGCTTTCTCATAGCCCTCTATTATGCTTTCCCTCCATTTTATAGTTCTCCTGCCCAGAGAAGGCAAAATACTGTCTACATTTCCAATAGATTGAGACCAAGGGAGAGGTTGCTGGTTTTGAATGAGCCTCTGATCAAGCTTGAGAAAATTTTACTATCACAGATTCAAATTTTCTGGCACAGTGGAATTGGTGGATTGGAGAAATTTATGGCAAAGAAAAGTAGACACTAAGTATACTGCACATTCTAAGGCTGGTCAGCTAACTGTCAATTGTTTAGATGAGATAGCGTTCCATAGCACACAGATACCCTGAACACAACATTACAGGTACAGAAGACCACATCCTACCCTTTGAAAAAAGCCGATGGTCCTTCCTTAGTGAGCATCATCATTGCGCAGTCGGACACACTTGTGTACCGTCCCGGTAGACAGTTAACAGATCTGGTTTTCACCACATCCACTGGAGAGGACAGAACCATTGTGCAAAATCCAGCGATAACAGCGGACACAAAGTGACAGGGCACATCATCTGAAATGGGTCAGTGAGACAGGTCAACCCCAGACTTTTAGTTATCTATCAGATCCTTGTAAACCTGTTGATAGCAGGAGGTCAATGTGGATTTCTTATAAATAAAGAAAAAACAGTGGACTTCCCTGGTGAGGCAGTGCTTAAGACTCTGCCTGCCAAGGCAGGGGACACGGGTTCAAGCCCTGGTCCAGGAAGATCCCACATGCCACAGAGCAACTAAGCCCACGAGCCACAACTACTGAGCCCACATGCCACGACTACTGAAGCCTGCGCACCTAGAGCCCGTGCTCCGCAACAAGAGAAGCCACCGCAGTGAGAAGCCCGCACATCGCAATGAAGAATAGCCCCCGATCGCCGCAACTAGAGAAAGCCCGCGCGCAGCAACGAAGACCCAACGCAGCCAAAAATAAATAAATAAATAAATAAATAAATAAATTATTTAAAAAGAGAGAGAGAGAGAGAGAGCGCATTAAAAATAAATAAATAAATAAAATACAGTAAGGAAGGTTATACTCACATTAGAAAAAGTTGGCAAATAGTAAATGGCATAGTGGATTGTAGGTGCTTTAGGAAAATAACCTGCCACCTTTCTCTGTGTCCTTAAGGTATGGCATAATGCCTGATATATAGGCATCTAGTACTTTTTTATTGAATTAAAGTCATTGTCCAAGGAGGATTTCAATGTCTCCAGAACCTGTTAGAATAATATTTTTAGGAACCTATCCAATGGTTCTACTTTTTGGATGAAACCACCAAGAAGCTCCTTATTTAACTAGCTCATCTGGATATAGTGGAGGGTGAGTCATTTCCTGAATTCTGCTTTATAAGAATAAGATGCTGACAGAAGTCCATATATTAGTATTAAATGAGAATAATGCTGATGTAAGAATACAGTTGCATCTTAGTTTTTTTGCCAAAAAAAAAAAAAACTGTTGCAACAAAACTTCTAAAACTTAGGGTTTTGGTTATAGTATATCTATTGTTCAAAAGTGCTTATTTTTTTAAAAGAGAAAATTGTTACAATTAAGGGATTCAGTATAATATGGCTGGAGAAACTCCACGATGAAATTATAAATGTGCAGACCTGCCATGTAAAAAAGAAAGTTACCTGTTAATTGTTTTTCACAAGGGCCTCCTTCATTAGGTCATACGTTACTAGCTCTGTACAGCTGATGATGACAATTCTTGTCAGATTCGGAGTAGAACCTGGAGGAAAAGAAAGTATTGAATAGCTCCATTATACGATAAGGTGCTAATTGGATATATATGTTTTAATGATGACAAAATCCACCTTGAAGTGAGTTACCTTTCCAAAGCCCCGTCAAGCCTTCTGTTGTTGCTATAATTCTGTAAGCATTGTAAGTCCCAGTGTAGCGAGGTTTGGGACCATGTAGACCGCTTGGCACTTGAAGTCTGATCTTCACTACCTCTGTGGGTTGCCCAATGAACACGGCCACGCCGCCATTCGTTAGGCCCGCTGAGACCCTGCTTCCTAAACTAGCCGTTATTATCCAGAGAAAAAAAAAAGATGTGTCAAGAAAGAAAGAAAAAAAATCAAGACCCAGAATGCATCTATATGTCTTTTTAATTTTTAATGGTTAATACTATTGTGTCATTATATCTTTTGTACTTCCCTAATGCTTGTGCATGTGTTGATCATGTACTAAGTATGTACTAAATCATAGTAGGGCTAGAGGACTTCAAAGTTGACTGAAATTTTTTTTAAATTTCAAGGAAAAAGAACACAATGCCTATTTAAACAGTAGCTTAGTTCCTTCCTATATTTTGCTTAGTTCTTTCCTATATTTAGCTCTATTTTTCAGTATTTCCCAACTGGGTGGGGGGACCAGTCACCAGTGATGCTTAGTCTTCCTTCCATCAATGAGAATGTTAATTATTGGGCTTAGGGATCTTAGGAAAAGCCCAGTGGACAAACTGCCCCAGTTTGGGACATCAAGTGGTGTCAGGCTACAACAGACTACAAAAGGGACACAGATAAGAAGAAAGAAGCTGATAAAGTGATTTTTAATTGGAAATTTTGAAAAATTAGGTTACTCAAGACAGATATCATTTAATAAAACTACAAATAGTCTTAGAGCCTCATGCCTATTCCTATAATTAAATATAAAGTATGCATCAATCACATTTATTCATCAAGGACTTTCTCAGTCTCTAATTCTGTTTCCTAATCTGTATAGAGGTAATAGTATCTACCTCAAAGAGTCATTGTGTGAGTTAAAATAATATCAGTACAGCACTTAACCCAGTGTCTTGCATATGGAAAATACAGCAATTCTTTTCATTACTGTATGGTTGTACTCCTTTTTCATTATGCTTGGCTAGGAGCTGAGCATTTACTAATAACCATCTTTTAAGTGGCAAGATCATATGATCACAATTCCCTTCACTTTTGGCCCACATTTATAATCTTATTTTAATGCACTCATCCTATGCTCCTAACCCCTTTTCATTTCCCCATCAAGCTCCTTGGGAGCGAGGCCATATTCTTTGTCTTCGCTTACGGCCCATCTTCTCAATCCTCTGCAATCTAGCTGCCACCTCCACTACTCTGCTCATGATGATTTTGCCAAGGAAACCCATGAGCTTCTATTATTAGGTACATTGATCACTCCTTCCCACACTAGATCTCTCTGCTCTGTTTGGCCCTACTGATACTTTCTCCCGTGACTCCGTGAAATGTAACCCAGGTGTTTCTCCTAAGCTCTTGTGCAGACTGGCCATTACCTGTCGACACATCCTAACCTGAATTTCTTACCTTCCCCCTTAAGGCGGTTTCTATATTCCCTCCTTCAATGAATGGTATCTTTAGCTGGAAACTTGGAAGTCACCTTACATTCCCTCCTTTCCTTTACACCTTACTTCCAGTTTTCCACCAAGTTGCCAATTACACTTCCAAAATCTTTCTGATTGACTGTTGCTTTATCATACCCTGATCATTTCTTACTTTCTAATTTACCCCTTTCTTCCCCTTCTTCTATATATCTTTTATACTGCTGCCAAAGTGATCTTTTGAAAATATAAATTGTTTGTGTTACTCCCTTGCTTATCATTTTTCAATGACTTCCCATCACTTTAAAGATAAAATCCAAGCTCCTTAGCATGGCCTGCAAGGTCTCTTGTGATCTGGCCCTTTCC
Source organism: Eubalaena glacialis (assembly GCF_028564815.1). Classification (NCBI taxonomy): domain Eukaryota; kingdom Metazoa; phylum Chordata; class Mammalia; order Artiodactyla; family Balaenidae; genus Eubalaena; species Eubalaena glacialis. The sequence goes on along the minus strand of NC_083720.1, from coordinate 125,057,612 downwards.
TGCCTTTCTGGCTTCACCTCTTCCTCCTCACCAACATGTCTTCCCTCTCTGCCCCATGTGTTCAAACCTTGATGTTTGCTTGCCAATGTGTTATGAAGACCACCACCCTGTGTGTAACCTTTTTTTGGCCAGAGCTGGGCCCAGGACATGTCTCTCTGACTTCTTCCCCTCCCGGGAACGCTCCCTACTTACTTTCTTTCCCTGTGGTGAAGAACTCCTGGATGCTTTCATAGATGCTGATCCTAAGAGAGGCAAAGCTTATTTGTCTCTGGAGACCAGCAGGCAGCCCGCTGTAGAGTTTCATTGGCCCTCTTGTTTTTGCCAGAGTGGTGATTGTTCCCAGGACACTTTTATACCTAACAGCACTGGAGGTCTGGCATTCGCATTGGATCTGGAAATGAGAAAGGTACAGGTCAGAGGGAAGTAAAAATTGAGTAGGGGAGTCCTACCTAGTGAGGAAAAAACAAAGATTGGCATCAGGCTATGGAGAAATCTTAAGCCAAGATTTTTTTCGCATCGTGTTCTATTTTCAATTCCTTTTCCCCTCTCAGCAACATCTCTCCTTATCTATCTATCTATGTACAGAAAGGGGGAGGGGAGAGAATCTGGCTGCTATGCCTACTTTGAACATTCCCCTGCATCCCCACCCCACTGTCCCACCCTCATGAACTCTTCAGAACCCCTAAGGCAGTAGGATGGGAAGATGCGCCTGTCTAAGCAGAGGAGCAAGGAGAAAGAGCCCGGCTTGGAAACTCGGGAGAAGCTGATATTCTTAGCTCTTAGAACACCGAGTGCTCCCTAACTACGGCGGGGTTTGGCAATAGTCCTGTCAACCCAGCCTCCATGACCCCCTGCTTCTTTAGTTAATCCCGGAAAAGTTCCAGTTTCCTACCCTAAAGCATCCGTCCTGTGACAGGTCAAACTTTTTTAACGTGGACACCTGCTCTACCTAAAGTGAGAAAGAATGGTTAAACCAAAGCCGGAATCAAAGGGGCGCACGCAGTAGGGGTCCCTTCTCTGCCCCAGACACCTCCCCTTCCCCATCGCGCTCCCTACCTGTAGCCGGACTTTGGCCGTGTCCAGCGGGAAGGTGATCACATCCGCCACGCCGGCCGCCACTCCAGCCGAGAAGATGGTGACCGCCATGGTCGGGGGCACGTCTGAGGCTGTGAGTCCCACCATCCTGACTCAGCGCGGAGCCAGGCGCCGGTGCAAGGGGAGCAGGGCTCCGGCCCCGAAGGTGGAAGCTCTCCCTGGCTCCTCACTCCTGCACCGCCTGGGCAGCAAACCCGCCCTCTCCGACTTCCGGGCGATGGGGGCAGTGGGCTGCCGCGGGCGGGGGCGGGGGAGCGCAATCCAATCGGCGGCGTCTGCCTGCCCTCCCCCAGCGCCTGGGCCGGCCACGCGGTGCCCTCTGCCCTCTGCGGGTGACTTGACGTCGCCGGCGATCGGGGGCTGAGCCGCTCCAGGTCTCCTGGCACTGGCAGGGGTGTGCCCTGGGGAGCCAGGTCCCTCCCACCTCCGCATCCTGGCTTGGACCCTGGGGAGCCGCCAAAAGTCCTGGCCGCGCACCTGGCCGTCTGAGCCCTGCCCTCGACACGTAGGGAAGGGCGCACAACCGCGCGCCCCCCGCGCTCAGCTGGCGCGGCATCTCCCCAGGCCTCTGGCGTCTTCAGGTGCGCGCCTTGGGCGGGCTGGGAGGGGGCGTCCGGAAACAAGTGCGATCTCAGTGATCCTGGTAGAAAGTCCCGCCCAACCGGAGCTCTCCAAGGCAAGAGTGAGGCTCCCCTTATTCCTCTGACTCCCCAGGAGCCTTGCAAGTACCTTCTTTGCTTGGCTTCCCTTTCCTCTCTTTTTAACTTCTCATCCTCTCGACTCCTTTCCAACCACCAAATGCAGCCTCGAAAAAAATCCCAGGCAGAAACCAAGAAGACTCTGAACTTTTAAAGTGTTTCATGTGAACACTTTTTGTAGGAGGATGTCAAATGAGATAATAGACATACTAGAAAGCAAATCGGTAGTAAATTGCTCAAGCACTATATAAAGTGAGATATCACTGGCTCCTTTTACTTTCATGCTTAGTGGAGCGCAGTGGAAAGGACAATGGCAGGTCGCTTGGCTCGAGGTGCAGCTCTTACCTTCTCTGTGACCCTGGTCAAGTCATCTGAACGTGAACTCATGTTATCACCTCGTGCCTGTGTACTATTTTACAGATTGTAACGTGTCCTCACGTAAATGTCATATTTCATCTGGTAGACAATACAGCTTTATGAATGGGTATGAAGTCAAAGATTTTTTGGAGATGATTAAGAACATGGGTAGTAGGCTCAGTGATGGTGCCAGCTGATTGTCATGAGGCAGTTGGTAAGGGGAGGTGAATTTAGGGCAAAGGAAACAAGATCAGCTTTTAAAAGTCGTGGAATTATTTGAAGAGAAGGGTGTTTCTCATAGTTGAGAGCCACGGCAGGAAACTGTATACAACATACAAAGAGAGTGAGAGATCAGAGCTGGGAGGTATTTGAGAGTCAGCAATATGAGTGTGATAAAGGAGGGTCCACACTTTACATGGGGGTAAGTATAATGGGACTAGGGAAAGGGGTCAAGGGCCAAGTCATAGGGGTCCCCAGAGTTACGGCCGAGGAAGAATGGCCTTGTCAAAGGTAAAGTTAGGAAAGAAATAGTGAACCCAGTCACAGAACTATGGCATTTGAGAATATAATTAACAAAGTGTTGGGTCTCGACTAGTGTAATGTTTAGAAAAAAATGTCAAAAGAGAATAAAAACAAAGAAAAGACTATTGGATTTGGCTCTAACATAACTGGTCATCTTAGGGGTGCAACTGTGGTGGAGTTATTCGGTTGTGAGACTGATGGCTAAGCAGATGGAGAACGTTCGGTATAATGTGACTAAATGTATAAGAGGGGGCATTACTCCTTAATAACTCTAGCGAACTGCTATCAACTGGTCAATCCCCAACCCACAACCCAACTCTACCAACCCTACCCACTGTCCTTCACAGTGGTTCCGTCGGTAGTGGTCTTAAAGCATAATTGCAAATTCCTCCCATCAAAAGGTGATAGTTAGTCCATGTCCCTTCCCCTTGCATCTGGGCGGGCTTGTGCGTGCTTTACCAATAGAATAAGACATAACTGATGCTCTGTGGTTTCTGAGGCTGGATCATAAAGTCTTTTCAGCTCCTGTCTTATTCACTGGAACATTTGGAGTCCTGGGTCATTATGTAAGAAATTCAACTTCTCTGAGGCTGTTAATGCTGGAGAGGCCCCAGGTAGGCACTTCTAGCCCTCCCCACCAGGCACCAGACATGAGAATGCAGCCATCTTGGACTCTTCAGATAAACCCACCTGTCAGCTAAATACACCAAGTGATCTCCATCAATGGAGTAGGACAGAAGAATCATCCAGCTGAGCCCTGCCCAAATTCCCGACCCATGAAATTGTGAGATACAATGCAGTGGTTGTGATTTTAAGCTGGAACCACATTTTCTGTTTTGAGAAACTGGGAGTGACATAGACTCTTTGCCCTTTCCTCCAACACTACCTTCATGATGAGGAGTTGGACGCAGTGGGTGGGTGTAGAATTTTTGGATTTGGACTATAAAAAGAAGTCACAGTAACTTTTTGAAGGAGAAGCCGGGTAAACTAAAAGATGTTTTGTTTCCTTTAGGCACATGTTTTATTTTTATTTTTTTGTCCCATAACTGATGATGTTCTTTTTTTTTTTTTTTTGGCCGCACCTCGAGGCATGCAGAACTTCCCTGACCAGGGATCGAACCTGTACCCCCTGCAGTGGAAGCACGGAGTCTCAACAATTGGACCACCAGGGAAGTCCAAGGCACATGTTTTAAAAGGGCAGAGTATGACAACTAGAGGAGAGGGTGAAATGAAAGCTATTAGAAGGGAAGGGAATGTGAGAAAAGGATCTGTTAGAAAACAGGAAATGTTGTAGTCCCAATCAGGTAAGGACAGGTAGCGAGAGGGGGCTTGTGACAGGATAAAGAGGCTGATTGATCTGAGGCTGTGAGCTGAATGACAGCATGAGCTCTGGGATATTAACATCTGGCTAGGTAGGCGTGGTCAGTTAAGAGTCTTCTCCAGGAGGTAGTATGGTTTATTCAATCGTGGCTGAGCATCTGAGGTGTGCTAGGCACGATGCCAGTACTATGGGGCCAGAAGAAGCAGGGGACCCTTGAACAGGTCACGGGAGTTCAAGATTCAGAAAATGGTTCTGGATTCCAAGGACCAGGCTACCTCACCCCTTCTGGGAGGCTCTGGGAAGTAGGAGAAAGTTTGCCTCAGGTAGGAGAGAACAGTAGGGGAGAGGGTGGTGTCCCCAAAGGGTCAGACGTCTGCTCTTCCGGAACAAAGAAGTAAAGAGGTAAAGAATAGGTCAGTGTGAGTAAGGGCAGCAGACCTTTTATGATGTAGCTAAGGGGTGGCAGCAGGTTCCTACTGTACTAAATTCCTATTTCCCTCTTTTAAAATTTAGAACAACAAACTGTGGTCAACCAGGAATCTCTGAACAAAACGTCTTTGTGTTAAAAAAAAATAAGGATAACAATGCTGTGCATTTGAAAAATGTTCTACAGTTTCCATGATTTTCTCATTAACTACCAGTAGGAAATATCGTGTTGTAGTTATATAGATAAATGTGCAAATGACAGAAGAAGCAATTTATAAAAGAAGAAATACAACCTTTAAAATGGGCGATATATTTACTATCACTAATAAAAAATGTACTTCTTTCACCTAGTAAATTAATACCTCGTCTCTACCAAAATTATTATTATTTTAACATTTACATGTACATTTTTGATTTACTTTTATAAATATAAATTATGAATGTATAAATTATGAATATTTAAAATATGGTAATTATAATATCAGCATGATATGAATGATGGCATTATAAATTTGCATGATTATTTTGGAAAACAACTTGACAGTATGCACTGAGCCAAGAAAATGTCCATATCCTTTGCTCCAATAATTCTACTTCTGGGTATCTACCCTAAAATCATTAGACAAAATATGAAAAAGTCATACGTAGGATGATTATTTCAGTCTAACATTTATCACAGCAAATTAGTGGCAGTACCAGCCTCAGTTGGGATCCAGGTCTGCATGTCTGGCTTTGTCTGAAGGGCCGTGCATGTTAGTGTCTGTAAGTGTCTACTGGTGTGCACTGATGTGTGAGTGGGGAAAGAAACTGCCCTTAGGAACAGGGAGACAGTAGGGAGAGGATAGGAAAGGGTTTTCTTGGTCCAGCCCAGCCCAAAGAGAGGGAGCCTATCGAGATCCACATTAAGGAGAAAATATTCCATTTCCACTCTGATTAACGTGGCATAGCGTAGTGATTAAGAGAACAACAGACCCATGTTCAGATTCTAAGATGCTTACTAACTGGTTGAGCATGGACAGATCACTTAACTTCTCTGAACCTCAAATGCTTCGCTTTAATGATGGATATGAGTCATTAAGTTATTAATAGATCACTCGTTGTGCTTAGCACTGGATATATGTAATCCTCATAATGCAATGAAAGATTATCCAGTTCACGCACTTAATGAATAGTTATACAGCATTTGACAAGTGCTAGACACTGTTCTAAGCACTTTACTGAATTTAACACATCTAGTCCTCGTTGCCGCCCTCTGAGGTATGTACTACTGTTATCCACTTCATAGATGAGGAAACTCAGAAGCTCGGAGTAGTTAAGTAACTAGGTCACGTAACCACTTCATGGTACGCTTGGGATCTATCTGACCCCCAGGCTCTCAATCACTAAATGATGCCCAAACTGCCTTCCCAATATATTTATTTATTGTTTAAAAATTTTCATTGAAATATAGTTGATTTACAATGTTGTGTTAGTTTCAGGTGTACAGGAAAGTGATTCAGAATATATAGAATATATATTCTAAATGTATATATAAAGAATATATATATTCTTTTATAGATTCTTTTGCACTATAGGCTTTTACAAGGTATTGAGTATAGTTCCCTGTGCTATACAGTAGGTCCTTGTTGGTTATCTATTTTATATGTAGTAGTGTGTATATTTTAATCCCAAATGCCTAATATATAACTTTCCAATATATTTGTGACAGGATACTTTACTATGCTTTGAAGATGTGTAATGGCTAGATATACTCAGCATATTTTTTCTCTGAGTCATATCAAAAGTTACCCCCAAATCACATGAAACACATATCCTTTACTCTGTTTGTATACATTACTAGGGGACTTACAAAGACATGAATAAACATTACAACACTTTTGCTTTAAAAATCACTTGATTTCATTCCATCTTCAGTTGAACCTGGTGGAAGAGTTGGGGAAGGGAATATACGAGATTTAGAAAAATGAGATTTATAGGGATTGAGGCCCAGTGGAGGGAGCAGAGAACGAAGAGGTGACTTAGAGAAGAGAACATTCCTGTCCTCAGATACTCGAAGGCATATCCATCCAACAGTTAGAGTTGTTCTGTACACAATTAAGGAAAAGACTTAGCACTGAGGAGTGGAAAGTACAGGTGAACAGATTTTAGGTAAGTGTAAAAAATGTTCTACTTTGTCAATGTGATTAGAGATGGATACTGTTTTGGGTAATGAGTTCTCTGTCACTACAGGTATTAAATTTCAGGTGATTTGGTGTAAGATTAACTCAGAGCGTCAGATTTATTGTCAGAAGGACCTGGTTTTGAATCTGCCATTTGCCATCCATGTGACCTCAGGCACCTTATTTAATCTCTTTACACTACTGTTTTCCTGTCTATGAAGTGGGGACAGTAATCTTAATTATAGTGCTGTTGTGAGCACACAGTAAATAACACTGGTAAAGATCTTAGCACGGTAACTACAGAGTGGTACCTAGAAAGGGCATAAGAAGTGATTGTTACAATTACATTTGTTATTAATACAGTCTGGATGACCGCCTTGCAGCTCGTTGGGAACCAAAGCCCTGTACTAAAGGTTTTACTAACAGATGTGGAAGGTCCCTTCTCGCTCTGAGCTCCCGAGGCTATGACTCTGTGACCTACCCTGGGATGCAGTTATTATGCAGGAGAAGCAGGGCTGGATCCCAGATCTCTTTGTTGAGAGCGGCCAGGAGTGGCATGAGGGTGACATGGGAACATTCCAGCTGAGAAAGAGCCTTGATGCGCTCCTGGTGCACGGGTTTGGGGTGCTCGGTCACTGTTCTGATGAGGACGTGGTTGCCGGGTCAGAGGTCAAAGCCAAGTTCCAGGACCCTCTCCATCCCACATCCCTCCTCTTCCTAATCTCCTGAACAACTGGAAATTTCAGAGTGGTGCGTCCTGCCTGGCAGAGAGGACTTGGCCAAAGGTCAGGGAGTACAGCCCTTGCGTGAATGTGACACAGACACAGGGGAAAGGAGCAAAGACCAACTGAGGTTATGTTGGAAGCATTCTTTTTTTTTAGTTTATTTTTTATTGAAATAAAGTTGAATTACAGTGTTGTGTCAATTACTGCTCTACAGCAAAGTGATTCAGTTATACATATATACGTACACATTCTTTTTCATATTCTTTTCCATTATGGTTTATCACAGGATACTGAATATAGTTCCCTGTGCTATACAGTAGGACCTTGTTGTTTATCCATCCTATATATAATAGTTTGCAGCTGCTAATCCCAAACTCCCACTCCATCCCTCTCCCATCCCCCTCCCCCTTGGCAACCACAAGTCTGTTCTCTATGTCTGTGAGTCTGTTTCTGTTTCGTAGATAGGTTCATTTGTGTCCTATTTTAGATTCCACATATAAGTGAGATCATATGGTATTTGTGTTTCTCTTTCTGACTTGCTTTACGTAGTATATATGATCATCTCTAGCTGCATCCATGCTGGAAGCATTCTTTGTGATGTCTGAGGCCGTTGCTTCAAACACAGTTTGCCAGTTTCCAGCATGGCGGTGGCTCGGGAATCAGACACGGGCCAGGAAGCCCCTCAGCCTTGCGCTGCCTGTGAACAGAGCCACTGCAGGCCTGTGTGACAAGCTGTGACGAGTTGCTGATCCCGAGTATCTGGGAAAGACACTAAGAAAAAGGTGGATTTTATTTCATCCACAGCATGATGTAGAAGGGCAAAATAAAGTACTGCCTCTAAGTATTCTCACCTTGCTGTGTAAGTGTGGAACGTAAAATGCTAAGGGGGCAGGTAATGAGGAACCTCCCCAGGGGAATTCAGTATCTCTTTCCTCTGAAGGTGCTGTGTCTGAAGGGAAAGGACAGGATACATGCACTGTTTATAACGTGCACATATATTTGTGCGCTCAAAATTCCATAAAAGCACTCTCTTTTACATTTTATCTGTGTGGTTAAAATGATTATTTGGAAACACATATGTGACTAATTTTAAGATGCCCAAATCTCACAGACAAGAGACTAAAGCTTCCTTTCCATTGTTTTCCAGTGGTTTCTAGAATGACCTTTTGATGGCTTTCCAGGGAAGCTTTCTTTGCCCTGCTTGATTTCATAATGAAATAGCTCACGTGGAGGTTAGTTTACTCAGAAGCTGTCCTTTCTATGCTCTACTCCATGTTTCTGGTTCTTTGCCCTTTTGAGATGTGCCCTCTTTGTTTAAATCCTTTGCTAAACTCTCTTGTTCAGCATTTCTTTTTTTTTTTTTTAACTGAAGTATAGTTGATTTACAATGTTTCAGGTGTACAGCAAAGTGACTCAGTTATATATATACAAAATCTTTTTCAGATTCCTTTCCATTATACGTTATTACAAGATATTGAATATAGTTCCCTGCACTATATAGTAGGTCTTTTTTTAACCATTTTATATGTAGTAGCGTGTATCTGTTCATCCCAAACTCCTAATTTATCCTTCCCTCCCACCCCTACCTTTCGCCATTGGTAACCATAGGTTTGTTTTCTATATCTGTGAGTCTATTTCTGTTTTGTAAATAAGTTCATTTTTATCATTTTTTTTTAGATTCAACATATAAGTGATATCATATGATATTTATCTTTCTCTGTCTGAATTACCTTACCCACCTGCTGCTTGGGAATCAGAAGAAGCCTTGAAGGGAAAGGAGCACCCAGTGTAGAGTTTACTTCTCTTTGCTGATATCCTCTCCAGGATCTGGGCTCCTCAAGGCCTTGCTGCCTTGTCATTCCTGCACTCCAATTTTTGTCTCTCCAGCCCGAGAGGTTACTAAAAGCTCTGCTCAGCACTTTGCCTCTTTACCACCGGTTTTTGCTCAGCTTCTCAGCCTCTTGACCCTGCACTGATAAATAGTTGACAAATTCTAAGGAGAAAAGCTAAGCAGCTCCATGCATATTGGGATCACCTCCACGCATATTTCTTCTTTCCAGGACCTTAGTCCCTGAAGTCTTAGCTGCCTCGATAGCTTCCTTATGTCTTATTTCAAATAGGTTCTTTGTTTTGTTTTGTTTTTATTTTTGTTTTTGGTATTTTATGCAGCTTTTCTAGTTGTTCTTGTAGTAGAGTCAGTCTGACACAGGTAGTCTATTGTACCTAGAAGCCAAAGTACTCAGCAACATATTTTTTAAGGAGATTAATAAAGGTGAGCAGATGCTTGATCTTTATGGTATTAGAAGTTATTATTTAACTAGAAAAATTAAAATAGACTCATACCTTTAAACATAAATTAGTTTATCTAGATTATGAAAATTGATTTGTACTAGAAATCCTTAAGAATACCAAATGATCTGAAACAAGTAAAGCATCTCCTTTACATACATTCTCTGAGTTTTTGGTTTGCATATATGAGGCATTCTAAGTCAAAATCTATATGAAACCAATTAGTCTGTACTGTACTCTGCAGCCATAAGCTTATATTTCAATGCCATTGGTACAAATTGAGCCATTTTTACTGCCAGTTAAAAACAAAAGGGATTCTTCTTACTGTAAATAGTGAGAAGCAGAAGAGAAGTTTAAATTTCCATTTTTAAAATTTGTCTCTATTTTGAGCAGCTTTAATGAGTGTAAGAGGGTAAAGGTGTATATTGCTATTAATATTTTACAATTTGATCATTGAGAAACTTTAGTGTTTTTGATTATGGTATTGATATTTTTCCCTCATCTTTAAGGATTAATTGCTTGCTTTATAAAATTTCATTTTTATTTGTATTTTGTTTTTTGATTTTGTTAGTAAGGGCATATTTATTTTACTTTTAAATGTTTAACTTTCTGGGTATTAGCGTTGTTTTAAAATATTATATTCAAGTTTATGGTTTTTAATGGTTTCACATTCTTGTTCTACTTAACATCCACTTTTCCATTAGTTTTTTTGCTACTTATTAATTTTATGTTTTAAAAATTTTCATAGCTTTAGTATGATAATCTCTAGATTGGGGGGTGGGGGAGGGATGGATTGGGAGTTTGGGATTAGCTGATGCAACAAAGTCCTACTGTATAGCACAGGGAACTATATTCAATAGCCTGTAATAAACCATAAATGAAAAGAATATGAAAAAGAATATGTATATATATATGTATAACTGAATCACTTTGCTGTACACCAGAAGCTAACACAACATTGTAAATCAACTATACTTCAATAAAATAAATTAAAAAAAATACATTTCCATTTTTAAATGAGCTCTGATGTTTCTTGGGGGTGAAGAGACCTGTGGTCACAGAGAGGATAATAGGAGGATACTCACCCCCAATCTGTCGAGTGTGTACTAAGGAAAAATACTCAGGACATAAGCAGCTTGGGGGGAAGGCTGCCTGGGGGATGTAGAGAAAAGCACTGTGAAATACTAGCAATTCTCAAAGGGAAAACTTGACTATTAATATTTATGGCAAACACATGTTTTGACATATCACAAAAGGTCCAAAACTCTCAGAGCTTCTTGTCTGGAAATCAGACAAGCTTGAAACTGAAGACGGCCAGATCCATTTTTATAACATCAAATTGAGTAAAGGGAATTGGGGAGTTTGAACTGGATAATCTTTGCGATCCTTTTAAATATTAAAATATTATTCCATCCCTATGGATTTTGCTGGACTGTGGGTAGAAGAAAGTGGGTAGAAGAAGTTTTTGCCACTGCTACTACATAAACCATTGAGAGCTTGGCACCTGGCCATTTTGATCTTATTCCAGCCATTTGGGCTGAAGTAGGATAGTCTGGAATTTGGAGAACGCTTTGTCATCCACCTGTATTTCTCAAGAGCCTGAGGCCACTCATACAGGAAAAAAGGCATGATTGTGGCAGCAAGAGGTGCCATGTGAATGGCACACGACGAGGACAGAGAGGCAGGCTTCTACTAGTATAAGGAGGGGTTCAGGATAAGACAATGAACGCATGACCCAAATCTGCTCAACTGTCGGTTAGTAGAAGGGAAGTGTCTCTGGTTTCCAGAAAATAAAACCCAAATGCCCCGGATGGGAGTCCAGTCTTCAACTATTCTAGGCTCCTTAGGCTGTTTCCAGTCTAAAATAGGATTAAGTCTAAAGAGCACATCCTCAGCAAGTTTTAAAATGTTTCCCCTTTGACTAGTGATAGCAAATACTTGGCACGTGTGCTGCTATTTCGCCATCCTGCACCGATGGTGGAGCTGGTGAACTGATCATGGCACTCTTTTTCGTGAGTCTAGAGAATGTCTCAGAATCCTTACACATGTAACACACAAGCCAGGACCTGGCTTACGGGATAAAACCTGTCAACCGTGCCAGTATTAGGCATTAGGCTTGAAATCCGGTCACCACTTTCCACAAGGTGAATAATACCCAGAAGGGTGTCAGCCCAGAGGTTAGAATCATTAGACATTGGATGGTAAACAGCATTAGTGCAGGATCCAGTCTTACAGCTGGATTGCCCTCCATCCTTGCCCTGACCCTACTTATGCATCGTGTTATGGTCTAACGAATCCTTTATAAACTGATTTTTTTTAACATCTTTATTGGAGTATAATTGCTTTACAATGTTGTGTTAGTTGCTGCTGTATAACAAAGTGAATCAGCTGTACGTATACATATATCCCCATATCTCCTCCTTCTTGAGTCTCCCTCCCACCCTCCCTATCCCACCCCTCTAGGTGGTCACAAAGCACCGAGCTGATCTCCCTGTGCTATGCGGCTGCTTCCCACTAGCTATCTGTTTTACATTTGGTAGTGTATATATGTCCATGCCACTCTCTCACTTCGTCCCAGCTTACCCTTCCCCCTCCCCATATCCTCAAGTCCATTCTCTACGTCTGCATCTTTATTCCTGTCCTGCCCCTAGGCTCTTCAGAACCATTTTTTTTTAGATTCCATATATATGTGTTAGCATACGGTATTTGTTTTTCTCTTTCTGACTTACTTCACTCTGTATGACTTACTTCACTTCTACCTTCACCTGTGAGGTAGGTCCATCCACCTCACTACAAACAACTCAGTTTTGTTTCTTTTTATGGCTGAGTAATATTACATTGTATATATGTGCCACATTTTCTTTATCCAATATAAACTGATTTCATACTAATGAGTAACTGGTCTTTTTTTGAAGAAAGATCGTTAACCCAAGCAGGCCCAGTCCAAAGCATTTTTGGGTGGGGGAAGAGCACACATGGAGACCTTAGGCCCCACCCCTTCTCTTATCACCCCCTCCATATCTCCCTGGGAGGGGCCTTGTGTCTATGGTGCGACACCCCAGCTCCTACATCGTAGCTCTGTAAACAGTCTTCCCAACAGGCAACTCGCAGCCACCTTTGTGCCCTAAGGTGCCCACATCTCAGCAGGATGGGAAGAGGACTCAGTGGGGAATAATGGGGTCCGGGGTCTGGAGTGTGGTCTAGATGGTGAGGATGACGCAGCTCCCCACACCACAGTCTCCGTGGTCCTTCCGGTGTGGTGTGTAGGGAGCTGTATGACCCAAGTGGGTGGACAAGGTAGGGCCCACTACAGGATGGGGCCCAAGACAGGACACCAAGTGCTCATGTCTGAGGACAGGACTGAACCCAAGTGGCTCGCTGATTCATGGCATTTCGGGTTGTATTATATTAAATATGTAATACATATTTTAAAATACAGGCAAAGGGAAGGACAGATATCTGGGGTCAAGTCTGCCCACAAGCTTAGCTTCATGGAGCAGTTTTACTGAATTTCCTCCTTTCTTCGTCTTAGGAGGAGGGGGGGTCACTAAACTCTCCAGGTTTGTTTTCTTCCCACAAGAGTTTCCATGGCAGCTGCAGTCAGAGGGGAGGAGGAAGAGAAGATAGAAAAGGGAGTCAGTTGGAAAGGGCAGAAGTTTGTGTGCAGGAAGGATGCTTCTTCCCATAAGAGGTGGCTCCAGTGATCTGCCCTCTGCTTTGTTGACTCTTTCTTTTTTCCTCTAAGTTCTCAGGTTAGAGACTTTAAACTGGTGTACGGTATCCCTTCCCATTTCAAAGGCTCGATCTGTAGATGGGGGAGGGAAAGCTGTAGAAAACATATGAGGGAGGGTAAGCACGTGGCTGTCTCACCTGCTGGTCCTGACTCAGCGCTGCCCCATCCCTGCCCATCACAGCCAGAGGTGCCAATCAGAAATAGGATGTGGACATTTCAAGGGGACTAGACGGAACGATTTTGAATCTTGGCCTAGCTGTTTCACACAGTGAGCCCATATGTCCTTCTCTCCTGTGTTCTTTCTCTCCCCCGGGCCCCCTCACCTCCCACCCTGTTTCCCCTTCGCCAAACTGAGAAAGAACATTACCCAGCTTTGTCTGCTGGTGCTGCTGTCTGGGAGCTTTCCTGGTGGAAGGCCCACTCAGCATTGAGCCCTCTGTCAAAGTTAAGGCTTTATTACTTTAAAAGTAGCACCCTTGAATTTTTAGATGGCTGTCTCATTGAATGTGGATCATTGTGACCTTTGTTTCTTCATTCAGACCTCTCATGTTTTTTTATACAATTTCTTTTTTTAAAGCATTATTCATTTTAATTAATTAATTTATTTATTTATTTTTGGCTGTGTTGGGTCTTCGTTTCTGTGCGAGGGCTTTCTCTAGTTGTGGCAAGCGGGGGCCACTCTTCATCACGGTGCACGGGCCTCTCACTATCGCGGCCTCTCTTGTTGCGGAGCACAGGCTCCAGACGCGCAGGCTCAGTAGTTGTGGCTCATGGGCCTAGTTGCTGCGCGGCATGTGGGATCTTCCCAGACCAGGGCTCGAACCCGTGTCCCCTGCATTAGCAGGCAGACTCTCAACCACTGTGCCACCAGGGAAGTCCCCCTCTCATGTTTTTAAAGGAGCTTTTGAAAGAGCAACTGAGGTTGCCTCTTTTGCAGAGAAAATACTAAGTGCAGTAGATTGAAGTGCCTTTGGAGAGGAGGAGGACCTTTCAGAGGATGAAGGGGTCTGACCTAGACCCGTGCTTTTGGACGTGATTTTTGTACATGCTTTCCCTGAGTTTATGACTGTCAGGGGAGGCCACCAGAAGTCATCTGTGATCCAGGCACCTGATGGGAGGTGCCAGCTGAGGGCTCTGTGCCTCTGGGGACCGCCTGGCCCTGGCATGGCCTATAAGGAAATGTTGCCAGTTTAAGGCCATGCACCCAAGAGGAAATTACATTTTAAACAGAAAGAAGATCCTGTGGAAATATTTCACATTAGGTAATGTTTGCGTCATGGAGGACATCATCTCTCCTCCTTGTAATCTTTTCGTCCTTTGATCCTTTGGCTTCCTGTGTTCAAAATAGAATAAAGTGCACCGTCTCTGCTCTGTGTGACCTGAAGCAGATGCATCTGTCAAGTTCTTCCTGATATCCTTTGAGTTACACTTGAATTCACAGCTCTGCCCTCCTTTTCTGCCCGATTTGTATTGAGCATTAAGGGGCAACATGTCCTTTTATTTTTTACTAGAGATGTAAAACTGTAACTGGAATATATTGAATGTGGGCCTCAAATTTAGTCACAGAGAATGGTCTTTAGCCCAACATTACCCTCTAGTGGGATACAATAGAATGGATATTAATTAGGTTGTAGGATGCAGCTGAACAGGTATAACTGGAGATTTTGTGTCAGGTCGGCTCTGTGACAAATACAAGTGGCTATTAAGACTAAAGAAAGAAGCAGAAGAGAAAGAAGAAAATTTAAAAATACATCTCATGTTTGGAAAGTCACTAGCCTTTGGTGAGGGTGGAGCAATTCATTATGCTTAATAACCTCCTTATTTTCTTTCATTTTATTCTCTCTTTGTTGCCACAGTGAATGGCATTTAGAACTAGAGAAACAAAAACCAGAAGCCAGATTTAAAATGGGTAACAGATTGGCTCTTATGAAAATTTACACACTACTGTAGAACACGTGACATCCAATGGTAGAAGACAAATCCAAAAGAAGCCGGAAGGACCAGTAAACATTTCAAAGAACATTCAACCTCCCTACTATGAGAGAAATTCAAACTGAGATGAAATATCATCTTTCACCTATCAGATTAGTTTACATTGAAAGATGGTTAACTTCAAATGTCGGTGAATGCATATGGCTGTTGTTGGGAATGTGAACAAAGTGAATTATTTTGAAAGCCCATTAGGCGGGGTGCGCTACAGTGTTAACGGGTGTCTGCGTTGATCCCATAATTTTACTCCTTCAATTCTGTCCCAGAGAAATATTCTTACATATGACCTAAATCTCTTTACAGTGATATTCAGTGCCACAAGGTTTATAATTAGAAGAGTCTACCATAGCGAAAGTCCATCACCTGGGAGGGGGGATTGGTGCGTGGTTAAATAAAACATGAAACATTCCCTTTCTACGGCAAACTGTGCTGCCATTAAAACAAATGAGGTGGATCTATCTATACTGACATGGAACGATCTCTCTGACACTTTTAGGTGAAAAAATGAAATCAGAGAATACTTTTAGTTTGATCTATTTTTTAAAATGTGTGTATGTAATAGATAATCAACCAAGACCTACCGTACAGCACAAGGAACTCTGCTCAATATTCTGTAATAACTTAAGTGGGAAAAGAATTTAAAAGAGAAAAAAACACCTATGTGTGTATGTGCATAGATGTGTATATAAATTTGTGGAACCAATGAGCTTCAGTCTCTCAATAATATTACCGTGAGGGAAATAGGAGTTCGTTAATAAAGGAAGACTTTCTAGATAATTTTCTAGTGTTCGATATGGGTATTCTTTTTTGATTGTTGCATCTGTGTATTTCTCGTGTGTAAAATGTAAACAAAAATAATTAGATATAATTATGTGGTGTTCTTGTGGATATACTGATGTTGATTGGAGACTTCACTACTGTGGGGTGTAGAAAGTATAAATTTAGCATAGTAGCAAGGCTAAACCCAGTGACGTCTTTCTACCAAGTGTCATTTTTCAAGAAATCCCAGCACATTGGGTAAACATTTTGCTGGAGAAATGGGTGGATCTGTAATCTCCCAGATAGTCCGAATCTTTTCCTGGTTTCATCACTGCCCGAGTCAGCGCTGTTTACTCGGGGCTGTGGAGTGGGCTAGGATGGAGGAGGTGGCAGCAGAGTTGGGGGAGTGATGAGGGCCACCTTGGAGACTCCAACCATCACGTCTTTTCCCAGCAAACACCCTTGAACCTGGTCAAGCCACCGAGGAGACAATTTGCTCTAAAACTGTCCTTTCCCCCTCCCATTTAGAAAGAAAATGGAATTCCGAAGGAGATTCTGAAAACTCCATGTCAACTTGTGTGTATTATTAAAGCTACTCCATCTTACATTTCATTTTCAAAGGCGTTTCATATGTTGCTGAAGTCTTTTAGGAAGTCAGTATGCCCGGGTTAACTTCACCTCAGCAGGCATTCACAAATTCCCTTATTGCAAGCTGCATCTTCTTCTTTATGAGAGCAGCTCTTGAAGAAATAACCCAGGGCCTCACCCCAAAATATTTTATGCTTTTATTTTTTTCATGGACTCTCTCAAAGGTCTTCTCAGCTTATATGAGCATCTCTTTGATTGGTTTCTCCAAGAAGGACCCAGTGAATTCAAATGTTACTCCCTTATTTTTTTCCTTGTTCTGACATACAGTTCTTTCTCACAGTGAGAAGAGATATTGTGTTGCATTACACTGGAAATAGCTGATATTTCAATACTAATTACAGAGGAATATTGTCCAAATATGTGATGCTAAACCCTCCTTTTTGGCTTTTGATGAAATGTCATATGGATCATATATCATTTCATACCAAGATTTCGTTCACTTCCAAAACTGCAAATGTCAACACTGTCCTCTATTTCTCACTCTTAGGTCTAAATTTGGGACAGGAGTTGTTGGAGGGATTGAAATATTGCACGTGGTTCATAGATTTTGACAGTATGACAAAGGATGCTGTAAATTATGTACCAAAACCAGCAAGTGGGAAAAATAAATAAACTGTAAAACCTCATACATTTTAGGTTCCTTGGCCTTTAGAACACCAATAAGTGAAGATAAATTTCTATGGAGAAACAAGCAGTAACTGATTATAAACATTCTTATATGCTTGTTTATTATCCTGTAGGAAACTGAAGAGGTTTGAAGGAGAGGAAAACATAATTACACTGAAGTTTTAGAAAGATCGTGTAAGCAGCAGCTTAAAAGAGTAACTGGAGGGTGGGAGGGGGTTGCCTAGGGGCAGACAAAGTGGCTACAATCCAGCAATCTTTGTTGTAATCAAATCTTTGTTCTTTTCAAACACTTGCCGCAAACATTTATACATACATAGGAAAGCGTGGCATCATGCACTGGCAAAATTGACCATTTCTTTCTTGCTTGCCAGTGAATGGAAGAGTAACTATATCCCACTCAGACTAACCGATAGCCAAAGGGCTATTCTGAATGATAGCCTTCCTATTGTTAAAAAACAGACCCAATTAAGGAAAGTTGCCTTGGAGTCGCCAGATTCAGGGACTATAAATCTACATATAATCTTACATCAGAGCATAAACTTATGAGTCTCATTTTGGGTCACACTTTGGGGCATAAGGGTTGGACCATCAGATATTACGCAGAGGTGTCAAGAAGAGACTGCTGAGAACCTGCTTGATCCACCCAAGGTTGAGGCATGCTTTGTTCTTTTAAGTAAAAGGCAATTGATCTCCTGTTATGTGGCAGGTAGTTGAGATTGCTACTTTTGTTTAAGGATAACCTATTTTTGTTTTTTAAGTACAGTCTGCAGTGAAGAGGATAGAACAAATATTAATATATGAGTCTAATAAAACCCTCTTGGACATACAGACAAATACAAGGCTGGAGTAAGACAGTATAATTGGGAATAGACAGAGGAACGGAGATTAAGAGGCACTCAGAAGAAATAATGGATTGGTCTCAGTAACTGGAGGTGGGACATAGGCAAGCAGGAGGAATCAAGGGTGACTCTCACATTTCTGGCTTCAGGTACTGGATGCATATTGGTATTGTTAATCAAGTTAAGGAATAACAAAGCGAAACAGGTTATGGGGACAAAATCATTCAGTTTTTGAAGTGCATGACAGTATCTGAAACACGGTAGGTGGTGGATAGTCATAAAATAAGGGAATTCACCAGACAATAGATTATCTCCAACCTAGTCCGCAGGATGTGGCATCCGTCTAGCTGATATTTTGCCCTTGAGGTATTCTAAGAACAGCTACAGGATTTACGTCTGCAGAGTCCTGGCCTCTCCGTGAGGGTGAGGGGAAGTAGTTGTGAATCCAGGAAGCCCAAATAATCCACTGCTCGGCCCTCAGCCATCTACTCCGAGCCGATGTGCAGACCCGTCTCCCGGCAGACAGTCCTATTACCAAAGCCCACAGGGAGAGCATCCCAGGCCCTGCCTTTCCTCCTCACTCTGTGTCTCTCTATAGATTCCTTTGTCTGGCTGCCTAAGATTTCTTTTTAAAGAATTAGACTGTCACGAATATGTTAAACAAAAGGCACAGGGCCCTAAACCTTAAGTAAAAGAGTTATTTTAAAACAGAAAACAGTGTGAAATGTTGTACTCACCACATCAGTTGCTGTTCTTTTCAGGTTAGAAGCTGATGCTGTAACAAAAGAGCTGTCTTACAGGACGAGTTGTGAAGAATACACAGAGGAGCCCTTAACCGGATGTACAGGAGAATGAGGCATTGGCCAGGACACCCCATGGGTTTCACTGTTAGATTCATGAACTAAGTAGCTGAGTTGAGGTCCCCTCTACAAAGCTTCCATCGGAGACCAGGTCAAAGTCACTCTACCAGGACTGGGAAGCTGGGGACAGGAAACGGCTCCCCTCTGCCTGGCCGCCAGGTTCCCAGCCTGCATCCTTGGTGGGGGATGAAGACGCTGTTGGCAGTGAACCTTCTCATTGTCCGTGGCTCCCTTGGTGGCACTTGCACAAAGCTTATCCCCCTCCTACCCAGAATCAGACTTGAAGTAATGCAGGATGGATGATGTGGCTAGATCTGTGGTTTCTCTGGAGCACTCACTTCCCTAGCATCCAGGCTCCAAATGGTTTCTCCCTTTTCCCCCAGCAGTAGCTTTCTCTTTTGAGTTTTCATATATGAAAGCTCCGCTGAGGCCAGTGCCCAGTGCTCTGGAGCTAGAAGCTCCCTGGGACGCCAGATCAAGTCTATTAAGATATAGACATTGAGCCCATCATCTGTGATGGTGTAATGATTATTAGCATCACAGAACTAGACGGGAAGTGGCCATTCAGAGATGATGGTCAATCACAATACACTGAATTCAAAGAGAATAATCCATGAAGATACTAAAAAGACATACACACAACCATTAAAAACTAGACAGGAAGTTTAATGCTCTTTGAAATGCCCTGTCTGCCTCTGGAGGCTGAGGAGGAAGGCACTGACAAGACGGTCTCAGAGACTGAGCTGGAAAGAATCAACTCAAAGGCTCATGGCTCCTCCATAGGTAGCCTTTAGAAGCAAACAGACTAGAACCTGCTGTTATATAGTATATTGACACTGGGATAGAAACACTATGAGGTGCTTGAACAAATAAGGACAGTATTACGACAGGGTGTCAATAGGAACATATACTTTCAGGGTGACGCACTGTTCAGTTATAATCCCGTTCTCAGTGATAATGGAACATTCTGGCTCCTCTCATTTATCTAGGGCTACACATTTAAACACATGCTCATTCCCCTCCCAAACCCATCTTTAATTCTGGAGGTGAGAGAGAGTATCAGACTCTATAGAGTTATTTCTTGAGGCATCTTTAAGTGATAGACAGAATAATGGAATAATGTATAACCATCTAAGAGTCGAATCAAATGAATGACTACTCAATTAAATACATACCAAATGGTGTTACAGTGTACTAATCAGGGTTAAACAGAGGGATTTTCACCCTTTTATCACTTATGTAGGACAAGTTAAATAATTAGATGACTGACAATGATTCTCTTCCTTATTTTACATTCATATGCACATCACTATGTAGTGTATTTCTGTATTTCTTTTCTTTTCTTTTTTTTTTTTTTGGCTATGCTGCAGGCTTTCGGGATCTTAGTTCCCTGACCAGGGATTGAACCTGGGCCCCCAGCAGTGAGAGCGCCGAATCCTAACCACTGGACTGCCCGGGGAATTCCCCATACTGTATTTCTTATCTCAAAATATTTGCCTGCAAAAATTTGTTACCTAAGTCAAAATGGTTGCCTAACATAATTTCCCCTGCAAAATTGTCAAAAGAATAATGTTATCACCTTAGACAGGAACTCAAGCACTGAGATAAAAGCCACATCTGAGTATCGGATGTATTTTATTTGTTCACATTTATCCTACTTGAGGTTAACACTACTTCATTGGACGGTTTAAAAAATCATTCTGTAAACAAAATAAGAAACAGCAGCAACAGCTAAAATAAAGACACAATGGATACTAAAATAAAGGAATGCATTGGAAGGAATATTCTGCAGAAGCAAAGAAAAAGTGACCATGATTATGAATTCAACAATAAGAGAAAAAAACTCCAACATCTGTAAAAGACAAAACTATAATAGGAATAAAAAAGAAGCAACAATACAAAGTGCAGGTGCGATAGTTTTCATTTCCAAGTCCATTCGGGAAATAGAGCATACTATTCTCTTATATAAAGTGACAAGTTCCGCTTTAAACATTCAGTTACGTTATCTTGCAGGTTGTTTTTTCAATTTACATTATCTCTGCTTTACATGGATTTAACTGGAAAGATGGTCCTATGTGATACATGGTATAATTTCTTGAACCTATGGAGAGTATGGAAACGGTAAAGTTTATTGTTTTACTTTTTGCTTCATTTGCAATGAGTAACAAGAAGCTGAAAATCGAGTATGAGAAGCATCAGTATTTTTACTCCCCACCCCCCCAAAAAAACCTGAGCCCTCTTATCATTTTTGTTGCCACCTTCAGATTCTCTGAAAGACAAAAGACTGTTCATTTCCCCTGAATTCTGGCCCGCTGACTTAAATCATCAGTTTTTTTTAAATGCAAAATTGGCCTGGTATTTGTCCAAATTGATCAGATAGAGGTGTTATTCTGGCATCACATAAAAATCATTTACACTTTCATAATTGCTTAGAACCTCAAAAGAGAACATCTGTTAAACATGACTTTTGAATAGAGGACTTTTATGAAATATATTTCAAATCTTAAAAAATCATTTTAATGCCCCCTAAAAGTGGTATAGGATTCACCCCAGCTGACAGTGCCTCTTCCATTTAAGAACATTCTGTGTTTGTGGCATTCTACTTTCCTTACAGCTCTAATTTTACTTAAAAAGCCCAAATACACGTCTGCTGCCTTATTTAGTGTTAAACAGCACAATGTATACAGCTCAACAGCAAGATTAAGAAGTTATAAATACACACATATCACGGACAGAGTCACCTTTCTTTTGGAATTCATTGAATAAAACTGTATTCTGGTAAATCCCCCTCCCCCCCGACAAGAGAGTGTACTGTGCCTACATCGAGGTGTTTAAGTATTTCTCCAACAGCTTTCATTGTATTATATTATGAAAACACTAGGCTTTAAGCCGGGTACTAATAAATATTTAATTTAAAAGGAAGAAAGAAACCCCAACACAGAACATAAAAAAGTCCCTCCCCCCCGCCCCCGTCCTGCGTGTCCCTACAGAAGGCGCGGGATTCACCCGGACATGGCCGAGATCTCGTAGTCACTGGCCGAGGTGAGGGGCTTGCCCATCATCCGGATGTTTTTCGCACTGGTGATTCTGGCCATCATGCACACGGGCTTGTCAAAGTACTTCACCAGGGCAGGCTCTGTCAGGAGGGAGGCCAGGAACTGCTCGAAGGTGATGGCCCAGTCTCGGTCCAGGCTGCTGCCCCGGGGCAGCGCCGCGGGGCCCTGGCCGCTGCGCACCAGGACCGTGTCCTCGCCGATGTCTTCGCAGTGCAGCTTGTCCTCCTCGTGGGAGCCGGCACTCAGCACCGAGTACGAGGACATGGAGCTGTCGTCCTTGGTGTCGTCGTCGGAGATGAGCATGGAGGAGCAGGCCCCGTGGTCCCGGGGCGAGGAGTCCTCTAGCTTGATGTCCTCCATCTGGCCCCCCAGGGAGCGTTCCTCGCCGTCCCCCGCCAAGCTGGCCGGGAGGGGCGCCACGGGTTCCGGCGCGTAAGGCTGGCCCGGCCCTTTGGTGGGGAAGAGCACGCCGCCGGGGACGCCCTGGTTGCCGGAGGGCCCGCCGCCTCCGCTCCCGCCCTCCCTGGCAGGCTGGGGAGTGAAGAGCTTGCCCACTTCCCCGATCTCCAGCAGGAGGCTGGTCACCGCCGCCGTGGCGTGGTACAGCTCCTGCTCGTTGGGGTCCTCGCTGAACATGTTATACATCGTCTTACACAGCTCGATAAACTGCCCCTGAAAAGGGATGGAGGGAAAACACAAGTATGTGGCCACCTCATGAGGAGCACAGAGGCAGGACCCAAGCGGACTGCAGAGCCATTTAATATCAGGACTCCTACAAGATCCCGGAAGAGTCCTACCCTAGGGTGGATGGATGTGTAGTTTAAAGTCTCTTTAAATGCTTCCTTTTTTTAAACTGGGAAAACTTCTGACATCCATGAAAGTAGAAAGAATGAAATAATACACCTTTATAATAGTACCTATCATTCTAGAGTCAAGAAGGACCACGGGGACTTCCCTGGTGGTCCAGTGAGTAAGACTCTGCGCTCCCAATGCAGGGGGCCTGGGTTCCATCCCTGGTCGGGGAACTAGATCCCACATGCATGCTGCAACTAAGAGCCTGCGTGCCGCAGTGGAGATCCCACGTGCCGCAACCAAGAACCGGTGCAGCCAAAATAAATAAATAAATATATATTAAAAAAAAAGGACCATGTTATACAAATGTTTCACTAACTGTTTTATCCTTTCTTGCAGTATCTTAAGTAAATCGCAGACCTCACCTCATCTCATATCTACACACTACAGCAGGCAGCCCAATTTTTCCAAGGTCAGGTCAGCTCCAATCCCCTCTCCCATGACACATCTGCTGGTGTCCACGGACAGAAGTCATGCCTCCCACCCCCACCAGGATGATTTATCTGTTCTTCTGTTAGAAAACAGCAGTTGCATCCTGTATTTTAATTATTTATATTGTTTTATCGCCCTCATTACATTTCAGCTGTTTAAGGAAAAAAGTATGTCAGACACCTTTATAGCTGAGCACAGTGGTTTGAAAACAGCATGAGCTTGTCTTCTGAGTATCTGAGGGTATTTTTAAAGATTGGGATGAGAATGCATGTATTCTCAAATTTGAATATTTCGTGGTTCACATATTCTCTGAGGAGGTCATTTTCTCACAACAGAGCATACTTTTAATGCACAAAAGCATGCACAAAATAGATCCAAACAGGTACTAATTAAGCGCCTTGAGGAGTACTTATTCGACATTTATCTATGACTAGAAAACAGAGCTTCAAGGTTTGAAATGCATGAACTACACTGTTCGGTACTCACCTGATTCAATTTGGGTATATCCTTTGCATTCTTTGATTTGGATTTATTTTCTGGAGTCCAGAGTCTCAGATAATTACGATTTTCTTGAGAATTTGCCCTCTTCCCTAAAACCCAAATGCCAAGAAATAAGTGTCCAAAGGTCAAGAAGCAACTGTTGAACCAGCAGTAAGGGAAACACAGAGAAGAGAAAGTCTGTACCTCTGTCGGGCTTTAGACTCACTGTAACAAAGCCATCGTCTGCACTGTGTTTGCTTCTGCTGTCCAATCCAACCACTACCAAGAAAGATTCAGAAGAAAAAAAGGAGACTGTTACATGATAAACCCATAGGTTTAGCAGGTGTAGTAGAAAACAGAAAAACCTCTAGGTAGAGTTGCCTAATATAGCAAAACAAAACAAAAACAAAACCCCAGCACATAAATAATTAGGTAAACAACAAATAATTTTTTAAAGTGTGAGTTCCCACATATCACATGGGACATACTCAAGCTAAGCAAATTACTTTTTGTCCACCTCAAATTCAAATTTTACTGGGTGTCTCATATTTGATCTGACAACTGAGTGTTGCCTGCCAGATCAGTAAACAAAGGATGTTGCAGCCATCAAGCCAGCAGCACTGCAGCTGCCCCCAACTGTGCCATCTCCACCCTGAGGGGATTCAGGATGGAGAAAAATAGGATACTGGCCCTAGATAGCTAAGGTGCATATCAAAGGAATGATTTCAGTAAGCCCAGACTCTTGCATCTTCCCATACACAGAAAAGCACTAAATTCATTAACTTGAGATATCTGGTTTCTTTAATTAACACTAATCTTTTGATGTTCCCATCAAATGTCTTTTTTTTTTGCGAAAAAAATCTTATATATCCTGGCTCTCCTCCCTTATTTCTTCAGAGCAGTCCCTCTGAGCTATCCGAGAGGCTGCCTCCTGGGCTTAAGTCCTCAGTATGTCTGCCGAATAAAACGTAATTCTCCACTTTTAGGTAGTGCATTTTTTTTTTTTTCCAATCGAAAAACTCTATCTCTAGGTGAAAGATTTCCCCAAGAATTCTTCTTCACAAGCAGGGCTCGGTGTATAAATAGGAATTAAAGGAGTGATTTCATGTGGTGCTCAGTACTTAAAAAATAGTGGTGCTGGCCCCAGTGAATGCTGATTTCCCTCCTCTGTCTGTTACATTATCATCTTAACTTTGTATACATGAGATTGATCTTCTGTCAGTCTCTGCAAAAGACCAAGAACTCACTTTTTAAAAATAAACTGACATCTATGTTGATAAAAGAAAACAAATGTCATGTGCTACTAAATTCCTTCAGATTCATGATCTGGCATTTTTTGACTTTCAAGAAAACAACTTATAATTGTTTTCTTCTTTCTTCTTAAAACAGGACATCCCAGGGCTTCAAAAGGCAGAGGTGTACAATCCCCCCAGTTTCCCATTCAGTTTGTCAGCTGTAAGAATGCATCCCAAGCACTTCCTCAGCCATACAAAAGGTGGCTGGTTTGCCGCATATGTAACCTTTACATATTTAGTGTCAAATTAAAATCTCAGCAGCTTTCAAGACAGACTGAGGACAATGCACTATATATGCCGTGGAGAAAGTCCTCTCCTCTTAATGTTGAGCTAGCTTTAGGGAACAAGTAGATATTCCAAAATGTTATGGTAAGCCCCATGCAATGGATGTTATACAGCCAATTAAAAACCATGTTTTCAGAGAATGTAAATGACATCGTAATAGGCTCACTGGATTTTAAGTGAAAAAAGGATACAAAACTGTATAGGCAGAAGAGGTGGAGATGGCATGTGCCAGAACACACTTGTTCTATTTTTAAATTGTTCATAAAACAATCCTTCTGCCAAAACAAACAAACAAAACTGTATCGGCAGTTTGATCCCAGTTTTATATATATATTATGGATATTATTATAATTATATGGATAAAAAAGGAAAAGAAATACTTCAAGATATTAATTATTATTGATAGTTATCTTTATATCATGCAGTTTTAAGACATCATTAGCTTATTTTATATATTTTGACCCATATTTTAAAAATTTTGATACAAAGCAATAGTACTTTTGGAGTTAGAAAAAACATTTTTTAAAAAGCATCTTTTGAGGCTATTAAATGCTACCGGCATGTAACCATTCCTGAAGCATTTCTGAAACAAGTGACTCCTTTTCTGAGATGAGTGCCCACTAAGAAAGATGCAGCTAACATTTTGCAGCCAAAATATGATTGCTAAGGATTTGAAGAATATTGTCGGATGTGCTAAGGCACTATGCTAAGAGGCTTACTACATTATCTCACTAAGTCCTTACTATACCCAATGTGACAGCTCTCATCTCCACTTTCCACACAAGGACCCTGGTGCTCCTGGATGCCCGAAGCTGCCTGAGGTCATCTAGACAAACAGAGCTAGCATCCTGTCCAAAGCTCCTGCCCTTAACACGTATGACCAATAAGAAGACTGTCTGGCTCTCGCTCCTCTCCACTCAATCACTTAGGTGCTCACAGTTTAAAAGCAGGTCTAAGCTGTGCTTATTTGGGGACCATAAGATTTGAGGCAAAAGGACCCAGGAGCAACCCATGCTGACTTTCAACCTTGGGTGAAGTCAGGAGGCTGCCTGCCCTACGGATGAAGTATCAATAGAATGGAGATAATGCACAGCAGCAGCAAGCCCAGACGCTGCTTAGATCCACACATGGCACAACAGAACAGGTTCAAATGTAAATCTGGAGATATTTCTAATGAGCCAGATCATGTCTGTGTAGATCTAACAACCGCACAGAGCAGGGGTCAGCAAACTTTCTCTGTAAAGGGCCAGATGGCAAATATCTGAGGCAATTCTACCACTGTAGCGTGAGAGCAGCCATAGGCAATATATAACTGAATGAGCTTGGCTGTGTTCCTGGCTGTGTTCCAATAAAACTTTATTTATAGGCAGTAATGTTTAAATTTTATATTATTTTAATTCTTTGATATAAATTTTATATTATCACAGGCCGTACAAATAGGTGGTGGGCTGGATTTGGTCCAAAGTTTGCTGACGTCTGTTGCAGAGCAGCGTATCTGATATCAATGCTGGTCCAGATTCTGGAGAGCAGCGTACACCAGAATGACGTTCTTAATGAACATTTCTCCCTATCAAGGAGAGGGGAGCAAAGTATATGCCCTACAGGTAACGCTTTTTCTAAGCCAGCAGGACACAACGTACATGGTCCTTTCGGTGGGCTGAAGTACCCACTCCCCAGTAGTTACTCAAGTTCAAAAATTTAAAAAGAAAGTAGCATATTAGGCACCTGTATTCATTATACTTCTTTGATTGCCTAGCTTTGGAGGCAACTTTTCCCAATTACAGGGGGCTCTGTAGAAAAGAAACAGAGAGGCCCTGACGAGGAAAGTCACTTACCATGTGTGCATTCTGGGGTGATATCTTCAAAGAAGTATTGAGTTGCTTCAAAAGCAGAATCTGGCTCGTCTTGATCAGAGGATGGCTCTGGAGAGGGAAGAGAGATGATTCTCATATTGGCAGGGCCATGACTCAATGAAAGTGTGCTTTCATTGTTGAAGAAATGACACGGGGCTCATGAGAAGCTGAAGTTACGAAGGTGGGCTGGGGGGTCCCATCACTGGTGCGGGCCTTGAATGCCCATCTCCTCAAAACCCTTATGGGGGAGGGGCTCCTTCCGGTTCTAACTCCACCTTCCTTTATAACAACCCCACACTGAAGTGTGCCTTCACATTTGCCTTTTTTGGAGACTTTTCCTAAATCCTATGGAATGATGCTTTAAGGAACCAAATTTGGGGAAATTATACACTATAATGATAATTCCCAAATCTACAGTTTTACCCTATCTCTATCCTTGGAGCTAATCCACCTTCCTTCCTCCCTTCCTCCTCCCTCCCTTTTTCCTTCTTCCCTTTTTCCCTCCCTCCGTTCCTTCCTTCCTCTCTCTCTCTCTTTCTCTTTCCCTCCATCCCTCCCTCTCTTTCGTTCTCTTGCAGAAGCCTGCTCTTTTCTATTACTGCAACTCACACTTCAGACAGATGAATGATCACTGAATCAAGCACCTGCTGATTCAGGAACTCATGTAAAAAGTATCGTTCAGTTTGTTCTTAGTGACCAATGAGTGATTTTGTACATCAAAAAAAAAGGCAAACAGGTCTCGCCAAAAAAGACTTCAAGCCAGGCCAGAGTCACAGGTACGTGTGCTACTCTGTGTGTCTCGCTTACCAGGCAAGACGTGCATTTTGTACAGGAGTTTGAGCTTCTCTGTGAGGTCCCCATGGCACGCAGCACCTAGAAGTCACATAAGTACCAATGTGAAATGCACCATGTGTGCTACAACCCCCCCCCCCACCCCAGGCTCAGCGTCCCCCTGAAGCACCTACTTTTACAAATTGAAACCCAGGTATCGCGTGGCAGAAAGTTTGGCCAGGACGTATTTGGGTTGAAAGTTCTGGAACCAGGATACCTGGTTTCAAATGCTTTGTACTTACTATGTGCCCCTGGGACAGTGAACCTCTCTGTACCTCAGTTTCCCCTCTATGAGGCAGGATGACAAATTAGAAGATCCTACCAGTGGTCTTGATATCAGGGCCCATGAAATGTGAGAACTAAAGGTGTTAACACCTAGAATAGCGGCTGGCACAAATTAAACTAGTGTTATTGATACGAAAAGTCAGGTGACTGGGCCTCAACACCCTAAATACTTGCTAGAGTTCAGAAATAATCTCAATACATGTTTAAGAGTGCTTCAAATTACTCATTTTAGAAATCTTTTTTAGTTGCTTTTGGGGTCTCTTAAATATTTCTTCAGTTCAATTTAGCCTAACCTAGCTGCCATTACATCGCCATTGCTTCAAGCCAAAGAATCCTGTTACTTTTTCCCTTACAGTCCATACGTATTTCAGGAATCAGAAAATCCTTTGTAAATACGTGTTCTCAGAGCGCCTAGTTGAAGGTTAATCAGATTTGGGAAAAGGGGAATCACAGGATCTGGATTGGTTGGCAGGGACACCAGGGGTTATCTCGTCCGACCTCCCACTTAATGTAGGGGCCTCCTCACACATCCACATCCACGTAAGAGAGATGTCTGAGCATCCTCAGGGACGGGAAGCTCATCACAACCAGAGGCATCTCATCTCACTGGGGAATTCTAGAAACACTGAAAGGGCTCCTGTCATTTTTACTTTAGTCAGGACCCTTAACCTGCAGGCTCAAGTGCATAAATTCCATGAACCACAAACAATGTAAAATGTGGCCACGTGCCGATGTCACTTTTTGGGAAGATTTCCACAGTCCTTATCAGATCTCAAAGAGATCACAACTCAAAAAAAGGTTTAGAACTATTCCTTTTCCTTCCTCTTTAAAGTCAAACAGAATAGGTCTATTACGTCTTCATTACAGCAATCCTTCAGATTTTAAGGACAGCTGTCCTGTTCCTCTCCAGCTTATCTTTTCAAGGCAACTTTATGTCCCCCAGGTTATACCTCTCTACATTTTTTCAACTTTCTTATATGACATGGTTTGTACACTCTTCCCTATTCTTACCCACATTCACCTTATTTGTTAATGTGTCCGTCAATATCCCTCTGGACAGAGAGTTCCAGAAGCCTCTAGTCCACTGCAGAGAACAGTGGAACTGTTCTTGACTCTTAGCCTAAGTCTGCATTCAACTCTTTATACTTTTCACTCTGGAGTTTCTTATTGACCACATAGTTAACTAAACCCCAAAATGCTTACACACTGACTAATACTAACCATGAAAATAATGACAGACATTTATGAACCATTCACTTTGTGTTAAACCCTATGTTAACTACTTTCCATACGCATTTCACTTTCTTCTCACAATAATTCTACGAGATGGTCACAATTATTATCCCAACTTTACAGATGAGAAAAGTCGGGCTTATTGACATTAAGTAATGTTCAAGGTCATAAGCTAGCAAGTGGCAGGCCCAGGATTTGAACTCAGATTTGTCTGACCCTAGATCTCATGGTTGAAACCACTATACTATATATGCAGACAGACAGTTCTTTTACAATCATTTCTTAAAATTTAAGATTTCTGATTTATCTCTATCAGTTTGTTTTTGCCAATCATTTCCTCCTCTGATTTCTTTAAATCTTGTTTTTGTCCTCCAACACAATGGCTGTCTCTCTTCACTTTGTGTAGCCAACACATTTGGTTGTGGTAGCTTCTCTGCCTTTATAGTTTAAATCCCTGACTGAGTCAGGTAAAGGGGGATAAGCAGTAATTGTAGTGACAACAATAATGAACACTTTTTGAGCCAGGCACTGTTGTAGGAACTTGAATTATTTCTTTTAGTCCTGACAATAACTATTTTGCAAATGAGGCAACAATCACAGAGGTTAAATACCAAGCCCAGCATACTAGAGAACTCTCCATTGACCGTCATGCTTTGGGTGCAGGGTTCAGCCAGTCATTGAATCACCAACATCCATATCCCTCCAACTTTCCGTTTATAATGAGTTATCTGTCCAGTGACCTCATGACATCTACGGCATGTTTAGAAATGCTGCCTTCCAGCAATACCACTGGAAAAGGAGCTCCAGCTTATTTGTGGCTTGCGATTGTAATCCCTCATCTCTAATTCCATAGAGATGCTCTGTTCACTAATTTCTAGAGGGATCTTCCTGGAGATGAACATTGAAATTACTGATCCATCTCTTCCAGAAATCATTCTTTAGTTTCTTAAGACTTGAACAGAATTTCTCTTTTCTAGTCTACTTGTCTGTCTCCATAGCTGTAATCAACCCACATGACTGACTACATCTCTGAGACCCCTCCTGGCAATCTGGGTGGAGTTTACTTTGCTCAGAGAACTCAACTGCATTTTTAAGAAGCCTAAGTACTCTTCTCCAATGTTTTCACTATCTTGGACTGCAAACCTCTCTTTCCTTTTTGGAAGATTTTGAAGAGTATTTACCTTGTTGGGGTTTGACTAGGCTTAAGTAAATTAAATATTTATATTTATTCCTATCACTTTCTACACGTGTCTGGTATTTTCGTTATGAACATCTTTGCTAGAAGCAGATTTGCATCACAACTAATTGGCCGTAAGGCCATTTTGCCATAAGAGATAAAAATAACTGGTTGATGGTTACATTACACTAGAAAATAAGATATCGATTTTTGCAAATCCTTCAGCGAGCTAATCTAAGCCAGACTGTGTTAAAATTTTCACCATTTTCAGAAACTTATACCATCAGGAATCACATTTCCATTTCCTTTTGGGGGGATAGGAGGAGCTTGATTCTTTGTTTGCCTCCAACGTCTAATACTGCATGATAAATTTGGTAAAGACGGCCTGAGAGGACAATCTATTGTATCCAAATTAGCTAAAGAATCAATCATTAATGTTCTCGAAGGCTGCTGTGAATTAGTAGCTGCTTCTTTTATATTTGCCATAGCTTGGTGAACTTTTGGTTTCGACGAGTGGGAGGCATGACTGTGCTCGTCGAAGGATTTATAAAAACTGATTTGTTATCTTTTTCTAGTGTCGTAACTGTCAACCAATTATTTTTATCTCTTATGGCCAATTAGCTTTGCAGCAAAACTGGCTGCAGCAAAGATGTTTACGGAAAAAATTCCTAGAACCCTTTCTACATGCAGAACCTGTCTCTTTTTTCTCCTCCTTATTTTTGTCCAAAGGTAATTTTTAAAAATCTCCCTTTTGATAGACACCAAGGTGATAATAATAGTTACTTTGGAGCAGAAAAGATTAGGAGAGGGTCAAAAGGGTCTTTAGCCTTGTCTGGTGGATTGTTTTACTTTATTTTATTTTGTTCACTTTTTTGAAAAGCAGAATGTATTTATGTTACTTTTGTAATTAAAAATTAATGCTTCCTTAAAAAAAAAAAAGCCTATTTGCTGTCCTTAGCACAGAGTAATGAGAACAGCCCTCATCTGAATCCTGGGCCCAGTACGTACTAACTGTGCTTTTCAGTTCAATAACAGACATATATTGACTTGCTAAAAATGAATGTTCCAGCAAGTTGCTTAACTTTTCTAAGCCTCCATCTCTTTAACTGACAATGGGGGTATTAATAGTAAGCAGACAGGTAATAAAGCATAATATTGACAGTAACTGCACAAACGCTGCTTCCAGGGTGCCTGAGTTCAAACTCCAACTTTGTAGTTGTGTGCTTTACGTAAATTAAATGCACATAAAGCATGAGGGCAGTGCCTGGCTGAGTAAATGCTATATAAATGTTAGTCATCAATACTATTATTACCCTCAAAGGTCTGTTGTTTGGATTAAGTGATAAAGTACAAATTCTAAAGCATCACAACAGACCCTACACTTAAAAAAGGCTAGTTTCCTCCATGTACCCCCTTTGAAGGATATATCTGAGTGCTTTATACAAATAGTTTTTACTTATCTAAGAGGACCTTATCTACCCCCCCTTTGCTTTTTTAACAACCATCAGCTTTCTCTGGCCTTTAAGCCTTCCAGTCATCATTCTTAATGATTTAGGGTACTTTCTGGAATCATCGTTGGCTCTATGTCTGACGCCTTCATCTTTCGTGGGCGCAGGTCATGTTCAAGTGCATGGACCAAGGTCACAGAGTGGCACAATTGGAATTTTAGAAAGTCTTCCTTCTTATCTCATTCAGGCAGCCTGACACAATGCCGGCTATATCCACAACCTCGTACTGGGCGGGCCAAGCCTGACCACCACGTAGCTTTTCTGCTCAAATATTAATGGAACAAGAGTCCAGTGGAATATAGGACAGGAAACAGGTCAGACAGTGAGGCTGACAGGCAGAAACTCGTGCTGCTTGTGAGGTGAGGGTGTGCGTTCTCAGGAATGGACGCCCTTCCTCCCCGCAAAATGGAGAGAAAAGACTTCCATTTAGACTGCGGGGCTGTTGCATTACTTTTTTTTTTCAGCTCTTTATTAAAAACATTATGAAATGTTTTATAAAATTTTATGAAACATATGTACTGTAAATATATTTTTTGACAAAGAAAAGAAATCCATCCAAACATTTCTTCCCTTGTAAAGTTATCGTGACTTGTGGTTTCAGTGTTTAAGTTGGCATTCTTGCAAACTCTCTGCTAATGTATTTTAACTAGTGCTGAGGACTATCGAATGTAGACGGTAACGATTTAATCATATAATATATCCATTAACTAAAAACGAATTTTACAGTCAGCTTGCAAACCTTAAAATGTGCTTCTCTGCCCTGTAAACCTTGTCTTCTGAAGCGAGCGGGGCTGTGGTCCTGAGGGCGGCACAGAGAACCACGAGGACCACGGTGCTTACTGACCTATTCCCCCCTCCCCCTGCCCCAACTCATGCAATAACATCACGTCCTTACTCAGTCCAGAGACAAACTCTCGGAAGTTGATCAGAGAATCTCCATTTTCATCTAATAACTGGAATAAGCGCGAGGCAAGCACGTCAGAGTGAGTTCCACAGGCCCAGGGAAAGAGCAGAGCAAACATGCCCTTGAACTGCTCAAAGTCGATGCGGTACTGCTCGAGATAGGGCAGGCTGGGGTCGTGCCGGTCCAGGGCATTGCTGCTCCCACCCCAGTAGCAGCTGGTTAGGTGTTCCGCCTGAAAAATCAAAGAACAGGAGGACTACTGGGGACTGCATCTCACAGCAAATACCAAGAAGAAAGGCCCTCCCTCAAATTTGGAAAAAGGCTTTAGGTCACCCGTGTGCATCTCCTGGGTCGGAGGTGGGGGGCCGTGGTCTGGTCCCAGGGCCCCTCGGCTTCTCTTCTACATATATCTCCACTTGACCCCGCTCCCCCAAACTCCATGGCAACCATCTCTGCGTTTACATCTGGCATAAAAAACCCAGTTCAGGGGCTTCCCTGGTGGTACAGTGGTTGAGAATCCGCCTGCCAATGCAGGGGACACGGGTTCGAGCCCTGGTCTGGGAAGATCCCACGTGCCGCGGAGCAGCTGGGCCCCTGAGCCACAACTACTGAGCCTGCGCGTCTGGAGCCTGTGCTCCGCAACAAGAGAGGCCGCGATAGTGAGAGGCCCGCGCACCGCGATGAAGAGGGGCCCCCCGCTCGCCGCAACTAGAGAAAGCCCTCGCACAGAAACGAAGACCCAACACAGTCATAAATAAATAAATAAACAAATACTTAAAAAACAAGAAACAAACAAACAAAAAACCCGGTTCAATTACTGGCGTAGGTGAAAAAAGAAAGAAAACCCTCCCCCTCCCCATTTTCTTCTCCCCCCGCCCATCCCCACACTCACAAGCATTTTAAGAAGTAACTCCCATAAAGACAAAATTTTTTTTTTTTTCATTTAAAAGAAATACATAGAATGTTAACCTGAACAAAGGATCTGTAATTCAGGCAATCTGATCACCTTTTGTCCTCAGTGAGGATGGTACAGCCCAGAGGGTAAGTAGCTTCCACAGGGTCATC
Organism: Eubalaena glacialis; assembly: GCF_028564815.1. Classification (NCBI taxonomy): domain Eukaryota; kingdom Metazoa; phylum Chordata; class Mammalia; order Artiodactyla; family Balaenidae; genus Eubalaena; species Eubalaena glacialis. The sequence continues at coordinate 125,023,309 of NC_083720.1, read as the reverse complement.
TAACCAGTTAGTCAAAGCAGAATCATCATGCGATTTTGGGTCTCCAAACTCCTAGTTTAGTGTCCTGTAAACCCCCTGCTTCCTGGTCATCAAAATCACGTTAATATTATCCTAGTCATCCAGTAGTCAGGCTACAAGTGTGCGGTCCTCCTGTTTCACGCATCTGAAAATAGCTCCAGGAAAATTATGAGTAGGAACCACTAGGGTGAGGAGTACAGAGATCCAACAAAAGGCTTCTTGTTTCTGTCCTTGGAAAGAAGGCTGCCTCTTTATTCATGAGGTCATACTGATTCTGGTAGAAATATACGCCCATTCTAGGAAGACCGCAAAGAAAAAACATCTAATAGAGAGGCCAGGAAGAACACCCCAGCTCCCCTGTACAGAGACATTTACAGTTAGCACTGAATGGTAGCCTGGGGAGACGGGAGGGGCATCCAGAGGGAGACTTTATTTTTTACTTTATTCTCTGTTGTACTATTTCATTATAAGCATGTATAAATATTGCAATAGCAAAAAGGCACTTACAAAACAGATCTCCCCCACCCCCTGCCTAGGGGTTCTGAGAAGGGAGAGTCAGTGGTGAGTGTGTAGTACTTCAGTGTTGTTCTCACTTAGAATGGAGCAAAGAGGACCAATGTCTTTGTCCTCACTGTTTACTGGGAATTGTAGCTAATAACCCCAAAAAGAGCGGAGCGAGAGTAGGCAAGAGAGGAGGAAGGAGAGGTTTCTGCAGGGCAGCCTCGGGAGAATAAAGGAAGAGTGTCAGGTCCACCACGCTTCGGGGCTGCACTGGCGCTGTGGGTGGGGATGGGGGTGGGGCTTGGGAGGAGTGGTGATGGTGGTGACGTCAGGGAGAGGAGGGTCTGAGGGACTGCACGGGTTGAGCTGTGCTCTGAAGTGATGCCCAGCAGCCCTCTGGGTGGGACGGTGTTGGTGATACATCCCCAGGAAGGGTCCTCTTTACCGGAGCTTCGTCAGTGGATGAAGGTTACCCAAAGCACTTCCTCCTAACTAAAGCGCTCACGTTCCTCTGGAACCAGGCCTGAAAGTGGTACAGGCACTTTCACCGTGCTCACAACCTTCAGGAAACGACAAGCCATGCAGACCATGACCCTCTTCTTTGATGAGACCCCCTACTCCATCATTTGGGCACTAGGGACCTGAGATTGAAAAAGGACTAATTTAGAAGGAGTTCAAGAGAAACTAAGGCATAGGGGCCCTGAACCACACTTTCCATCAAATCTGCCTCAGGGTGGCGGCCTTTCACCTTTTTCTACCAAGTTTTAGCCCAAAGCCCAAGGCAGAAATCTCCGTGGGAGACAAATGTCTCTTTCCTTTGTATCCGAAGGAAACCCCCCAGAAATTGGTTTTGTAAAGGACTAAGAGTCTGGCAGCGTGTCTGGCACAGTAATGCCTCAATAAACGTTCGTTCAGATGAATTAAAGCCAATGAAAGTCTTCAAAAGACTCAAGAGAGAGTCGGTAACTGAAGTCTTTGTCTTGGGTTCCACAGTACCCGAGAGTCCTTCCCACCCTGACACCAGCCAAGGGTCTCGGGTTCTCTCTTGGGGCGCTCAGCAGACTTGGGGAACTCGTGTTTGTCAACACACCCTTAGGGCAGGGTTTTGGAGTGTAAAGAAAGCTTTCTTCAGGCAATATCCTCGGCGTACAAATGACACACCTGGTACCTGGAGGTGCATAGACCAGAGAGTGCAGGGGTGCCCGGGTAAGAAGACAAGGGCACCCCTGCCTCTGTGTCTTCAGTGATCTCCGGATCTTGAACTTCTGCACAACCAGCCCTGGTCTTCCTTTTCCGGGTGTCTCCAGAGTCAGCCTCCTCTTTCTAATGTCATAGCGCTTCGCATTATCTGTGCGTGGTCTTGCCGCCTCCAGCTGCGACTCCCGCTTCCGTTTAGTTACCCCCAATCCTGGTCCTACCGGCACCACCCTGTGAAGCAGATTTCTTCCAGTCCTCAGTAGCCTTTGAAAATCTGATCTCAACTGGATCATTGTATCTTCTTGTTTTGATCCAAGTTGGATCACTGTAGTTTTTGCTTAACGAAACGAAGAGGGACTCCCTCACGGAAAACCAACGTACGCGGAGCAATTAGCTACCGCGCTTTACGTCTCTGAATAAAACACGAATGAGATGGCACAGGCTAGACACTTCGCCGTCAAGTGCTGAACGCAGCCTGGTGGGGACGCAGTTGTCCACTCTGTTGGTCATGCTGCTGGGCTGCACAAAGCCATCAACCTCTCTCTGCCCGTCCCAGAAGCACGCAGAGATGATACTAGATGGAAAACTGATCACTAATTCACCTATGTATTCAACACACATGTTTGGAACACCTAGTGGGGAGAGACACTAAACTAGGCACCAGTGAGACAAAAGGAAATAAAACGGTGGTGCCTCCAGTAGCTAACAGGCAAGCGGGAACATTTGCAAAAATATTCCCAGCTCTCACATTCTCTGATCCTAAGATCTATTAGTGTGCAACTCAGATCTTTACGTTTGTCCCTTTATGTTCGTTCCTGTAATATCTTTGCAGTCCTCGACCATCTTCTTTAGTTCTGGAAGTAAAAGGCTCTGTACACAAGAAGCTAGCCAATTAAAGATTGTGATAAAATCGGTACCCGCATAAAAGGCATCTTTTAAAACTTTTTTCTTGGCAATTGCTGCATTTTTACAATGTTGGTAATGACAGTTATGACAAAAGTATTTTTTTCTGGAAGAAAAGCCATTCTATACTGCTTTATTTACTGACATAATATTTTTTTTATTGAGGATCAAGATTGGTATGGGCTGACTTAGAAAGGAAGATTGCAGAAATTTAACAACTAAGCTTTTCCTTAGACATTTGAGCAGCTTTATTCTTATTCTAGCTACATATCTCTTTTTAAGAGTGCTTTAATATAGATTGATATAGGAAATTGCAACTTACAAGAGTTTCAGGAAGAATTTAAACTTGATTGCCATCGTTCCAATGAGAATTATAAAGTAACGCCCTATTTTCTTAAGACTAAGGAAATAGCTAAAATATTATATGGAGTGGAAGAAAGCTAAAACATCCATTTAAATGAGTTATATCTTTATTTTTCATATTAAGTACTCTATTTTTACACTCTCAGCTCTATCTTCCTATTTATGCATGTTGACACTCATGCTATCCCTTCACAATTTAACAGAAAAATCTAGAACTAACTGAATTATTAAAGTGAACTCCTTTTTCCCCTAAATGTACATGAATTTTCTTTGAAACTCACTTTGAAAAGAGCATAAAGTTCTTCTAGCTCATCAATGGTAAAGGAAGTTTCTGTCACAATGGTTCGTACCTATAAGAAGAATAAACACAATGAATTTCACAAACTCAAAAATGTCATAATGGGAAACTTCCTGATTTTCTTGTTTTAAATCATCTTCAGTCTGTCAAGCAGGAATTTGAGTTGGTAGGAGTGTAAGGAAGGATGGAGAAAGAAGGTCACATGCCATTTCTCAAAAGACTCACCACGTTCCGTTTTGTAGTATCCTCCAGGGTCTGGATCACCTTCAGTCTCTGTTTAAATCTCATCTGCTCAATCAAATCCGCCCGGATAGTTCCAAATTTCTGGAAAAAAACAACATTGGTATTTCAAGAAATCTGCTAAAGCACTCGATATCATATCTGCAGGACTGATGGAGATAAATCCTGATACCCATGGGAAATTTCTTGCCAAATGACAGGCCTCCTAGACCATACCTTTATTTACTATATGGCCTTTGTTTATTTTGAAGCCATTAAACAACCATAAATAAATAACAGAAAATTCTCATGCTTCTTAACAGTTGAACCAAATTTCAAAGCCACATGAGTCTTCCTCAAATCAACAGTTCATGGGGAAGGAGAGGGTTAAATAAGGCTACAAGGGCCCTTTGTGGATGAAATAATGCTTTAAAGGAAGAACTTTCTTGGCAGGAAGAAAGGAAGTATATAAGGCTAACTATTAAACTGGGCGGTTGTAGGAAATGTTGGAGTGAGGCTTCCTGTCCTGATCTCTAGTTCAGTAGCATTTGTCTCTCATTGGCAGACACTGAGGGCTAGCAACCTTTTTAAACTCAAGATGCCTAGCATTGCCTGAATGTTTGTTGAACTAAATTTCAAAAGCAAAACAAGTCTTCCAATCTGAAGGCAGAGGAAGAATATATAAGGTTTTATCTCTCTTACTGGTGCAAAAGAAAAACAAAGAAATTCTGCGTAAAGCATGAAGCTTAACTCATAGAAGCAATGCTGCAATGGTTAAAGACATTTAAAGGAAAAAGGAAAAGCTGACAGACAATATCAAGTGTTGGCAAGTGCACGGTGCAACCAAAACTCTCACATGCTGTTGCTCAGAGTATCAACTGGTACAACCATTTTGGAAATCTATCTGGCAGCATCTACTAAATCTGAACAGATACATACCTATGACCCAGAAATTCCTCCCTAAGTATATACCCAAAAGAAAGGTGTGTATATTTTTAACAAAGGACATAGAGTAGAGTATTCATAGTGCCACTATTAGCCAAAAGCAAGAACCACTCAAATGCTCATTAACAGTAGCCTTGTGGTATTATCACACCATGGGTTACAAGGCAGCCATGAAAAGGAACAATTTGGACAAATCTCACAATCATAATGCTGAGCAAAATAAACCAGAACCAAAAGAGCACATTCTGTATAATTCCATTTATGTGAAGTTCAAAAACAAAATCTATGGTGCTAAAAGTCAGGAGAATCATTAACCTTGGTTAGATGGATAGTGACAGGAAGGGGACACAAAGGGCACTTTTGGGGTGTGGCATGGATCTGGAAAACGGTCACATGGGTATGTTAAACAGAAGGTTTAAAGAGTGCCTTTGTACGTTCCATACCATGGAATACTACACAGAAATGAAAAAAAAAGAAAACAACTACTGACGTAGACAATAACTTGGATGAACCTCAAAGAAATTATGCCAAATGAAAAAAGACAAATCTCTGAAGTCAGGGGGCCTGACTCCTCCAGCTCTGTTTTTCTTTCTCAAGATTGTTTTGGCTATTTGGGGTCTTTTGTATTTCCATACAAATTGTAACATGTTTTGTTCTAATTCTGTGAAAAATGCCATTGGTAATTTGATAGGGATTGCATTGAATCTGTAGATTGCTATACTACAAAGCTACAGTAATCAAGACAGTATGGTACTGGCACAAAAACAGACATACAGATCAATGGAACAGGAGAGAAAGCCCAGAGATAAACCCAAGCACCTATGGTCACCTAATCTATGACAAAGGAAGCAAGAGTATACAATGGAGAAAAGACAGTCTCTTCAATAAGTGGTGCTTATTGTAAAAGAATTCTTACATTCTTATGTAAAAGAATGAAATTAGAACACTCCCTAATACCAAACACAAAAATAAACTCAAAATGGATGAAAGACCTAAATGTAAGGCCAGACACTATAAAACCCTCAGAGGAAAACATAGGAAAAACACTCTTTGACATAAATCACAGCAAGATCTTTTTTGACCCACCACCTAGAGTAATGAAAATAAAAACAAAAATAAGCAAATGGGACCTAATTGAACTTAAAAGCTTTTGCACAGCAAAGGAAACCATAAACAAGATGAAAAAACAATCCTCAGAATGGGAGAAAATATTTGCAAATGAAGCAACTAACAAAGGCTTAATCTCCAAAATATACAAACAGCTCATGCAGCTCACTGTTTAAAAAAACAAAGAACCCAATCAAAAAATGAGTGGAAGACCTAAATAGACATTTCTCCATCATTTAATCCCTTTCTCCTGGTTCTGTTTATGCCTCACTGGCTACTCCTTTTCTGTCTCCTTTGCACATCCTCTCCATCTCGAAACCCTGGGGAGCCCCGGGGCTCAGTCTTCAGACCTCTACACACCTACTGCCTAGAGATTCTCTGTCACTGTTCGCCACCTTTACTGTTACCACCTTGATCCAAGCCACTGCTGCCTTACAATAGCCTCTAAACTGATCTTTAAGGCACTGCCCCCCTTTATTTTCCCCCTACAAGCAAGAGTGGTCCTTCTAAATCTTGAGACATGGTACTACTCCCTTGCTCACAACTCCAGCGGTTTCACAGCTCACTCGGGGTCAAATTCCAAGTCTTACCAAGGCCTCCAAGCCCTACACCCTCTCCCTCCCTCCCCCAGCTACTTCTCTGATCACCTGCCACCACCCTTTTCTCACCCCCTCAGTCACCTTGCTGCTCCTCAAGCACATGATGGTGGCTCCATCGCCAGCGGGGGCTTCTGCACCGGCCCCTCCTCTGCCTGGAAATTGCTTCCCTCAGATACAATGCATTGGCTCCCCCATGTCATTTGTGTCTCTGCTAAATGTCCCTTCACCAGACACACAAACCTCAGAGAAACAGCACATCCCCACCTTTTTTACCTGGCTGTGTTCTTTCTAATTTTTTTAAAAAATTAATTAATTAATTAATTAATTAATTTTATTTTTGGCTGTGTTGGGTCTTCGTTTCTATGCGAGGGCTTTCTCTAGTTGCGGCGAGCGGGGGCCACTCTTCATCGCGGTGCGCGGGCCTCTCACTGTCGCGGCCTCTCTTGTTGCGGAGCACAGGCTCCAGACGCGCAGGCTCAGTAGTTGTGGCTCACGGGCCTAGTTGCTCCGCGGCATGTGGGATCTTCCCAGACCAGGGCTCGAACCCGTGTCCCCTGCATTGGCAGGCAGATTCTCAACCACTGCGCCACCAGGGAAGCCCTGGCTGTGTTCTTTCTTACTTGAATTCACCATACCTCTCACCCCTTACTGTGAGGGCAGAGACTGTGTCCTCCAGAGCGGAGGACAGGTGCTGATTCACAGCAAGCGCTCAACACGTATTTGCTGGACACACTGAATCCTCAGGATAATTCCAGGAAGTAAGTGCTCTTCTTATCTCCATTTCAGAGATGAGGGAACGGAAGTTTAACAAAAATCATTACCTGGGCATTAACTTGCCCGGGTGCCCGGAGCCGTGGTGGTGAAGCCCAGTTTGAATACAGGCTGTCTGATTCTAGCGTTCGCACTCAGAGCCCCACCCCTGGGAGACTCCCCAGGGGTCACCTCCCTGACTTGCTACAGAGCACAGCTGGTGCTCAATAAAGGCCTTGGGTTGCCAGATTCAGAAAATAAAATACAGGAGATACAGGATGCCCAGTTAAAGTGTTGATTCAGATAAACAAGAGTAATTGTTTACTGTAAGTACGTCCCAGGCAATATCAGTCCTGTATCTTATCTGACAACCCCAGAAACGGCATCTCTCTATAGGTTATTCCACATGGTGTACTCTGAACTATATAATTTATAATTTCCCCAAATTGGGGTTAACAGCGAAAAACCCCACCTTTCTAGTGCTTTCTATTTCTATCTATTCAATACTTTCCCTCTGTTTTGAAAGAGAACTGAGTTTTGACTCAGACGTTCTTTTCCGATAATTAAGACAAGAGTGTACACTGACATTTTGGAGCCTGGCCAGTGGAACTTTCACCACTTATGTGGTGGGAGGGTCTTGACCTAACAAACACAGGGTTTATGGAAGAATTTTCTCATCTCCAGAGAAGCATCTTCTAAAGACCAGAATCCTCCCCATTATATAGAAAGACGCAGTATTTACTGCCACTTAGAAGCCAGAATTCAAAAGTTGTTAGTAGGAGTTGCCACTAGTGATGAAAAATACCATATTTAATTCACTCTGGGTTAAATCCTTGGATGGGATTTGAACTCCCAGGAAAGGTAACTCTTTTGATCCTAACAGAAGAGTGGAAAGCATCCACTGCAAAGTGCATGCTGAAGATGGAAGACTGGATTTACTTCAAACCAGGCTATAGTATGCTTTTGATCAACAAAAAAACATTAGCTGTGAGACAGAAGGAAACTAAATTTTCTTGCACTACAACTGGCAGGGACATTAACAGGCCATGTAATTGGCTCCTTACAATAACCTTATGAGTTGCTACTGTTACTCCCATTTAACAGATGGGAAAACCGAGGTTCAGAGAGGTTCTATAAGCTACCCAGCATCCCACAGGGGCTGCGCTGCAATTTGAGGCCCAGTCATTGGCTTTATAACTCCACCACCTACTGTTCTAGTGGCTAATAGGTTTTTCCTTGTCTCTGGGTAGAAAAGAACATAAATTTTGGAGCAAGACAAAATTTGATTCAAATTCTTGTTCCTTCACTCATTAGCTGTGTGACTCTGGGCAATTCAGTCAAGTCTTCGGACTCCCAGTTTCTTCCTCTGTAAAATGAGACCCCAAAGCTGTCCTTGCAGAATTGCCATTAGAGATAAAGATATATTAATATAAAAGTACTGGTAATAGCAACTCATAGTAAACATTGGCTTGGTGATCCTCACAGATTGCTAAAGAAAGAGTTATTTCCCCCCAAGCCTGACCTTCAAAGAAACCGGTATATTTTGTATTTAATTAACGTCTGTTCCTTGACTAGAAATGGACCCTGCAGTTTGCTAGGCAGGACCAGGGACTGGCCACAGTAGAACACAGAACACAATGGAATACATACAATGGCCCTTCCATCTGGAGCAAATGGTCCCAACCTGAAAGGAAACCCTAAACTCCAAGTTCCTGCCTAGTTATTTCCGGAGGATTTCTAAAGGAAAATGGGTAATGAGGAGGACTGGGTTGTGTGGTCTCCTCTCCTCCACCACCCAACTTTTTGGAGGGGCTCTGACAGAATGAAATGCTAAAAATAGGGCAAACAAACGTTGGCTCAGTAGATCCTGGAGGCTGCATTTCCATCACCCAAAACAAGGGAAATTCCAGAGGAATTTCAGTTCTAGCAAAAGAATGAATTCACTAATTTAACAATACTCTTTCTAACAAATAGAATTTGGTGATGGGTGTGAGGGAGCCTAAGATTATTTTAATTTTCTAAAATCTCCCCTTCCTTAAACAGTAAAATTATCCATCGTCATTTCCAACTCTTCTCCAACTCAATTTTTCTCTGAATGTTCCTGTGGCCTGTGTCTCATTTTCCAATCTGATTCCTAACATTTTTATGAGCTGAGAGACCATTATCAGTGCAGGAGGTACGTCCTTTTTGTGCTGCTTTGCCCCCCTGCTTGCTGATACCAACTAACATAGGTTTGTAGCCCTTCATTTTGTACCATCTCACCTGTCCTGCGTGCAATGTTCCCTTTCTCCCCCGACAGACTCAGGACGAGGAAAAAGTCAGATAAAAGAATGAGGTGGGGACAAGTCTATCCCAATTTCCCAGTTTATGTTCTCTGGGCTCTCCCACCCCCAGCATCATTCCTGGTTGGGACAAGAGTTCTCCTCCCCATGCTGGGCAGCATCTCTGTGATTTCCTTCATCCTCCAAAGCTTTCCCTTGTGTTGTTGGGAAGATGGGGATGATGGAAAGCAGATACAGACACATTTTAAAGAGACCACAAGGGCTCCATCAAGTGCAATAGGCTCCTCCTTTCTAAATCCTCAAGAGGACTTAGAAATATTTAAATGCTGAAGCTTAAAAAAAAGAAAAAAAAATCGTAGTTTAGGCCATAGGTCCATGGAATGACCTGAACAAATCTGCCCATCACAGCAAGACTTATTGAAACAAAAAGAAAGTGTCATTTCTAATATCCAAACTCTGTGGTTCATTTCTGTTTTTAAATAAGACTAGGTCACGGAAATTATGCCAAAGGTGCCTTTAATATGTTTCTTAGTTTGTGGAGCTCTTATTTTCCTAGTATATAGTACGGGGTTCACTGTTGTTAGCCAGAGGACTGAGCTATCTCATGAACATGGGTATGAAAGGAGACTCACATTTGAGAGTCTTTTTCTGTATCAGAAAGTCTCCAAATGCCCAAGGCAGAGAGTGAGGCTCTGCCTTGGAAGATTGAGGGGACAGAGTGGAGAAACGGGTGGAATGCGGGTCTTTGGATTTACAGAAAACAGCATAAAGTTATAGGAGGCTGAGACAAAGATGGCAGAGAGATTCTCCAATACAGCTGAAGGAGCAATTCCCCCAGACTCTGCCCTGCCTTCTGTGGTGATAGCACTTGTCTGTACATGTGTCCTTGTGTGCTGGGGTGGCGTGGGGGGAACAGATAGTTGGGAGGAGGAAAGAGGAGGAGGAAGAGGAAGGAGAAGACAGGAGGGGACCAGGATATGAAGTCAGTGTGAGAACCTTGCTTGTTGGAGCCCCATGTTCGCTGAATGGGCTGCCCTCCAAGGCCCTCTGATCTTAAAGAAGTCTCCACTCACCGCAATATTCATACCCATGGGACACCTTCATAACTCTGTCAGAAAGCAGGCCTGTATTTTGTAACTAAATTTATGTGTCTCAGGGGGACTATGTCATTGGACGTCTTTGCCAAGCAGAAAGGGCTAGAAAAGCCATTGTCACATAAGGTAACTATGGTAAACTGTAGTATCTCCCTTGCTAGTCTATTCCTTCAGCTCTCCCCACTCCAATTTATTGCACAGGGAGCTTGAGAAATAATGTACTTGAAGAAAAACTCCCCTCAGTTTCCAGTGGCTCTTGGGTGCCTTGCAAATCAGTTGGTGGTTTTCAGACTCTCCACTAACCAGCCTCTCCTGGACCAATTGAACTCCTGTCCATAAGTACATCTACAAGTCCATCTCCGTTCTATCCAGACAAACCCCCTTGGCTCTGGCTTTAATGCTGGGGAACTCTTATTTGGCTCCTGGCTCTGCCACTTCCTAACTGTGTGCCTTGGGAAAACTAGCTCTACCTCTCTCAAGTTAAATTTTCACCTTAAAATGTGTTAACATGTACCTGGTGGGGCTGTGAAGCACCCGGCACCTGTCCCACACGAGGTGGGTTCTCCTTGAGTGAAAGCTGTTATCATCACCCTTAAGGAGCTGACACTTTATTCTGAACTTTTAAAACTGTCTGTCCTTCTGCACAAACTCCTCCTTGCGTTTTATCAGCCACCTCCTTTCCCCGCTTAACATTTCACAGACACCCTGGGCAAGTCGTCTTGAATGTGAAGAAACTGTGGTGGTCGTGTGTCTGCTGAAAGGTCTTTTATTAAAGTGCCCCGTGCCTTCCAGGAAGCTCATCTCAGTCTATGGGTGAACCTGAAGGCCGGGACTTTGTCTTCTACGTCTGTGTATCTAACAAAACTGCACACGGGGTGCACACAGAAGAAAACTGTCTCTCAGACTGTCCATACCTTTCCTTCCAGGAGGGGCTCGGTAGAGCTTCACAATGAGCAAGGCATTTGTGAATCAAGTTACCATCTCTACTCATCAGAAGAAAGCTGATCAACTGGCATCAACCTAGGGATCTCAAGGCTGAATGTCATTTCGGTATTTTTCCTACTTTTCTATTTTCCTGACTAATTATCCTGAAGCACAGAAAGCAATGAGTCGCCTGCTTCAGAACACCAGTGTTGTGCCGTATAACCAGGTTATAATGGGCCTCTGTGTCTAGTGGCCCCATTCTGCATCTAGGGCAGTGATTCTTAACCCTCACCGGGCTCTAGAATCACCTGGGAACTTTAAAAAAATATTTATTCTTAGGCATCATGCCAGAGATACAAAGTTTACTGGTCTAGAATGGAGCCTAGGAATGTATATTTTTAAAAGCTTGGCTTAAAAAAATTTTTTTAAGTGGTTTTAATGCACAGGTGGAATTGAGGACCATCAATCTAATAGGTGGAAAAAAAAAAAAGAAAGGCAAGAGCTTGTGGTGTTTTCTTTAGGATGGCCTAGAAGGCATTGGGAAGGCAATGGAAACTTATGAGCAGGGCAGTGACACTAAGCAGAGAAGAGAAAACAAAAAACCAATCATCATGTATTGAAAGGCCAGGTAATGTAGGCATTGCTATAAATAAACGGGGTTGTCTTCCCAGGCAGAGGAAGGAAACTGCTGCTGTGTCCTGTGATAGGATATTTGGCAGCCTAAGAGTCACCATTAGGGACCAGGCAGACAGGATGGAAATGGAGACCAGCCCTGGTCTTGTCTCCATTCTCCTCTCTTTCCCATTAAAAATGGGCCAAGTGCTGACCTCAGCAAGACCTTAGCTTATCTGCTGTCAAGAACAAAGCTCAGTTTCCACATACCAAGCTTTATTACTTTGGTCTAGAATTCTCTTTAAATTAAAGGTTTCAGGGGATGCCTTTAGAAAAACAACCCTCAGCTATAATAATAACTATTGCCTTCAGTCACATGGGCTCTTTTTCTGGAAAAATAATCATCCAAAATTTCTGACGGAGGACTATCCAAAAGTCCTGGGGCAATGATTTTTTAAAAAAATGCATTATGATAATAACCAGTTTTGGAAAGAGTGAAGTGACAGCCATCCTTAATCTCTACTAGTGGAAATATAAATTGGGACAATTTTTAAAGAAATTGGACAGTGTGTGCCAGGAGCTTGGAAATAATTCATACTTTTTGATCTACTACTGTAAATCTATTCCTAAGAATGGACTCTAAGAAAAAATTCAGAGATGTATTATTTATGCACTAGTTTATCATATAATATCATATAATATATAATATCATACATAATAATACCGTACAAATTTGCCATATGGTACTGAAAATTTGGAAGCAACCAAAATAAATGTCTAACAAAAAGGGATCAGCTAAATAACTTTTGGCACCTCATTAAAGCAGACTATTAAGAATCTACGAAAACCTGCAAACAATATATTAAATATCAGAGAATGCTTGTGATATATTTTAAGTAAAAAATGGAATGGTACAAAGCACTTTTTAGTATAAACTTATTTTTTAAGTGTAAGTTGCAAAAAAATAAAAACATATTTGAGGACTTCCCTGGTGGCGCAGTGGTTTAGAATCCGCCTGCCAATGCAGAGGACATGGGTTCGAGCCCTGGTCCGGGAAGATCCCACATACCACGGAGCAACTAAGCCCGTGCACCACAACTACTGAGCCTGTGTGTGCCGCAACTACTGAAGCCCACGCGCCTAGAGCCCATGCTCCGCAACAAGAGAAGACACCACAATGAGAAGCCCGCGCACCGCAATGAAGAGTAGCCCCCGCTCGCCACAACTAGAGAAAGGCTGCGTGCAGCAACGAAGACCCAACACAGCCAAAAATAAATAAATTAATTAATTAAAATAAATTTTAAAAAAAACCATACTTGAGGGAAATATGGTGAGATGCTCACAGGATATAGTTTTTTCTTTCATATTTTTCTACAGTTTCTACATTTTTTTACAATAAACCTGCATTACTTTTATGATTCTAAAACATACCAAAAATGTTTTGTTTTCAATATATATGGAGTGTCAATGAAAATTTTCTGAAATAATAAATTACCAGTCTTTCTCCCATTTTGAGTTAAGGACACACATTTCTGAAAAGATGTCTGAATCCATGCCGATTTTTTTTAAAGCACCAAATTTTTGGTTCTCTTTAGGAGAGATTTTCCTCACCATTTCTCCCGTATCCAGGCTGTTGCTAATTGAAATGCTGACAATCGCTAGTCATACGATCCCAAAACATCAGGAGAGGGCCTAGTGTGCTGAGCGGAACATTCATGCTCTTTCTTAATGATCAGGAAATGAACAAACCATGAGATGTTATGGGCACTGAGTCCTGGGGGGCGCCACAAACCCCAAGTGCTCTGGGGTACACAGGACCGTGGTTCCTTCACCTCTAGACGCTCGTTAGTTCTTTTATGGGATTCAGGACCACATCTGGGGTCATCACGGACCAGGAGGCACCCTCCCACACCCAGGCCAAGTGATTTTAGAGGAATCCTAGGACTCTGGTTCTTCTCTAGGATGGTATAGAGTATTCTATGTGTCTTGGACGTAAGAGGATTGGCTTGTGTACTTCCCAGAAGACCTAAGGACTTGGCATGAGCATGGGAAGTGAGCTGATTTGTGCAGGTCAACCTCCCCACGCTTGCTTTCAACAGTTCCTCCTCAACCCACCCAGAGTTGAATAGGAGCTGCTACTTGATCAGGCTTCAGGGTGGGCAAAGCCAAGAACCGGAGGGCCTGAGCTGGTCATGCCAATTGCTCTGTGGTATTAGATCCGTTCAGTGTCCATCTCTGGAGCTCGAAGCTGTCAGCTGGCAGGGAGCTGCTTGCTTCGGCAACTAGTTCTCAGAAGGCGGAAGGAAGCAGGGACGCCCCTGGGTTAGCAATGGAAGCTGTGGCACACGTCCAGCCGAGCCCCTCGGGGCCCTCAGAGTGCTGTGGTGCTCAGGCAGGGCACGTGACCTACCTCATAGGAAGTTCTGATGAGCCTGAAGATGTCGACCTCAGGATAGGGCTCCACATCATCACTGAGCAGGGAGTGGAGATGAGGGATGGGGGGCAGCGTGCTGTCCTTATTGGTCACACTGTCCAAATACCTGGAAGAAGAAATGAATCCGGTGTCACTGGGAGGCGAAACCCTTTACACCTGTCCACCCATTTTCTGCAAACTCTGCACACCAAAACAAAAGACTAAAATTTCCTTAAGAGCAGAATAAAATTTCCTTCACTTCTTTTTTTAAAAATTGTATTATTTTTTCAATTGAAGTAGAGTTGATTGCCTTCACTTCTAAAGACAAAGCATATGAAAAGAAATCCTCAGCCACAGAGAAAAGTGGGCATTATGATTACCATCAGGCCAATTAAGACTCGTGAAACCAAGGAAAAAGATACATGGAAAGTACAGGGAAGAGGACTTCCCTGGCGGTCCAGTGGTTAAGACTCCGTGCTTCCAATGCAGGGGGCCTGGGTTCGATCCCTGGTGGGGGAACTAAGATCCCGCATGCTGCATGGCGCGGCCAAAAAAAAAATAAACAACAAAAAAAGGACAGGGAAGAAAACCCAAAGGTAGTTTTCAAAGTGAGAAATACCTTCCCAAAACGGTCATGGCCTCCCCATCGTCCTTGCAGTTCAAAAGTTTGTCCACATTTGCGTCCAGCACAGCCAGGGCCAACTGGAATATCACTTTGATTCCTTCATAGAAGAAACAGTCGACAACCACAACTGCACTCTCAAAGGGCATCACGCTGAGAAACAGTGTGAGGAACCAGGACAGGGAGATGGTAGAAATCACACCCAGGTCCTGCATGCAGTCATACAGCTGTGGGACATAGTCCCGGGCAAGTTCCTCGAAGACACCCTGGTCCACCAGGGCACCTGCAGTGGAGGTGGACGCAAAAGGCCATGGGTCAACCAACTGCACCTTCTCACTAATGAACCCAACCCAATGGCTTGACGAAAATAATCCAGTTCACAACTGCTGCTGAGACAGAACTCTAATTACTATGTTACTAGACCAAGGTGTCAGCACAGCCAAGTCACCAGATGAGTTCTGGCTACATCTTCTCTTTCTGGGGTCTTCCTCTCCTGCTTCTTTACCATAAAAGAGCAATAACATGAGAACTCTAAAGGCTGTTGAAAAGGTCAATTTACAAAACTCTCCTGGCACACAATTACTTTTTTGTTGGCAACATGATGTTTGGTTAGGCATGAAATGTATATCTAAGTAGCCTCATTTCTTGGCAAACTCTTTAAAAAAAAAAAAAAATCGCTCTTCTGGATGCATGGTCCCCCCATAGGAATCATTTCTCTAAACAATTGTTTTTTCAGTTTAAAAGCATTCCAGCTGTAGACATTTCTGGAGAGTATTTCCAATGAGTCAAATTAGTGTGCAAAAATTTAGAAATGAAAACAGAACACAAGAAGGGAGAATAAAGCATACCTTTTGCTACACTAGCAATGAAAAGCTTATCCTGCTAAAATGAATGTCTAACACTGGAGGGGATTATAAGGAGAAATGCCAATAATTTGTTTAAATGCTCACCACCGTTGTTTGCTTTGCAATGAAACCAGTTCTGAAAAATACCTTAGAAACTGAGCTCTGGATACATTTTTATATGCTATTCTGCCCACTCCTTTTTTGAATACTTCTGCTTTCCATAGATTCCATGCTCTTCATGAAAGAATTGTTAAACCTTTTTGGGTTGATGATCTGTGTGCTTGGTGTAGCTCTCACATGGCACAGACTGACACCCACATTGAGTGTTTTCTAAAACAGTGAGACACGTGTATTCTCTCCATGGGGAGAAGCTCCATGGGGCTCCTTTGTGTATAATCTATATTGATTCAAGCCCTCTCATTCGCATCTTAGAAAGCTGCAGTAGTCTGAAACTCTTTTGACCAATGGTGACTGGAAATGGGGTTCCAGCTGGTATCCCGGTTCTAGAAACATTTTCCTGATGAGATAAGAGTTAAAATGTTAACTGCATCCTCACATACCAACCACCCTGGTGTTGTAGTAATCAGGAAGCATGCGTTCACACAAAGCCACCAGCAGCCAGAAAGCTTCCTCCTCTTTGGCATAAAGCAGCAGCACTGATGTGACAATGTTCATGGCCTAAAGGGATGAACGAAGATGTCATCAAACACATTTTACATTTTAACATACAAACAATTTTGTTAACCTGAAAAATGACTGAGTTAGTCCCACAGGGTCCAGCATACTTTTTCCGTAAAAAAAACAGATAATAAATTTTTAAAGGCTTTGCAAGTACACACACATATTCTTCCAAGTTTTGTCTTCTTTCCAACCCTTTAAAAATGTTAAAGCCCTTAGTCCTTGAGCCTGGTAACTGTTAAGAGCCTCCATGAACACCAACATTCACCAAGGACTGAGCCCCCCATGCACGCAAACCCTCATTCAAAAAAACTTTGTCCAAAGGCTATTTGACAAAGCTTTTAATCTGTTAAAAATCTCGGTGTTTTTAATCCTTAATTCAGTGAAGTAACTATTTCCTTTTTAATCTTCCATAATTGTGTCTAAACCAAGTACACATGGCTTGAGGCTCTCCTCGGGGAACAATGAAACCTTTCAAAGTTGGAGTCCTCACCCATTATTTCCATCTGGATAAGGATGGTAGTGATAAGTAACAGGGATTTTATTCTAAAGTAACCTACTTTATTAAAAGATATTATCAGATAGCTCACAACCACTCAAGGCTCAACTACTTTAATGTCCTCTTAATTAAAAAGAGGAAGATCAAAAGATAAATATGAACTCTATTATATTAGAAGGGAAGTCACTCCTGTACTTCTTTTGATCTTCTAGAAACCAGTAAGTGTTCATCAGGCTTCAACAATATAAATGTCAAAAAAGGAATTTTGGGGACTTCCCTGGTGGCGCAGTGGTTAAGAATCCACCTGCCAATGCAGGGGACACGGGTTTGAGCCCTGGTCCGGGAAGATCCCACATGCCGTGGGGCAACTAAGCCCGTGCGCCACAACTACTGAGCCTGTGCTCTAGAGCCAGTGAGCCACAACTACTGAGCCCGTGAGCAGCAATGAAGACCCAACTCAGCCAAAAATAAATTAATTAATTAAAAAAAAAAAAAAAAGGAATTTTGGTCTAATAGGCTCTTTCTCGTAAGCCTTACTCAATAGCTTCCCAAGTGAAATCATTAGTAAAATTCTACTTGAGAATTAACCTGCCTAGCCCACGATCATGGTCATGGTTAGTTCCTTAGTCATTCAGTCAAGGTAAGTTCTTTTGAGGGTCTACTTGGTAACAGGCTCTGGATTAAATATTGGGGAAGGGGGGACACAGTGGTGACAAGTCTCACAGGGCATAAATGCTGGGGTCAGAGAGAGAGAATAAAGACGTAAAGGTTGATTAATCAATTTGGATGTATATTTAAATTAAGTGCTATCAAAAAGATAAAATGTGGTACAGGGAGACCTGTGCTCTGTGTGTGTGTGTGTATGTGTGTGTGTATGTTTGTGTAGAGGTGTAAAGGAATTAAGCCTGCTTTATCTTTTAGCTAGATGGTCAGGGAAGGTCTCTCTGGGTATGTATGTGGCCTTTAAATCTAAGGACATTATCTTGGAGCTTCCCAAATTGTGGTATCTGTACCTAGTATAAGAGATAATTGCAGCGGGTATATGGGCAACATTTTTTTATACTGAATTAAGCATTTATTTAAAAGTGCCTTAAAATATAACCTTAGCATATAAAAGTTACATTCTCAAGGACATTAACTGCTTAGGAGATGCAGAGCAGGGGCACTGTGGAACCTAGAATCCAGGCCTGGTGCCCAGGCATGCTCAGGAACAGCTAGTGACCAGCTAGGTCACCAGATGGTGGTGGATCCAGAAAGGGCACTCTTGTCTCCTGGCTGAGAACCTCAGCGCAGTGGTTCTCAGCTCAGGGAGATTTCGCTCTCTGAGAGACATTTGTCAACGTCTACAGACATTTTAGTTGTCACAGCTGGGGAGTTCTACCGGCGTTTAGTGGGTAGATGCTATTAAACATGTTACTCAACAGGACTGTTATTAAACATCCTACAAAGCACAGGACCGTCCCACACAGAGAATTATTCAGTCCACAATGTCAACAGTACCAAGGTCGAGAGACCCTGGTGCAGTAATAGTTCTCTTAGCCATAACGCCTTTCTCATTACTTACTGGCTAATAAAACATTTTTTTAAAGTCTCACCCCTCTGTGACATTCACCTGGCAATACCCTATGTTAGGATTTCGAAAAGCATAAGCCGTTAAGACTCTCCTCAGAGCAGCGATGCCCATTTCGTTCTGGAAGGCTGGGTGTTCTGGGAGGGAGCGGTGCAGGTCCCTCTCAATCTCCTCCGTGGCGAGGTTGTACTTCCCCATGGACTTCTCCACGAGGTCTTCATAGTACCCGGGATGCGTGGCCTTCTCGTTGATAGCACCTGGGAAATGTCCAACACACGCAAAATCAGAAAGTGGAAGCCCCGCCCTTGGTCTGTAACCACAGCTGACTGACCCAGACTCTTCACCTTCCTTCCCCTCAAAGGACACTTGCGAGATAATTATGAAATCCCATGATGACGTGTCTGTTGCAATCACGGCCAGATTGTAAATTCACTTCTGTCCTCCTTCCCTCTTCTCGCTCCATAGTAAGAGGCTGTTTAAAAACCTCCCCACAGGGGCTTCCCTGGTGGCGCAGTGGTTGAGAATCCGCCTGCTAATGCAGGGGACACGGGTTCGAGCCCTGGTCCAGGAAGATCCCACATGCCGCGGAGCAACTAAGCCCGTGCGCCACAACTACTGAGCCCATGAGCCACAACTACTGAAGCCTGCCTGCCTAGAGCCCATGCTCCACAACAAGAGAAGCCACCACAATGAGAAGCCCGTGCACTGCAACGAAGAGTAGCCCCCGCTCTCCGCAACTAGAGAAAAGCCCGCGTGCAGCAACGAAGACCGAACACAGCCAAAAATAAATTAAAAAAAAAAACACCTCCCTATACTATATGATATCACTTATACGTGGAATCTAAAAAATTATACAAATGAATGTATATGCAATACAGAAACAGACTCACAGACATAGAAAACAAACTTATGGTTACCAAAGGGGAGAGGGAATGGGGGAGGGACAAATTAACAGGATGGGATTAACAGATACAAACTACTATACATAAAATAAATAAGCAACAAAGATTTACTGTACAGTACAGGGAACTATATTCAATACCTTGTAATAACCTTAATGAAAAAAAATCAGAAAAAAGATAACTGAATCTCTATGCTGTATACCTGAAACTAACACAATCAACTATACTTCAATAAAAAAAATAATAATGATGAATTAAAAACAAAAAACCTCCCTAAGATAGAGGTTTCCAACCTAAACACTGTGTTCCAAGGAACTTCCACAGACCATCCTGAGGGACTGCTCAGAGAAAAAAAGGGAGGTGGGCAGAGAAAGCCAAACTGAGGCCTCACCCGCCTCAGCCCTCCCTCAACCAAGCCGCTTTGCTTGTATTTTATTGGGGTTTTCCTTAGGATTTCACTTGAAAAAGGAGGGTCTGCTTCTCAAAATAAGTTTGAAAACTGTTTGCTAAAGCATAAGCTTTGAAGGGCTCACAAACAGCCATAATGAAGAGTAGGAGGAGATATTAGGATACATGGAGGAGTTCTAGCATTGCAGGGGGCGGGGAGGGTATTCCCGGCAGTGACGAGCCTCTGCTATGGAGGGGAGCTCCTCAGTGCTGGGGACGAGGACAGAGAGGTGGGTGAGAAGCACTGCTGTGAGAGATTTGCATTTTATGATTCTTAAAGGCAGAAAAGGGGCTTCCCTGGTGGCGCAGTGGTTGAGAGTCTGCCTGCCAATGCAGGGAACACGGGTTCGAGCCCTGGTCTGGGAAGATCCCACATGCCGCGGAGCAACTGGGCCCGTGAGCCACAACTACTGAGCCTGTGCGTCTGGAGCCTGTGCTCCGCAACAAGAGAGGCCGCGATAGTGAGAGGCCCGCGCACCGCGATGAAGAGTGGCCCCCGCTCGCCGTAACTGGAGAAAGCCCTCGCACAGAAACGAAGACCCAACACAGCCAAAAATAAATAAATAAATTAATTAAAAAAAAAAAAATTCTATGAGAACAAAGTTTAAAAAAAAAAAAAAGGCAGAAAAACTCTGGACGCAAACATTTGAATCTAAATCTAGTTAAATATAATTTACGTAAGTATAAGTTATATATACATACACACATATACATACATAAATATATACAGATAAAAATACACATACATATATGTACATATTATATAATGAATAGGTACATATATGTTAAATACATATATATGTGTATATATATATATATATACACACACACACACGCATTTAATGACAGGGTAAACTGATTTGTGTTTCACTGATTAGAAATTAGACCCCTGGGCTGACCCAGTCCTTGCCACAGGTGGTCACCCAGAGAGCCAGCCTCATCACTCACACTTGCCCTGGAAAGGCAGTCTGGTTGACAGCAACTTAACATTGGCTTTGGCTCTCTTCTCAAGGGAGATTTGCAAGGATTTCTTGCCATCTGGCCTGCACCTCACTTCAGTGGGTACAGCGAGGCAGGCCCTGGTACAGTGGTCCTAAGAGTAATGGGAAGCAGGGCAGGACTCAGGTGGGGCTCCCCTGCTGGGGGCTGGGCTGGCCTCCATATGAACTGTGCACTGGGTGGAAATATGGGCTCAGTTCTCTACCCAACAGAGACGGTGTGTAGACCACATCACCCTTTGGCCTCACATAGCCCATCACAGTTAAAGAAAACGCTGGGTCTAACTCTGAATGTGTCTGTATAACAAGGCTGTGGACTGTCGTATGCTGTTTCCCCGGTGGCTAATGTGTTTCATTTTCATCTAAAATGTGTCTGTAAATAACTTCCAATTTGAATAAAGTGAAAATGGAATTTTTTGTTTACTCTGTCAGCGATCTGAATCAGGTTGTCAAGGTGACCTGTTGGCCACACACAAGGAAGACAGCAGACTGGATGGTAAGGATCTTCTTGGGCTGGGTTGGTAGCTAGAAATGATTTGACTCAAATTTGGGTTTCTAAATGAGGAGCTATGGCTGCTGTACGTAAAGCAAATGAAAAACAAGATGTGTAAATGAGGATAGAACCAACTAGTTTTACATGAAACAGATAAAACCAATTATTTTTCAGGATTCTATCCCCCTACTTCTGAGATATAATATATCTCATTATAGGCAATTGCCATTTATATCCACTTTTAGAAAGAGCTACAGGTTTTTTTTTTTTCCCCCAAAGGTTTTCTTGTAAGTCTGGTAACTATGCTTTTAATTCTAATGTCATTTTTAAAATAAAAGGTTTTGATAATAGTACTTGTGTCAGACCACCTCACATTCAAATAAAATTTTTCACATGGGCCTATTTAAGACGGTTACATTTCAAGCTTCTAACCAGGTAAAGTAACTGATTTATATATTAAAGACTGGTGACACCCAAAGGAATGCTCTGATGTTTGTGACAGAATAGATCCCTGGCATACACTGGATGCTTAGGCTGGGAGGAAGGAATGATGGGCTTAGCCCAAAGGACCTCTGGCTTCTGTAGCAGGGCTCAAAG
Source organism: Eubalaena glacialis (assembly GCF_028564815.1). Taxonomy (NCBI): domain Eukaryota; kingdom Metazoa; phylum Chordata; class Mammalia; order Artiodactyla; family Balaenidae; genus Eubalaena; species Eubalaena glacialis. The sequence goes on along the minus strand of NC_083720.1, from coordinate 125,001,433 downwards.
GTTTAACCTGACGGTGTTATATTTGGGCATGAGCCTGGCAGTGGGCCAGTGAGGATGGACACAGCTTTCCCATGGGTCCAGGACACATCCCCTTCTGTCCTTCCCGGCATCTCCAGCTTGGAGTGTATGATCCAGGAAGGCTTTCGTTCCCAGGGCTGATTCTGGCCTCTCTTCCCGGTCTCCAGTGATAACCAGCAAATTCAAGAGGTGGCAAAAATCAAGGAGAAGCTTCTTCTATTCCTTCATTTCTACCCTCTTCCCCATCCCAATGAAGACTCTGACGGAGTGCCACACTTAAACATCCTCAACGAAGCTGACACAGCTGGGAAAGGAGAAAAAGGACTCCAAAAATCACAAAGAATTATACTCTTTCTTCAGTCTCCGTTTTATCCTAAATAGAGTTAGTGAAGGAATAGAAGAGGTTATGAGGACTCGAGGGATGGTGTCTTCAACATCTGGTCTGTTGAATATGTATCCTGTATTTTTACTGAGGGAATTCAACACTCTAGCAAGGAACTTCGATCTAGCACTGAATCAGGGGGTTACATATTTGAAAGAGCCCTGAGGCACGATGGAAGGTGGAAGGGCAGCCCCGGGGTCCCCAGTGCTCCCACCCCGAGCCCGGCCATACCTGACAGCAGCAGCCAGAGCTCCCCGCGCATGCTCTCGGGTACGCCCTTCAGCACCAGGTCCCGTGTCTTTTCCGTGCGGTACATGCAAATCCCTTGCCCGTACTCAGCAAAGTGAATCTTCCAGGCTTGCTCTTTCAAAAACTCTTTGGCCTGAAAGGGATAATGAAGCATCACTACATCCCAAAGTACTTCAACAATGGTTAGGACAAGTTCGATGGAAGGTCAGAACACTTTCCCTGGTGAATGGAGCAGTTAAGTTCTAGACAGAATTCATGAAAACAAAGAACTCAGATTTTCTGGAGTCCTTCCCAGATAGGACACATGTATGCCCGTGGATCTGCCATGAAATTTTCTGGCCTAGCGTCAGAATTGTACTTACCTGAGATGAGTCAGCAGAATGCAAATGATATTTATGGCTTTATGTCTATACCTCCAAGTGAAACAGTGGATGTTTTTTAAACGTGGCCTGAGACATTATGTACTTATTTGTTGGCTGACTTATACAATAGTTAAAAACAAGACCAAAAAAGGTCAGCCGTACCCTCTATAACACATCTCCTTCCACGATGAAGCCACTCTGAAACCCAATGACATATAACCATGTCATTATATGTTATATTTATATGTCATTTGTGTTTCTTCAACAAAATATCCTTTACTTGTAGGAAAATATCTATTGACATATTGATGAGTTTACTTTTATTTAAAAAGATTTTTTAAACGTTATTGTTCTAATATAGAAAGTTCCGGGCAAGAGGAGGCGGCACCCACCAATTTCGGGTTGAACTCCTCGGGAGACCGCCGCCGATACATGGTCATCAGGGTCTGTGTGGCCGTGGGGACGCTGTTGCCATTGAGGTTAAACTGGCGCTCACCGTCAGCATCGGAGCTCGTGCTTCTCTGGGGACTGGAGGAAATGAGGCTGCTGGGCCGAGAATACACCTGCTGATGCAGAGAGCAACAAGATGCTGGAACCATTTTGGCTACAGAATCTACCTCTTCAGCGTCCTCTGGACAGACACCAATAGCTGCGTCACGGTTCCCAAGAGGTTTCTTGTGACGTGACAAAACAGGAGAAAGACAGCAAGCCAGCACTTTGATGGGGATTAGACGGGGTCATGGGCCACAGAGCTTCAATGCCCAAAATAGGTTTCCTCTGTATTTTAGATGCATTTTTACAACAAACTGGTTGGCCACGTGTCTCTCTGATTAGTATGCATGCAAAGCATGATGTGGTTGAATCAGCTGCTCATGGGACCACCTCCCTCACCTCCTCTCTAGTTTCTGGTGCCTCAGAAATGCCTACAGAAGCTTGGAGCAGGAAGACAGGGGCAGGGATGTTACTCATGAGCTCACCATTTTTGCAATGTATTTTAGCTGCTAGTAAGTTGCTCTATTACTTGAGCTAATTACATATCTTTCAGGGCCCTAGTTTCCCTGGATGTCTAGGGCCTAATTCAATAGGGATATAATTTGTATTTTATCATCATAAAATCATCATAATGATGTTGTATTTCAGTTTTGAGTGACCTCTGTACCATTCCCAACAAGGTCACTTATATAGACCAGAGTCACTTGCTACGTAACCAGGACAAATTACTTAATAATGCTTTCAGCAGTGAAAGAAGAGGGTTAGACCAGATGATCTCTAAGGTTCTGTCCGGCTCTATGATCCCAAACATAAACTCCATGAGATTTAAATGAGATACTGCTCTGGACATCAGAGTAGGTGGTTCATCTTAGCACAGCTGCAAAGCTTCAAGATCAAACTAACAGACAGGGAGGTGAACACCCCCGGGGAAGAGTAATATGAACCAAAACACCTGCAGGTGCCTTCCACAGACCTCATCATCTGAACTGTTGTAGCTTCCTGCAAACTCTTTGTCCGAGTATATTTTGGAGGTCGTCTGTTGCAGGAAATCAGAGATCCTCTGCACTAGAAAGTCTCTATCTCTCAAATTGGCAAACAGGAAGGTCATCCTGTTCTTGGTGCTGATGGATAAAGGACTGGGGAGCACGTTGGAGCTGTCTGCCTTTTCTACAATCGTCACCTGAAAAGAAACAGGAAACCAAGAGTATTACTTTCCAGGGATTATCCGACAGCAACCTCTGAGCCGCACTGGAAAGAACACAACACTTTTAAATCTCTGTAGAAACCTCCTCTATTTTACTGAGGCAAGTTGAGATTCTTTAGCCCTGTTCCAATAAAATAAAACAACTCATAACAAATCAAACTGGAGCTGGAATCATCTTGCTGGTCTTTCTAAATTAGTAGTTATAAATCGAGAGTGATTTTTGCCCCCCAGGAGACATTTGGCAACATCTAGAGGCACTTCTAGTAGTCACAAGTGGAGGGCACCACTGGCATCTCATAGGTAGAGGAAGGGATACTGCTAAACATCCTGCAGCGCACAGGACCCAGGACGGCCCGCCCCCAACAAAGTCCGGCCCAAGATGCCAATAGGGCCAAGGTTGAGAAACCTTGTTGTAAAGGAATTCTTTGATTTTCATTAAAATTTCATGGAACCATAAGAGGGAGGACTCCTAGCTGTTGCTTCATCTGTAAGAGACAGAAACAACCGATGACACTGGGTGCTTTTGCCAGCTTAATGTGGGGATGGCTTTCAAAACACCACCAATCCTTCAAGCGTCTCATTTAGACTCCAGGGCTTCGCATCCCTCACCTCTTACCACTTCAAAGTTTTAAAGGCTCGATTCTGAACAGACATGACATAGACAGCTTAATTGCAACCCTATCTGCATTGGCTGACTGTGTGTGTGTGTGTGTGTGTGTGTGTGTGTGTGTGTGCGCATGCATAGCATGTGTGGTGAAGTAAGTCTACCACGTCAGGAGAAAAGTAGGAAAGAGGGGCGTGTGTTTTAGCTTTGAAATGACGACATATATTTGGTGGTTTATAATAGGATTTTCATCAACTGGAAACTAGGATAAATGCATTACAACTTTTTTTCTTTCCCCTCTTCATTTCCACATGTAAGCAGTCTAGACAGGTTCAACTTCAACCTCTTCATCAGCATTTTCATGTGAAATACATTTCCTCCCAAGCAGAACTTTAAAAACTTTTCTCCCCTTCAAGGCTAAGGAACTTCTTGGAATTGCCTAAAAAGATGCATGGTCCCAAGTGCAAACAGGTAATACTGGGGTCCATAAAGGGAAAAATTGAAGGACCTGTCTTCTGTTCTCAGACTTCATAAATATGTACAAGTTAGATATATATTTACACTTTTTTAAAGGAATCTCCGAGATACCTGGAGTTGCACATTGAAGTGTTTTTTCCCCCCAATGCAAAAGAAGCTAGAGAAATTGGGGGAAAAAAACCAACTTCTTTATCATAAAAAGGATTTTCCCATGACACTTCAGACATGTGTTAAACAATGCTTATTTTAAAAGACTGATAAAAACTTCCTTTTCTCTCAGTAGATTTTTTCTGATTCTTTTAGTCACCAGGCGTCTGCGATTAAATGACAGATGTCAAGAGAATGAAAGGTTCAAGTTCTGTGCCTAAAACACAGACATCATGTGCATCGTGATGAAGTCAAAGTGGAAAGTCCTGTATCTGGCAGGATCATGAATACAGAGACAGCAAGAAAGCGCCCTCAGAAAACCTAGGAAGGTTCCCACGGGTTACAACCTATTTTTCACTGGCAAATGAGTTCTAGTAGAATTCTACCCCATAAGCTTTGTGCCACCAGGAACGGGCAACAGCTGTATCCAAATATTCTACAGAATAATGAGACACGTTTTCGTTACCAACTTGGGTTATAAAATAGATCAAATCTAATCAAATCTTGGTGTGTCATATGGAACACTTACAAGGTAATTTATAATTGAAAGAAAAGAGAGACTTCATCTGGAATCTCTAATGAGGACCTTGATCACTTCACTTTACCCTCCTGTTTTGCTGCCTCAGTAATTTCTATAAAATCTACAGCGATAGGATTCTGTGTAAACATTTAACATGTATCGATTTGGTCTACCTTAAGTCTGTATGTAGAATATATATTAACAATCTCCAGTCAGTATTTCTACTTATTTAGAAAAAATTAAATAAAACAACAATTCCTAGTCTACACAACCCTAAAAGCAGCCGTTCCAAGGAGGATGCAGTGTTCCCACGGAGGCTCCTGCTAACCAATCAGCTTAACTCAGTTCACAGAGACACCACCTCTACTCAGACAGATCTGGATGGAGGGTGGGAGCCTCGTCCTAGTGTTTTTCTGTCATTATCATACCTAGAGGTAATAAAAATTACATTAAGTCCTTTGCTTCTTCCATTAGTCGAGGTTCGGGATTTACCATTAATATACCTCAGCGATTCATCAGGTTAAAGGACAGGGCACTGCTGGCTCATTGAGCATTTCTTTAAAGCTGCATCCTCCAACCACAACACACTTTATTTTTAAATGCTACCTCTACCATTGTCCCTCTTCTGACTTACCCTGAAATGTGACTGAATGATCTTTGCCCTACCGCCTGTTGGGGAAAACTGGCAAGCAGAAGATGGGCTGAGGACATTAACCTCTTTTCTCTCAATTCCCCCGAACTCTCACCATCCTATTATAAATCACACTAAAATGTACACAGAGCACCTGGACCAAACCGGGAGGTGGGGAACAGGAGAGAAGATGTCTGGACAGCAGCTCCCAGCCCCTCTCTGCTCCTGAGTTCTCTCTGGATAAACAGAGTGATGACTCACTCAGATTAATAAATGACACATTCACAGTACATTCTTAATCCCAGGATGGGTTTCCCTAGCCAGTCCAGGTCACTCTGCTTTACTATGTTCAGGTAGTACTTGATGAAGAAAATTTTTAGTAGCAGCCTTGTCACTACATATGGTGATAGATGTTAACTGGACTTATTGTGGTGATCATTCTATAATATATACAAATATCAAATCACTACTTTGTTTACCTGAAATTAATATGTTATGTCAATTACACCACACACACACACACACACACACACACACACAGAGTTTAGTAACTCCCTAAGACAAAGTTTGCTGGAAAAAGTCATGAAATGCCTTTCAGAGCCAATTGTAAGTCCTGATGAATTATCCGTCTCAGAATTCACTCCCAACAATTCCTGGCCTCCAAATGTGTTATAATACCAGTTAGCACACCCTATAAGAAGGAGAACTAGATTTTTCAATTGCTTAACATTTTGCATTCTTTTTGATCCACCAATTAAACTTCTAGGAATTTATCAATTAAGGAAAATTATACATATGATTGGGAGAAAACTAAAAACAATGCAAAGGTCCAAGCACAGGTAACCTAAAAAGAAGAAATAAATTATACATATCCATTAGTGGAATAATATGCAGTCACTAAAAGTTACATTGTAAAAGAATATTTTATGATATGGGGAAAAGTTTAGTGTACACTCACTGTTAAGGGAATTAAGAAAAAAATAAAAATTCTTTATGTTTTATATCTAAATAATATAAATGACATATACACAGCAATGTATAGAAAGCCTGAAAAGCTGTACAGCAGAATGTTAGCATGGTCGTCTTTGAAAGGTGGGACTAGGACTGAATTTTGTTTTCTTTTTATTTGTATTTTTACAAATTTTCTGTGATAATGATGCAATATTTTTGAAACAAAAAAAAAAACCCAGAAAATTTGCTTACATAAATGATTTTTTTTAAAAAAAAAGAAGGCAGAAGGAAACTTGAATCCTTTACTATAGAGAATCTTAATAAAGGGTCAATCTTGATTAAATAGCCAAAGCTTCTAACCGTCTTAATTTCTAGAAAAGGACCAGAGTAGGTTGAAAGTTACCAGGTCAGAAACTGCGGGTCTGCCAGCCCTTGACATCCTAACTTTGAGTCCCTTCTCAACCCCAAACAGCAAGGTTTCCATACAAGTACCAGAATAATCTATCACTGTGAGGACACGACAGAACCCACCTCCACCCCAGATACAATAATAATGTTTCTTAGTCTTCACTGTCTATGGGCATCAGCCTGGCACTCTATTAAAATACAGACTTCAAAACTTGCAGAGATCCAGAAGATCTGGGGTGGGTTCAGGACTCTGCCACTGTGGCCAGTGGTCCCAGTGGTTCTAATGCAAGGAATCGACAAACCGGACAGATCTGAACACTTGGCTTTCTGATTCACAACCTAGACTGTCTCCTCTAAAGACCAAGCTGCTCAGGCTGTGAGTCAGGTGTAGTAACTACATTTTCTATCTTCTGTGTTTGATGTTTTCACATCTTGGGCCCTTTTTGACCCAGAGTTAGCCAACTCGTGGAGATAATAAAGGACTCACCTGTGAGCAGGCCTTTTATAGGCAAACCAACCAATCCAAGCCCATACCCCAGTGACCTCCTATATCTGCTCTCACACTCAGGGCCACATTGACCTGCCCTCATCACCCCAGGGCCAGGTACCAGACAACTAGGGATAGGCCCTCTGCCCTGGAGCCTGCCAAAATTATTCAACTTGCCAATCCTAAGCCTGCTTACCCTGCCTCGCCTGTTTCTTCCCATGGAAACCACAATAAAGGCTCTTGCCCATGTTTTCCCCTGCTCCTCTGCCGGCTGACTCACCCTGGTGCTTCCCTGAGTGGTCCCCACGGCATGGCGTGCCCCCCCTAGTGGAATCCGTGAGTATAACAAGCAATCTTTTCAATGACAGTCATCTCCTGCTCTGTTGGCCTCACCTTACCCGAACAAGAATGAAATCTACATTTTAAAATACCAGGCTGTCTCTGGAAGAAAATATCTCGCAGGTCCCATGGTCACTTAGAGCCATAACAACAAATAAAAGAGTGGCAGATTCCACCAAAGAATTATGAACACTCACCTATGGTTAAAAGCCAACTCACTGCTGGTAAAAGATACACAGAAAAGTATTACCAGTAAAACTCTTAAAATACCCTAAAAGTTCCATTTTTCACCTGCCACTTACCTCTCGGAGTGGAATAATGAGGCTGCACAGGTTTTCCTCCTTGCTGGTAAAGCAGATGTAGTTTGTGGACACAAACATCTGCCCCAAAATGTGCATTTTGTTGAATGGAGTCCAGAGGGTGCAGTCTGTGTGGCCATCTAATTTTTCATCTTTGGGCAGCCGGAAAAGTGCACGGTATCTCTCACTCTTTGCCCTGGCATCCAGATCGCTGGAAAGCAAGAAAAATAACTCACCCCACACAAAATAAAAGTTTCAGTACCTCTAAATGATGCGGCAATGGAGGTTCCCCAGCCCATCTTTCCCCTCCTTCATCTTGTGAGACTTACTCCTACCTTCTTGGCTTTCTACTGGCGTTAACTCCAAACTATGACCCAAAAGCATTATGAAATTATTTTAATATATTTAGGTCCCTTGTGTAGCCATTTTGCAATCAGTGTCTCTGAATGTCAAAGGATCTTACGAAAACAAGGCCTGGACAGGAAATAATTCTCTTTCTAAAAGAATACAGTAATTTCTTAAGAGATGAGTACATTTATCCATGACTCATCCAGAGCCTCTCTCGGGGCCTTATCTTTTAAGAACGACCTAATGCAAATACACGCAAGCCACGTGAATCTGCTGACTGGCACTGTCCACACTGAGTAGACAATAAAACTGCCCAAAACACAGGAACGACCCACCTCCAGGACAACCAGAGTATCTAACCTCATCTGGGTCCTCAGGTAACTATGATCTTTTCCCTAATGAGTTCCTTTTTCCTGTTCCTCATGGCAGTTATTTAAACCTCTTTGCTCAAGCTTTGATGCTACTTCAGCCCCCTGACGATCCAGTTTCTGGCTTCACAGGGCAAAGACAGGCCCTCCAATTCCCTCCCTCCTATCTCCAAAACCAACTCCATCCTCATCTCATCCTACTTCCTTTCCCTGTTTCAAAGGGAGATGTATCAGCACACATAAGCGTCCTTTTCCATGTCCTATGAGATGTCACTTTTTAAATTATTCATTTTCTTCTAGCTTTATCTCCATGCTCCCTTCTGTTCCTGCACTTACCCTTCACCAACAAACTCTTCCCATCTGCCTACTTCATACCATCCTCTGGTCAAATCTTTTTCATTCTAAAATGAGCAAGCCCCCTCCTTTACCACTGAATTTCTTGAAAAAGCAGTCCGTACTGTCCTAACGCCCTTGCCTTGCCTTTCACGTGCTATACAACCCACTGCAGTAACCCATTCTCTTGTCACTCTATCAAAACATGTCTCAAATCACCAAAGGCGTTTTAATTGCAGTGACGTCTTGTCAGGTACCAGCTGTATGGCAATGATTGCCAATTCCAGCTTGATGTCCTGCAGGCAACTCAACTCAACATGATGAAAACCGAGCCCTCATATCCCTTGGACACGCTCTTCCTTCCCTCATCCCCACCTCAGTTAGGGGTAATTCCACGCATACTGTCACACTTTAGAGCATCAGCTTTTCCCTCGCCTTCTCTCTAGCCCAGATCCAGACTTCCAGGCCTCTCTGCAGCCTCGCTTCATCTCATGCCCAGCCACCTTTCACGCATGTGATGGACTAACTTCCCTCTGTGCTTTTCCCTTGTGCTTCTCCCATCATGTTATTCCCTCTGCCTGAAATATCCATCCTACTGACTCTGAATGAGTAATATCTACTATGTCTTGAGAGCCCAGCTCCAAGCAGCTCCGCTGAGAGGTCTTTCCTACACACTCTGCCCATCTCCCCATGTGTGTGCTCATGGCGCTCTGCTCATAGGAACAGAAGAGGTCCCATCCCATTGTACTGGAGCTGGTCGTGTCTGCCTCGCTTCATGAACTGGGAGTGCCTTGGGTAGTCTTTTTCAGTTTTGTATCTGTACCTGGAAAACCGTTCTGAACCCTTGAAGTTGTTCAGAAAAGGTTAACTTTCATAAAGGAACAGATGTGTTTCTTGTTTCTAAAGTCTGTAAAAGACTCTAAGTCTCTGACACCTACCGTTTTAGAGCAGACACTTTTTTAGGAGATTTCTTTTTCAGTTTAGGCAGGGATCGATCTTGTTCAAACCCCTCATTGTCTAAGAGTTGCCTCATGGCGATGTTGGCGAGCTGCTCCATTAACTTGAAGGTCTCATTGATGTTGAGGAATACGGAGAAGAAATGCTCGCTGGACCTCGTGCTCACTTTGATCACGTCAGGCAGCAGCAGCGTGGCGTTCTTCTCGAGCTGAGTGATGTCCACCCACCGGATGACCAGCTTGGCTGAGCACAGGAAACAAGGCTGGGTCAACACACAGCTGCTTAAAATCCTTTCAAGATACTGGACACTAACAACCCCGACCCACAATTTCACTGACCTCCCTTGAGTTTATGTGCCCATATTTATCATTGTTCTGTTTGTTAGTTTTAACAGACAAACCTGGACCACAAAAATTCTGAGTTAACAATTATTACGGATTTAAGTCCATGTCTACTAAATGAATTATACCTTTGGTGAATCTTTACTACTTCATAACTAATTTCGTTACAACCATTGAGCCAGAAATGATTGGATTCAATTGTTAAGTCATCACAAAATAGTGCTGGCTCAGTTACAACTACAGATTTATTATTGTTGATGTTTGGATGTGGTTTATGCGTTCAGGGCAGGCAAACCTCAGTAGACTTTCAAAAGCTTCCCTCTGAAATTCTAGAGAACTCACCTTCCCTTCCCATCAGAAAAGAATAAAAGCAAAGGTGGTTAATACTGAGGTACATCCAACCCTGTCGGGGAACCTTCCCCTTCCAGTAGCTGCAAGAGTAATAGTTGACGAGTTTCTCTTCCTCAGGCATTCCAAACAGCCGATGGAATTTCACAATGGCTTCCTTGAACTTCTCTGTGTCATCATCTTCCTTCACATCATTGATTTTGTTATACTCTGCAATGATGCCCTAAGAAGCGATAAAGCACAAAACACACAACTGGTATCACTATGACTAGAGCTGCTTTTACCCGTATCTTGTACATAATTGGAAAGGAACAAAAAATTTCTAAGGCTAGAGTTTAAAAAAATTGAATTATTTTCAAAGCCAACTCCCCAGTTCTAAGCCAATTAACAAGCAGCATTTATGTACTAAAAGATTTCTAAAGAGCAATATAGATTTTAATATCTGTTTATTGGTACTAATCATTTTTTTAAGTTCACTTAGAATGAAGCCCATAGTTTTCTTTTACAAATGAGGTGATGAAAAGATTTTGCTAGTTCTACTACTTTTCCTAGCTTATCATGATAGACTTATCCCAAAGGTCAACCAACGTCTGCCTTTCTCAAAAACTCAATGAGGGACTTCTCTCATGGTCCAGGGGTTAAGAATCCGCCTTCCAGGGCTTCCCTGCTGGCACAGTGGTTAAGAATCCACCTGCCAATGCAGGGGACATGGGTTTGAGCCCTGGTCCGGGAAGATCCCACATGTCGCAGAGCAACTAAGCCTGTGTGCTACAACTACTGAGCCTGTGCTCTAGAGCCTGCGAGCCACAACTGCTGAAGCCCGTGCACCTACAGCCTGTGCTCCGCAACAAGAGAAGCCACCGCAATGAGAAGCCCTTGCACTGCAACGAAGAGTAGCCCCCGCTTACTGCAACTAGAGAAAGCCCACACACAACAACGAAGATCCAACGCAGCCAAAAATAAAATAAATTAAATAAATAAATTAAAAAAAAAAAAAAAAAAAAGGATCCACCTTCCAATGCAGGGGACTCAGGTTCGATCCCTGGTCAGGGAACTAAGATCCCACGTGCTGCAGGGCAACTAAGCCCGTGCACTGCAACTACTGAGCCCATGCGTTCTGGAGCCCTCGCGCTGCAACGAAAGATCCTGTGTGCTACAACTAAGCAACTAAGACCCGATGCAGCCAATAAATAAATAAATAAATATTTTAAAAATAAATAAATAAATAAAAGAATGACATTGGGACTTTCCTGGTGCCCCAGTGGTTAAGACTTCACGCTCCCAATGCAGGGGGCCCGAGTTCGATCCCTGGTTAGGGAACTAGACCCCACGTGTGGCAACTAAGACCCAGCGCAGCCAAATAAATAAAAAAACAAAAACAAAAACTCAATGAAATTTCATCATGAATGGAAAGAGAGGAAGAAAGACCAAAACATATGCCACTAACTGACACTGGCCACAGACCCACTGTCTCAGGGCCATGAATAACATCAGGCAACATAGATAAAAGGAACAAGCCACCATCTGAGCAGAAATGGGGCGAATATTGGAGCAAAAATTATAATAGACGCACAACTTTTAGTCAGTTGCACAGGAAATAAAATATATGCATGGCATGTAACTGGCTTAATCTACTATTTAATCATTATAGTAGCTTGAGAGGCTGTTTCATTGTTACCCAGTTCCTTTATAATTCCCTGAAAAATGGCTTCTATCTATATCCCTTGACAGACATTTAATAAAAGATTATTAAAAGGCTAGGGCTTCCCTGGTGGTGCAGTGGTTAAGAATCTGCCTGCCAGTGCAGGGGACACAGGTTCAAGCCCTGGTCCGGGAAGATCCCACATGTCGCGGAGCAACTAGGCCCGTGAGCCACAGCTACTGAGCCTGCGCGTCTGGAGCCTGTGCTCCGCAACAAGAGAGGCCGCGATAGTGAGAGGCCCGCGCACCGCGATGAAGAGTGGCCCCCGCTTGCCACAACTAGAGAAAGCCCTCCCACAGAAACGAAGACCCAACACAGCCAAAAATAAATAAAAAAAAAAAAAAAAAAAAAAAAAAGATAATAGTCCCTAAGGTTCCACTCCCAATTTTCCCACCTTTAAGAAAAGAAAGGGTCCAGAATGCAGAACCTCTTCTTAGTTTACTGTAATTTTTTAGCCAGGTGGACTGGATGATGGAACAAAGGGATGGAATTATCTCCTTCCTGTGTGTTCTACAGGTTCTACAGGATATGAAATAGGTCATCCCGGTTCCAGGCAACAGCTCCACATAACAAGCTACTACAATCCAAATATTCGGAACATTCAATACAAATTTAAATACACACAAGACATTGACAGGTAGTTCACAAAAAAGGGAAACATTAACTTAGCAAACATGAAAGAACATTCAACTTCATAATCAAAGACAGAAAAATTAAAACAATAAGACACTGGCTTTTACTTATTAATCTTGAAAAACCACTTAAACGATTATAATGCTGAAAGCTAGCAATAGTACAATCACACAGGGCTCCTAATATACTGACAATATCTACTAAGGTCCATTAAAAGTACTTAAACTTAACCCATTAACCAATGTTTTGTAATCTATCCAAAAGTGGGGAAAAGTTACATACAAGCAAAAGGATTCACTGTATTACTATTTGTGCTTGACTCCCACTAGTCTAAAAGCTAGGAGGCTTCTAGAAAGAGAGGAATGGAAAGGTCAATTATAGGATAATATTCAGTTATTAAAGTAACAACCAAAAGTTACATAACAGCATAGTAGATACCAGAGAAAAAAGATATGATACAAAGTTACATGTACAGTCATACTACTATTATGATAAATATGCATATTAGAAAACTAAAAAGAAAAAAACGAAAGTTATCTATGGTGTTTGGATTATGGTTGCCTCTGTAGCTAATTATTACATTTATAATTTTAAAAAGTTAATTAGATCTCAAAACAAATAAATATGTTGGGTCCCTTCATTACTGGACAATCTGAATGCTTAAACCACCCATAATGCAATTCCTTCCTCATAACTGGTTTCAGGGGGATTATTTTTATTTTTTTATTATTATTTATTGATTGATTGATTTATTGATTTTTTGTTTCAGGGGAATTAAATCTGACATTTTTGGTTTAATGAAAATGGTGAAAAGAATGGCTATTTGACCCGCAATTTGTGCTTGCTTGCTTTATTTCTCTTAACTATTGTCACTTTTAAGCTTCAGTTTCTTCCTGCAGGTCTTGATTTGTACCTATTTCCCAAAGACGACAACATCTGAGGGTGGACAATGAAAAGGTAACCGAGAACCTGGGCAGTGGCTCCTGGATGGAGAAGACGCTTCCTGTCTCTGTTTCCCCCACCAATTGCTGCCCCCTTTCACCCAGCCCCTCCTACAGGATCAAATCCTGTAGGAAACCTCAGACTCCCCCCATTTACATTACTTCCTAGAAATTCAGATGAATGACTTAGAAACAAAAGGAAGATGTTACCAAATCTGATTGGTTTTATCAATAAAACTCTCCATTATTATAAAATAGATAACTAATATAGCACAGGGAACTCTACTCAATACTCTGTAATGACCTATATGGGAATAGAATCCAAAAAAGAGTGGATATATGTATATGTGTAACTGGTTCACTTTGCCGTACACCTGAAACTAACACAATGTTGTACATCAACTATGCTCCAATAAAAATTAATTTAAAAAAAACTCTCCATTTTTCAAGAATAATTTCTTTATTTGGAAGCTGCCATCTTTTCCTAGCTTCACTGATCCTTTCCAATGTCTCCCCCTCTCTCATTTTTGATCTCCTTCACTACTCTTCTAATCTCTTTAATTAGGATGGAGCAGAGGCTTAAATCACCAATCTTAAAGCAATGATAACCTATTCACTTTGAGGGCTAAGAGGTGAGAGTAAAGGAAGAGGTCGATATTATTACATGTGCTTTTGTACTTCTGTACACCTCAATCCTCACTAATTTTATGCGGTCCAGTTAAAATTCTCCTTCAAAGAACATCAGACTCTAAAGAGTAATGAGAATCCACTTGTATTTTTCTACTTCTCTTTCTGAATATAAAATTATTACATGTGAGGGGGGATCAAGATGGTGGAGTAGGAGGTCCTGGAGCTCACCTCTCCCCACAAACACAACAAAATGACTATGAGTATATGTACAAATTTAGTAAAGTAGAAGAAATAAAATAAAAATTGATCAGTCTGTAGAATTTTAATGAGAAACACTGTTGGATCACTTCCTAGAACTCCTCCTAAACCTAGATTTAAAGAAAGGCTTCTATGACTGAACATCCAGATGCTATAATAGAAAAAATTGATGATTTTGACCAAATAAAAATTTAAACTTTGCCTGGCAAAAATTATCATGAGCCAAGTCAAATGACAAACATATATCACTGATACAGGGCTAACAGGCTTTGTATAAAAAGAACTTAAAAAAATATGTATATATTTATTTATTTATTTGGCTGCACCGGGTCTTAGCTGCGGCATGTGGGATCCTCATTGCCGAGTGCAGGATCTTCAGCTGCGGCATTCAGGATCTTCAGCTGCGGCATGCGGGTTCCTAGTTGTGGCATGCGGGATCCAGTGCCCCGACCTGGGATCAAACCTGGGCCCCCTGTACTGGGAGTGCAGAGTCTTAGCCACTGGACCACCAGGGAAGTCCCAAGAACTTTTAAAAATTAAAGAAAAATAAGACCAAAAGTCTCAGAGAAAAATAGGCAAAAGACATGCACAGTCTACAAACAGGGTTATAAAAACAGCCCTTAAACATAAGAAAAGATGTTTAACTTCACTCATAAATGAGATAAATACAAATTAAAACAATACTAAAATATTTCACCCCTTCAGATGGACAAAATCTCAAAAGCTTGATAATCCACCTGGTTGGTGAGGCTTGGGGAAACAGGCACTCCCACATATGCCAGTGGGAATGTAAAATGGGGAGGGGAAATTGGCAATATTTAGCAAAACCACACATGCATTTACCCTTTGACCTGGCAATCCCATTTCTACCAGTGTATCTTAAAGCTACATCCCCAACAATGCAAAAAGGCATATGCATGAAAAAATATACATGGAACGTTATTTATAACTGCAAAATATTGGAAACAACTTAAATGTAGAAACATAGAAGAGTGGCTGGATTATCTATGGTTCATACACACATAATATGCAGCTTAAAAAAGAATGAAGAACTAAATGCATCATGGGATCCTGGCTTGGATCATGGAATCAAAGGACATGAAGTGGAAAAATTAGTAAAATCCAAATACAGTCTGTAGTTTAGTTAACAATATTGTGTCAATGTTGATTTCTTAGTTTTGATAAATGTACCATGTTTACATAAGATGCTAACATTCAGGGAAACCGAGTGTAGGGTATATGGGAATTCTCTGCTCTACCTTTGCAGTTCTCAAAATTGTTTTAAAATAAAAAACAGAACTATTAAAACTTTTTTGTTTTTTATTGATATTAAAATGTTGTTTTAAATGTGGCCCATCTTTATGAACTAATATGAAGTGTTACACAGGAGTTATTAAATGCAAAAAGCAAATGCAGGACTTCCCTGGTGGCGCAGTGGTTGAGAATCCGCCTGCTAATGCAGGGGACACGGGTTCAAGCCCTGGTCCAGGAAGATCCCACATGCCGCGGAGCAACTAAGCCAGTGCGCCACAACTACTGAGCCTGCGCTCTAGAGCCTGCGAGCCACAACTACTGAAGCCCGTGCACCTAGAGCCCGTGCTCCACAACGAGAGAGCCACCTCAATGAGAAGCCTGCACACCACAATGAACAATAGCCCCCGCTCACCGCAACTAGAGAAAGTCCGCGCGCAGCAACGAAGACCCAACACAGCCAAAAATAAATAATTAAAAAAAAAAAAAAAATAAGGCAAATGCAGAGGAGCATATATACAGGGAGCCTTATGTATAAGAATTAAAGAGAAATAAGAAAAATACATATATTTGGCCTATTTTTACAAAAAGAAACACAGGAAGGATAAGCCAGATAGCAATGAGACTGGTTAACTACGAGGGGTTGGGGGGAGCAGGGTAGCAAGGAGGCAGGAGGAGGTAACACTTTTTGAGGAATTTTGACTTTTGGAAGCATGTTAATATCTTCTGTATTCAAAAAAATAAAATTAAACTCTCAATGTCAGGAAGAAGAAAGAGCCTAAAATGGAAAGCAAACTGAAACAAATGGCCGATTCCAGGCCTGGGACAGGGAAGGTACCAGATGAGCCTGGAACACCCTGTTAGACCAGAGTAGGAACCGCTCAAAAGAGTAATGGGAGCAAGTCACAAGGACAAAGGAGGCAATTTTTTTTTTTTTTTTTTTTTTAGTGTGGCAAAAAAAAGATCCAGACACAGAAACGAAGACCCAACATAGCAATCAATCAATCAATAAAATAAATAAATCTTTAAAAAAAAAAAAAAAAAAAAAGATCCAGATATCTTTAGCCTTTCTGTACCATATAAAATTAAGAAGTCAAAAGTATATAAACTTAAACTTATGCTTAATAATGAATGTTTCAGGGCTTCCCTGGTGGCACAGTGGTTAAGAGTCTGCCTGCCAATGCAGGGGACACCGGTTCGAGCCCTGGTCTGGGAAGATCCCACATGCCGCAGAGCAACTAGGCCCGTGAGCCACAACTACTGAACCCACGAGCCACAACTACTGAAGCCCACACACCTAGAGCCCATGCTCCACAACAAGAGAAGCCACCTCAATGAGAAGCCCATGCACCGCAAGAAAGAGTAGCCCCCGCTCGCCGCAACTAGAGAAAGCCCGCGCACAGCAATGAAGACCCAATGCAGCCAAAAATAATAAATAAATAAATAATAAATTAATTTTAAAAAATAATGACTGTTTCAGTATTTTATCTTACTTAGAAAAGGAGGCAATTGATAGGGGCTCTAGCCAAATCTGGGAGAGGGTGAGTACCAAAATAAGCCCAGCAATGAAACAGAAGCTACTGAAAAACACAGGAAGCCACAAGTCCATATCAATAATAAACAGATAAAAAGGTAAACAGAGGGAGGGCTCTTGCTTAGAGTGGAAGTGCCAACTAGTAAATGTGAGGGAACACTGGAGTTGGACAATCGTCATTTTGTAAACCATCACAACAAAGATTGGTTCAACAAAAAAAATCACTGATGAATGCTAAAGCAAGGGAGAAATGTTGATAAACAGCAGGATATTTGTGGAGCCTTAAAGTGTCTTCCTACAGAAAATTGCAAGGGTAAAATTAGTAACTCTACAGGGGAGAAACTGGCTAGCACTTTGCTGGGTTTATATCACCAATGGGTGGTGGACAGGTGTCACGTGCCTCCAGAAAAGACACTCTGGAAAGGACACAGGATCACTTATGAAGTGTCCCATCCAGGAATGCATAATCTGAAGCAAATCATAAGGGACATCTGACAAAACCCCAAAAGAAAAATGTCCTATTAAAAAAACAGAACCATACACTTAGAAACAGTAATGTCATAAAAGACAAAGAAAGGCAATTGAATGATCCAGACTGAAGGAGACGAAAAACTAATCCAATAGCTTCCTAGACTGGATCTTGCACTGGAATGGAGAAAAATGTTATACATGACACTATTGGATCATTTAACAAAATTGGAATATGTGCCAACTATTATAGTATTCATATTAAATTTACTGCAGGCGATAACCGTTGTTAACACTGTGTTGTTATTTAATAGAAGAGCTCTCTTCTTAGAAATATACACTGAAGCATCTGGGGGAAATTCCTCTAAAATAGAGTAATGGAGCCTACAAATAATAAAGTAAATGGGATAAATTGTTAACAACAGGGGAATATGGGTAAAGGGTCTACAGGTGTGTTTTATACAATTTTTATTTTTGCAACTTTTCTGTAAGTTTGAAATTCTTTCCAGTGAAAAGGTTTTTTTAAAAAAAAAAAATTCCATGTTAATAAACCACTACCTGTATTTTTCCTCTCACAAATGTGGTGATATCGTTCTCATTTTCAAAGATGGAAAGTGTCTGCAGCAGATTCTGCTCAAGCCATTCCCAGTGTTCGGTGATTTCTTTTCTGGAACCACCTGTACGAATGTAAAACGATAATAATAAATGTCAGCCAGTAAAAGATACTTTAAAAACCAGGCTCACTTCATCCATATGCAGTGCCATGAAAGGAGAATACTGCTCCCACCAGCTCTGCCTTCAAACGCTTTCTCTCCTTCAGAAGGGACACACAGAAGATGTTGAAGGATGTAGAAGCCCAAAGAGTAAGTACTGTGTTATGGTCACGTCTGATCAGGTGAGTCCGGAAACTTTTTGGACAGTCTTTCAGAGTAGAAGGCAGCAACGTTTCTCCTGTTCACTTTCTGGATTTAGCCCTATCCCCTTTTCTCCCCCGAGGACCTGCACTTTTCAGGGTAACGCAGACCTTGTAGGATACTAGGTTACAGCTGTTAAGTTGCAACAGTATGAGGGCTCTGGTATGTCACTGGAGAGCTGATGTAACCACCTCCTATAATGGGCAAAAAATGATCCTCACTCCCTTCAATTATGAATGAGATGTGAAAATGGACTATCGCTAGGGAATAGCAGCCTGGCTCCCACCAGCACAGTTGCCCTGAATTGTAATGGGATGAGGTCATCCTCATAGCCTCCATCCAAATCAGAAAGCAGAAGCATAAGTCACCTCGCCTGGCAACTTCTAAACTGAAAGAACCTCAGCCTCGTAGCATAGATAACCAGGCACCCTGCTCTCTACTCACAAATGCAGGGCATTACAGGGATGCCAACACAACGTGTTTGCCAAGACACTCTAATAATCTGCCTTCCTTTTTTAAATTTTTTTTTTCTTGCTCTGGGATCATTAATGATCTTGCAGAAGAACAGTGTGTTAGAAATCATCCATATCATATACATAAATTCAGAATTAAAGAATGATTCACCCCTTCAGATGTCTCCTTAGATTTCCAAGTTATCTTTTAATTGATTTCTTAAAAATGGTTTCTCTCTGTTCTTCGTCACCAGCAATTCATATATCTCAGAATCTCACTGTCATTCCTGACTGGGAAAGGTCGAAGGTACAAATGTGTCCACAATGATACTCAGAATTGCGAGGCGGAGAACGAAAATCTCTTGGAGAATAAGAGGCAGGCTTGAGGGGTTTCAGATCCGCTGATCGAGCAAAGGCAAAACCAAACCGAACCAAACCAAACCCACGTTCATTTTCTTTTACTTTAAGCCTAAACACCAAAAATTGCCTACATGGAATGCTTCTGTAGAGGATGAAGAGCAAATTTCTGAGGGGAGAGGCAGCCCTACGGAAACACAAAAGAAGAGATTGTCTGGAGCCCTTCACAGGCACTTTCCATGGCTCACTCTTTCGGGGCCATAGTCAACCACATGGAAAAGCAATCGATGACTCAGTACTACGTTGTCATGGCAAGAGGTAGAACTCAGGGTACCTGGGTTCCCCTCCCTCTCTGCCACCAGCCAGTTAGGTGCCTTTAGACAGTTTGCTTCATCTCTCTCTGTCTCAAACTCTTTACATGTAACATGGAGACAGATAAAAATACCCAACCCCTTACTCATATCAGAGCAACGTTGTAAAAACTCACGCGGAATAATGTCTATAGATACACTTTGGAAAGCAGAAAACACTGCTCAGATGCAAAGTACAATGCCCATTTGGAATAGTTAGGGAATGAGTCAGCCAGAGAGCTTTAAACATTTTAGACTTTAAAATTTTAAATAGGGATTGGGAAATTTTCTAAAGCACACTGCACCCTTCCTTGTCTGTAAACAGGTCACTCCCATCACCAGCTGTGACTGGCTGTCATACAGGGCCCAGTCCAGAGTGAATGCCAGCCACGTGCCCTCCGTCCGCCGTCCCATCTGTACCTACTGGCAACAGTCAGATGTTCACACCTCAGGACAGAGGCACTTCCGGCCACCCACAGGACTGCAGGACTTCTGCAGACCCACTGGGCACAATTCCCAGCCTCTGATTTTGCTTCTCCTCCGCCCCTGCCTATGTTGATCGCAGATGTGCCTTCCAGAGGCTGGTTTGCACACATCCCTTGGCTCAGCCGGGACAGTCTGGCTGTTGACCAGTATCTCACCATGTGCTGCCCTTTACCAGGTGATCGCACCAGGTACTTGACCTTAGAGTCCCTGTTATACTGGTGGTGGGATCTAACCACAAGTCACCCTCGCTGTTCCTTGGTTATCCTGGACAGAAAAGCCCATCGGCTACAAGACCCAGCGCAGACCAGGTGTGCCTTCACCTTTGCACACACTGCCTTCAGTTTTTTTTGTGCTTATTCATACAGGTCCACCCCCCCATCACCCCCCAACACACACACACACACACACACACACACACACACACACACACACACACAGAGCCATGGTGGAAATGATGTATGCGTACATGCACTCATTCAACAAACATTCACGCATACCTCCGATCTTCATGGTTATTACATGAAGGTCTATATGGCTCATCCCCGTCTTCAAGTAGCCATCTCAGCACACTTGTATTGAAGTTCAGGTTTACTACTCACATTGTTTCCCCCCCACCCCTGCCAATTGCCTTCTCTGTTGCCCCAAGACCTCCTCCTCTTCACCTGCCCCACTGTTCGTCATTTCCACAATCTCCACCTGCCACCACCTAACACGACTACCAGCTCTTTTCTCTACTTCTCATTGCCTGGGATGTAAATCCCCACATTTCTGTCAGTAATTACCACGACTGCCCCCTCCCCCCAATGCTTGTGCTGCTTCTCTGCTACCCTGCATCTCCTGTGGCTTCTCCCACACTTGTCACTGTCACATGAAAAGGCTGGCCTTTTGGAGTCATCACCAGCCGCTCACAGCTCCCATGTATAGGAGAGGCGCTGGGATGTCAAAGCTCAGTATCTTTAGGTTTTCAACTGTTTCAGATTGCTGGGTGCTTTGGGACCACTCCTATGCTACCAAAGAGGTTTCAGAGGTTTCTTCTGGTTATATCCAGATCTAAGATTCCAAAGTTCCAGAAGACTGGGGTGTAGATAAGGAAGAACTTTGCATACCATTATAAGAAACCATTAGCACCATAACTGAGGAAAGAAAAAGACACAAATGCCATCAGCCAATGGTAGTTTCAAGAATTAACTATGGATTCCGATCTATACCCAACAGATACTTTCCAGGGAGAGAAATGTAAATGTACGTTTTACATTTATATTTACTGTGCAAATGCACCATATTCTCTGAACACTTTCCTAAATGCACAAAAAATGAGGACAGGTGTTCAAAGCTCCAGACTCTGGAGACGGGAAGCATGAGGATACCTAAAAGGCAGGGCTGGATTTCCTCCCCCAGCAGACAAGACACATTCTGAAGATGCCAATCGAGTAAAAATTCTCTCTGAAAGCAGGTGTCCACTTCTCATCCTAGAACAAACAAAAAGTCCACGGTACCTCTCAGAGATCACAGAGCAAATGTCCTGCTAACAGTTCAAAAGCAACTGACACTTTGGCCAGACCACCCTTTAGGAACCAGTGAAACTCCAAAAGAAACATGTTGGGATCCTCAGTGTTCCTTATAAATGGCTCTTTCATTTCTCAAGAAAATAAGTACAAGTGCTGCCATATTTAAGAGCCTGGAATTTTCCTTTTGTTATTGTGTAAAGTGAGATAACAGGAAGCTCTTTTGCCACGACTCTGAAAAGGGGGCTGGTCTATTTACCCAACAGTTTGAGCAAAATGTGGTAGGCGCTCAGAAGAGAAAGGAAGGACTTGGCAGTCAGCTTTCTGGAAAGGCTGCATTTACAGAGATACAGCAGGAAAAACAGGCTGACCCGACTGTGCAATCAGCTGAAACAACAAAGAAAGCTGTGTTGGGTATGAGAAGCTTTCAGGAAATCCAAGGTAAAGCTTTCTGCTGTGGGAAAAACCAGATCAACACTTGAGGGGCTTAAGGGTATTTAGAAATTAATTTTGGAAAAATGGGAATCTTTATCATTTGCAGTGTTGCGTTTTGTTTTGTTTTCAGAATACCAGCCACAGGCCCTGTGCATATACCTGGGCAAAACTTAAAGACTATCTAATTTTATGGCCTTAACCACATACAATCTTAGCCCCAAAGATGATAATTTTGAAATTTAAATACCAAATAAAGTCAAGGGCAATACCCAATACACTGGAGTGACACCTGCTGTCCCTGTAGGATTTACAAAGCCACCACTGTACTCTCTACACCCAGAAAAAGGACAAACTTGTATTTGGAGAGGGCAAGAGATACAACGTCCCCAAATGTGGTGATTTGAACAGTTTTAGAAACAAAAGGGAGATTCATGTTTTAAAAATCCACATCCAACTAAAGCCAAAATTTTAAACAGGTTAAATAGTGATAATGAAGTGTTTTCTATTACTTATTCGTGCTTAACCAAGGCCCGGCGCCGTGCTTTCACTATAGACACGCAAGCTCACAGCAATCCTACAAGTAGGTCCAATTACACTCCTTTTATAGATGAGGAAACTGAGGTTTCCACGTTTCTATGAAATCAAATGCAGAGTTTTCTGCCTCCATAACCTACACTCTTAATTGCTGCACAGTAGCCCCTCCTGACATATTTTAGACTTGTGGTAAGTATGCATAGAGGTTAGATCCTCTGCAGTAATAAGGGGCCTGATTATCAGGGAGACAATATTACCTAATGGCTCAGACCACAGACTTTGATGTCAAAAAAGTACACCTGGGTTCAAATCCTACCGTGCCACATGCTATCTTTGTGAGCACAGAGAAGTTACTTAACCTCTCTGTACCCCAGATTCCTCATCTGTAACACGTAGGTAACAACACTTACCACAGCAGTTTGTGCTAGAGATTAAGGAAGATAATACACGTAAAGTCCTTAGCACAGGTCTGGAGCATACAAAGCACTAAATAAACAGTTACTTTGCTATTATCATCATACGCAGCAGGACACAAAGATCTCCTCTTGAAACGTGATGCAGAAGACATTTCTAACTTCTGATGTCAGAGCACTAAGAAACCAGTTGCTGAACTGTTGCCAGACTACCATATGTTCAGCACACATCTCTCTGGCCCTGACACTATTATGTTTTGATTGAAAAGCGTAGGTATGATTGAAGTAAAGCAGGCCTTTACTTGAACAATCCTTGTGTAACTATTGTAAGCTTCTTACATAACTCTGCTTATAATCTCTTACAGGTCATAACAGTATGCTCATAGCTTTATAATCACTTTGAGAAAAGAGAGGCCCAGGTGACTCATCCAACCTTGGCAGTAAGAATTAGTGGTTGATGTCGTTATTTTGTTTACTTTACTTAAATGCCAAGGTCCTCTCCTACCCTGATGGACAGAATGTAAATGGCTATCTTTCTGGAGGGCAGTCAGGCTAATGACACTAAAAGGCTCACACACATGCATATTCTTTGACTCAGCATATCTACTTCTATAAATTTATCCTAAGGTGATAATTAAAGTAATGTGGAAATATTTTGTTCAGAGGATATTCACTAAGGTTTTTCAAAATGCAGTTAACATTAGGGGAAAAAAACCTTAGATTTCCAAAAAATAGCACATAAGTTAGAAAAGTTACCTTATAAACACAGTAAAATATTACCTACCTATTAAAATTGACATTATAGACATGTATTTCTTGACATAGAAAATCTATACATATATGTGTATATACAGACACATATATATATGTGTATAGACATATATCTGTATAGACACACACACATATATATAAAGTCTGGAAGGTGAAGATTTATAATGTGGTATTATTGTTTTATAATATTTTATCTTCTTTGCTTATCTACATTTTCTAATTGCCTGCAATAAACATGATTGCTTAAAGAAAAAAAGCACGTGCTTTTTTTTTTTATGCTGCTGTGTTCCCAAGGATACAAGCATACTTCTTGAGGTATCTTACCAGCTGCCAAATAAAAGAATGTTTAATCATAAAAGCCAGCATGGTGCCGCTTCAAAAGGACTGGGCTGGGAGTGGGGAGGCCTGAGAACTTGATCTCAGCCCTGCGCTAACTGGCTGTAACTAGCAATGTGAACTTGGGCACTTCACTTTGCCCCTGTACCCTATCACAATCTGAGTGTTGGAAAAGGTGGTGGCTAATCTATCTTTCCGTTCTGAAAATGAATGCCTATCTAGGCGCAGATGAGATTCTAAGATGGTGAAGAAAAGGGAAATTAATCAATGGGCAGGGGAATCAAGGTACCATTCAGGGCTGTGTTATCAGTGAGGTGTCCGTCAAGCACACTCCCTCCACCCCATTTCCTTTATCAGTCCTGTTGGAAGGTCAGATGTATCCAGAGGGAACTGTCAACGTTTCCTTCTATCTTTCCAACTGTAACTCTTCTGTCCCAGAGCCCTTTAAGTAATGTCCTTGGAACTACCTGCATTTCTATGTACCCATATTCTCATGAGGCTGTATAACCCTTCTTATTGTTTGAACCTTCCAGTTCTTCTAATGGGGAGAGCCAAATGCGTTGCTGTCTACTTAAGTACCTTGAAGTTCGAGGGGTGCAAAGGACTGGGCTCTCTCCTGCCTCTGGGGTACCAATGCCAGAACACCAGCTGTTGGGGGAACGCCTGCAGCTGTCTAGTGCCCTCGTGAGAGCACAGCTGTGAAATACTCAGTCAATTACTGGTGGGAGAGAGGCAGAATTGTCGGAGTATAACCAGCTCAACAAAGCAGACTGGACCAATTCCTATGGTACTACTTCCTTTATGTTCTTAGAAATGGCAGGGAATTCCCTGGCAGTCCAGTGGTTAGGACTCAGTGCTTTCATTGCCGTGGGCCCCTGGGTTCGATTCCTGGTCGGGGAACTAAGATCCCGCAGGCTGTGTGGCATGGCCCAAAATAAATTAATTAAATTAAAAAATAAATAAATAAATAAAAGAAATGGCAAAACTGATACTTTACCGCACAAACCACTGAAGAAAACGCAAGTCCGTAGGCTGGAATTGATGGCACAATGGAATATCCACCAAAGAGACCGATGGCTTCATTTTGGGTAGCAGTGCAAAGAAAGAGTCATTACTTAGGCAGGGATTTGGCTCCCCTTCCCAATTAAAGGTCTCAGTGCCAAAGAAACATAAAAATCAATTTCTTCAAACCAATCTGGATACAGATGATAGAAGATAATAAAAAGAAGCATCTGAAAATGTTTCACCAAAGAACTCTTGTGTTTTGTTCCCCTCTTCTTTCTGTATGGTTCATACTGTTAAGGGCTGGGTGATTACTACATTGGGAGTAAGTTAGACTAGGTCCAAAACTAGGTCCTGCCTGGCTTCATGTGGCTCAAGTCTAAGGCAAACATACGACTGGGATTTACCACTAAGACTACTGCCTCCTACAGAAAGTGGCCTAGGTGAAGACATTGACGGTAGATGTGCCCTTAGTTCAACTTACACAAAGCAAAGATTCACAAGGCACATGGCATAAAACAAAGGTTTTGCAAAGCTATGGATTCTACAGGGCAGTGAGTTGGACATCCAATTTTCTGCTGAAGCTTCTCTTACAGCAACGATTCATGAAACTAGAGCAAATTAAAAAGCCCTTGCCACACTGTCCCACCAAATACCAACTTTGTAGTTGACGAAAAAACAACATTTAAAATTACAAACCGAAAGGCCAGCCTATCAAAGAATCCTTTTTAAGGTAGCAACTTCCGCTCTTCAAATCTTCTCATGAACGGGAGCCAGGCACTTGGGTTTCAGAGAGAAATTGATAAGAAGGAACAATTAGTGGGTGAATGGGACTTTCACAGTGGTTGTCACTTCCGTGGTGTCTTCTACAAGGAAATTCTGGAGCTGTCTCTACATGTAATCAATATATATACAAAAGCTAAAACCGCTCTGGGTTTATTATAATGATATCATGCACTTGTGATAGGCATCACTTACTGGGAAAACAAAAGCACATCTCTTTGAGGTATAAATTATGACATCAGCAATTACTGCCCAGTGTTCCTTAGCCTTGGCTTGGCAAATAACTCAGGAATAACTCGGCTTTGTAACTCTGGGCTCTTCCCCACAGGCGCTTTCATAGGAGCCTCTGCTTGGCTCTTGTAGAGCCTCTGCCAACTACAAATTGGCACTTGCCACTGGCACTTGCCATCTACCTCTACAAGTATTAAATCCTGTGCTACTGCAGCTGCTGACTCTCAACACCCCCTGAAAGGAGTTCAGGGTGGAGATCAGAAAGTAGGCACTCTGTGCTCTGGGAAAAACTGGCAGAACAGGTCTTCAGATAGATATTTTCAGGAGCTGATTTTATGAGCCCAATTCTTGTATCTCCTCGTATCTAGAAAAGCACTAAAATCCTTCATGGTGACGTCTGCTCCTCGCGACTAGCAATAAACTTCACAAGACTGGCAGAAACCTTCTGCAAAAAAATATGTGTTGATTGCATGTACTCCCCCTTCACCAAAATCACATCTTTACTGACCTTCCCCCCTGCCTCTTTGGAGCAGTTTCTCAGAGCTATCTGAAATGCTGTCTCCTAGGCTATAGTCCTCATTTTGCCCCCAATAAAACTTAACTCGCAACACTCAGTTGCGTACTTGTACGCAGTTGCGTACTCGTTGCGTACTTTTTTAAAGTCGACAGTAGAATGGCAAAGCCCCAGAAACAAAGTGAGGAGTAGTGATGTCAGGTAACAGGGGAGAAAAAAAGGATGGGCTGAGGGGGTGGGAAAAAAAGAGTCAGATAGAAACCAGCTCGTCACAGCCCCATACACGTGCATTGACCTGGGAAGGCCAGGAGACCAGAGGGCTCTGAGGACCTCCACGCTGCACACGTTCTCAAAAGCCTCCAGGCACAAGTGACAAAAGTGCTGGAAGGTGAGTGAGAGTGTCAAACCCTCATTAAGTCCAGGGGCGTTGGTGGTTCTGCCTGATTTCTAATCTCCTTTCTCTTTCTTCACTTGCTGGCTCCCCTGTGTATTTTAACACCATTCTACATTGTTCGCCAACTAAAGGTGACATTTTCCCAACCAACTTCCACAGGGCACCTCCCCTTCTACAGTAGCTATTGGGTGTTTCCCTTTGTGTTGAATGAACCGCACAGAAGGCTGGAACTCTATCTTACATGGGGTTACACTGATAAGTCTGTCTTCCTCAGGGTCCCAGCCTCTCTCTTTCTTTATCCTTTATCCCCTTCACTCCTGGGTGGTTTTCTCCCTGCCCACTCCAGATGCCATTCCTTCATTCAGTGGAATGCAGAAATGCTGATTCATTTCATTGTTTCTCATGGGGCTATTTGCATCTGAACCAGAATAACTTTAAAGGGATACAACTACAATGTTAGAATTTCGGTGCTACTAAATCCTTGAGGGTGCATTGCTAGGGCACCAGAGCCTTCCAGCAGCCTAAAATCACAGCCACATAACTCCCCCTACCCTTGTAGAAAGCCGGCCAAGATTCCTGTCTTTAGTTGAAAGCCCCACCACTCAATGGCACTGTATGGTACTTGTTCACACTAGGCTAGAACTGAGTATTTCCTTGTATTCTCCAAAGCAGGGGCTGGATCTAATTATCTTTATATCTTTAGATCCCAGCACGACACTTCCTACCAAGCAGAGATCAATTTAAAAACTGAATAAAGTCAACTGAAAGAGCTCCCAATGGCCAAAGCTGGAATAATTTGAGCAACAAAATAAAGTTGTATTGGATTGTAACCCAAAGTACAAAGTAAAATATTCATGAGTCCACAGTGATAAAAATAATTGAATAAGTTAAACCTCCCCACTCTGTAAGTGGGGGCTGTGCACGGGGACTTCCTTCCAAGGAGGACGGTATGGGAAGGGGAAGGAAAGAGTAACTTGACAGTGGAGAAACCTGAAAAACATTACTCCAGTCAGGCGATAAAAAACATCATTAGTCATCAATCATCTGGACAGTAGGTGCCCTTGCTTGACATAAGCTGATGAAAACAGCACTTTATCTCTGTGATCTTCCTCATAAAAATACATCACCACAGCCTAATCATGAGAAAAACATCAGACACATTCCAACAGAGGGACATTCTACAATATACCTGACCATTATCCTTCAGAAGTGGCAGAGTCATCAAAAACAAGGAAAGTCTGAGTAACTTCTACAGCCAAGAGGAGATTAAAGAGATACATCAACTAAATATAAAATGGTGCACTGACTGGGATCCTGGAACAGAAAAAGGACATGAGGTAAAAACTAAGGAAATCTAAATAAATTAAGGACTCTAGTAACCATGTATCCATATTGGTTCATCCATTGGAACAAATGTTCCGTCCTAAGGTGTTCATCATAGGGGAAACTATGTATGTGGAGGGTATTTGGCTGCTTTCCAAACTGTCTGTTCAACTTTCCTGTAAATCTAAAACTGTTCTAAAGAATAAAATCTATTAATTAAAAAAAAAAAAATCAAGTGGAGGCGAAAAAATGAAAAGAAAAAAGGTAAGTGTTCAGTGCCCTTGCTCTTCCTATGGTTATTTGAAAAGCCACATGCAAACAAATAACTAAAAAACTCTTAGCCACTTTGGACTGGCGGTTCTTGTGAGAGATCCGATAACAGCATGCCAGTTTACCACCATCTCAGCACATTATTACAGGTTATCATCAGGAGAAATAAACAATCCCTACTCAGTAGGAAGGACTGCACTGGGATAAGTAAGTATTACTTAGTCCACCCAGGACTCCATCATTTCCCAGCTTCCCTGAAGACAGGCTGGGGCCATGTGACTAGTTCTAGCCAATGGGGTGTGAGTATAAGTGGTGGCACTTCTGGGTCAAGCAAGTGAAACACAGGTGTGCCTCCACCTCCCGCACTTTCCTTGTAAGTTGACCTTGGAGCCTTTGTGTTCTAGAGGGTGTTACTACAGATGGAGATGGCCACAGGATCCAAACAAGACTTCACCAGAGTTAGAAAGAAACCTTTATTGTGTTAAGCACTGAGGTTTAGGGTTCATCTGTCAAAATGGCTAGGGTTACTTACCCTAAAATACGAAGTGATTGCATCTCACAATTAAATGTTCCTTCCCTTCAGACAGAAAGTTGTTAATCATAACTTTTTTCCATATTTCCAAACACTGCACTTACCACAGGCGATGGTCCAATAGACCAAAGAATCTGGAGTCTGGTACAGGATGCGGTAAGGAGCAACCCGGGCACTGGAGTCCAACACGACATCAAGGGTGCCCACCAGGAGGCCTGAGGGCAGAAAAGGGGGAGAAATGAGTAAGGGTTTCCTCTAAATCCCCAGAGGCAGCAGTGTGGACACTCCCCTTCCGGGGGACCTGCCAACAAGCCCTCTCCCACCGCATCCCACCTGGACAAAACTTTCCTCTCAGACGTGATGATGGTGACTCTACGTTACTTGTTCCACCCACCTCCAAGAGACACTGCACAAGCTAAAAGAGCGCTGGTTTCAGAAACAAAACCAGCAAAGCTCCTAGCTCAGTCCCTGGCACACGGTAGTATTAATAAATGCCTGTTTCAAACAAAAACAATAAGGTATTAAGCACTGATATCCTGGGGTCTCTGCTTTACCTACATTACACCCAATGTGTATTATTTTCTCCCCTTTAGCATTCTAGAAACAAATCCTTAATTTGAGTAACTGGACAAAGCCACAGGTACCAGTGACGTACATCTGAGTCCGTGTACCAGGCTGCCCCATGTACTATTTTCGTGCGCCTCATTTTTCTTTTGTATTGAGAAGGTACAGTTCAGCTCAGCAAACAGTAAGTGCCTACTATGTTCAAGGCAAACCCTGTGGGCACGAAGTTGAATAAGACAGAGTCCCTAAGGCATTTATAATCCAGTAGGGGAGAGGGCCAAGCAGTATTTTAAGGCTGCATTTAGAAGTGAACAGGGCTGTGAAACAAGCATTTCTCCATCTCAACGGCAGAGTCCTTTGCCATTTGTCACATCAATCGTTATAAGCAGAGATGCTTGA
The DNA here is from genome assembly GCF_028564815.1 of Eubalaena glacialis. Taxonomy (NCBI): domain Eukaryota; kingdom Metazoa; phylum Chordata; class Mammalia; order Artiodactyla; family Balaenidae; genus Eubalaena; species Eubalaena glacialis. The sequence continues at coordinate 124,971,186 of NC_083720.1, read as the reverse complement.
AGCCTGGTCTACACTCAGCTCTGCAAAGATGTAGTAATTAGGCTGAGGATCAGGAAAGGTACTGTGGTAGCGCGAAGTTGAGTTCTTCTGGTTGGCAACCTCAGTGATCTTGCCAGGTCCTGGGGGAAACTCACTCACATCATCCAAGTCGAGGCAAGCTGGAACATTCAACAAACGAACTTAGCAATTTATGTGTGAGAAATACAAATGTCCAGTGTACTGATGCTCACTTAAGAAGAGGCAGTGCCTTCTCTTGCCAGGAGTGCAAATTCTCTTATAACCACCTTTCAGCCAACATCCCCCCTCCAGGAAGGGGTGCCTCCTTTATCTGCACCAAGCTGGGATTAGACACCAAACATTTTCTATACTATTATAAAATTACACGGATACACACACACACACACACACAAATTCTACAAAGTCAAATAAACAGGATTCCTTGCTTGGCAGGATGAATCTAAAAGATTTCCATAAAGTCAATGCCCGTAATTACTCTAAAGTCAGATGCAACCCAGCATAGAGCAGGGTTTGGACTCAGAAGGACCAGTTAGGAACTGTGGCTAGTTGAATAATCTTAGGACATTTTTTTCCAATGTCTTGGTGTTCACAAAATGGAAAATGATATGATGTAAAATGGAAATATGATGATTACAAGATTTTTTGTTGTTGCTGTTTTGTTTTGTTTTGTTTTGGCCACGCCATGCACCATGTGGGATCTTAGTTCCCTGACCAGGGATCCAACCCATGCCCGCCCCTGAAGTGGAAGCACGGAGGCAACTACTGGACCACTAGGGAAGTCCCACAAGATTGTTCTTAAAGACTGAATACAATAAGGTTTGGGGGCAAGAGGCTGGTTGGAAGGAGGGGTTAGGCAACTTCTCTAGAACCTGCCAAGACCCTCCTTTCTTTAATTTTACTTTTACTTAGATTGCATGGTTATTAAGGATGGCTTTGGTATGGAACTGATGGTAGCTGAGGCCGGGAGGGGGAGGTAAAGGCCCTCAGCCTCCCTTGCTCTGCCACAGCTCCGTCTTGGCTCTGACTCTGTTATGACCAGGTCTGGGGCACATGGACAGGCCATTTAACTTCTCGTGGCTTTCATTTCCTCATTTGTAAAGTGGTTGTAATAGCACTTGCCTTCCCGAACCTGGGGTTAAGCAAGAAGCCTAGGGCAGGTTAACACGGGGCAGCCCTACAGTTGTCCTTTTGGTCTTTATCCAAGGCCAGGAATCCACTTAGGTTCACGGCAGACCACAGCGACCATTAGCTGACCTGCATACTCCAGGAAAAACAAACTTTCGCGACAGGGTAAATGAATTCATTTGTTTGCTCTGGCCTGTATGAAATACATCAAAAATCAAATATTTAGAGTCTGCAGAGTTTTCCAAGGAGTCCTCTTCCATATAATACCACACACGTGTGCATTTTTGTTTTCTCTACGGTGACTCGGATTTACCGCAAAGACCTCTAATTACTCTTCAGTTACCTGCAGATGGTAGAGTGTATTAATAGGGAAAGCAGAAGAGTGCTAGCTAAACTAGATTGCCCTCTGTGTTAACTAGAAATACAAAGACATGTGAAATACAAATTAATCCCTCATAACAACCGAATGTTGGTAATACTTCCCTCTCCTTGAATCAAAATACTGGAAGTATGACATATGTTGTTTCTAGGGCACGCAAACTTCAGCCCAGGGTTAAGGAGTCACAGTCAAGGATTAGCCTCTGTGGTTTAATGAGCCTCTAAAGGGGTGTCAGGGTAGATAAAGATTCTTCCAAGGGTGAGCGCAGCTCACTGGGCAGGGCAACCGACAAGAGGCAGTCCGGGTTCTGGAGTTCTTCAGTCCTGGCTCTGCCAACTCCCAGACCCAACCTCTCTGAGCCTCAGTTTCCCCATCTTTCATGTTTCACTAGACTTCTGTACTCTGTAACACCAAGGAGGGAAGACCTCTGAAACGGTCCAACCCTATCTGCACATCTTGACCACCACAAATGTCCCCAGCTACAATCCATCTCCACCATCCATTATCCTAATTAACAAAACCTCCGGTAAAGAAGTACTTTCTTTATTCAGAGGTAAAGAAAACGGAGTGGCTTCAAGGAGATTCCCCCGGAGTGAGGGCTTCTGATGAGATGCCAGCTCACTGACCCTGAGCGTGCGTCCACGAAGATTTAGATGGATACTAACAGGTTTGCCCATATTTACCACAGGGTCTGTGCTGAAATATTTGAAAGTAAATTATAGACAATATAATATTGGGATACTCACATTAGGTGCATATACAATTAAAAACACTTTGTAAAAGTTCTTTGAAAACTTAAGGCACTGGATATCCCAACAGAAAGTAATGTCATGAATTGAGACCCATAGTTGGTCAAATCAATAAATGCATTCTGCCATTCACTTTGTAGCACTGACCAGGATTTTCCCTCCACCTGGAATGTTGTGCTTGCCCATCAACGACCACTTCCCACCACCTCAAACGACAAACTCCTAATTATCTCACACTACCTCTTTCTAACCCTGATCTCCCTCTGAGTTCTGCTTCTGTAATACCCACTGCATTTATTTAAAATTACATGTACATTTTGCCCCGTTCCGTTTCTTCTCCTCTTTCCAGACTGGGAGCTCCATGACGGCAAGGTCTGACTGATTGCTTTGGACCCCCGGACCCTGCCCTTTGCTTGGAGCACAGTGAGCCCTGAACACACGTCTGATGAAAGGACAAGTTAGGTATTTTTAGAAAACCTAAATAATAAGTTATTACTGTGCTGTCTAATCTCTATTGAGACAAGGAGTCGAGACTGGAAAAGAGAAAATACTCCTCCTATACCCTCTGTCTACACTGAATACTAGAAGATGGGAAATCTGAAATCTAGCCTAGAGAATCCCCGCCACCACCACCCCCCAAAAAAGCAGCAATCAGGATTTTCTTAGAAGTCTTATTACTTACTCATCCCTCTGAAGTGGCTGTCAAAATACTGAACTTTTCATCATTTCCCACACAAAGCACTGTTTTAGCAGCTGTTCCAGTCAGCTATTTCTGGTGTTAAACAATCTTTGATAGCCTGAGATAACTAAGTCAAATTATGGTCCTCAAAATAACTCTTCTCTGCACCTACCTATTACATTAGCTCAGGGGCATCTTGTAACATTAAACTGCTGTTTTCAAGGAGATTCAGAAAACACTCTGCAGAATTGGTACATTTAGGCTTCCCACCAGCTGTGGGCGCTAAATGGTATGTGATGCAGACAGAGTCATTTCCACTCCTGGGCGGCCCCTCACCCCTCTGGGGGCAGGGATGTATCAGAAGAGTGTGGGACACATAGGGATGTGCCCATGGCAATGATCAATCCATCTACTGATGATCTTGGGATAATTTCATGTTAAAGTGGACAAGATCCTACAGCTTACTTGGTCTCCCTCTACTCCCTCAGCTTTGTAGCCAGTCAGAGATAGAGCCCTACAAAGACCATGCTGGAGTGGTCTGGGGAGTGGGCTGTCTCCTGATATGGAAGCTACAGTAGTACCCACTAGGGAATTCCCTGGCAGTCCAGTGGTTAGGACTTGGTGCTTTCACTGTGGCGGCCTGGGTTCAATGCCTGGTCGGGGAACTAAGATCCAACAAGCCACGCGGCACAGCTAATATGTACTGAGCACCACTGTTTAATGAAATATTTCAAAACCACAGAAAAGTATTGAGAATTACAAAACACATATCCCACCACTCTGACTTTAACACTTGGCCTTATCTGCTTCAGATCTGTTTTGTTTTTTTAGAAGAAAATATAACATACACGGTAAAGGTCCCCCCTGTGCTCCCCTCAATTCTATTTCCCTCTCCATTCACCACCCTCCAGTTTTTTATTCTTCCCATCCAGGTCCTTATACTTTGACCCCCCCATGCATGTACATGAATATAGATTTAACACTGATGTATATTTTTTCATTTACATTAATGATAAAGAGTAGATAGTGTTCTGCAATCTTTTTTACCCAATGTTTGTAAAATTTGCCCAGGTTATACTTGCAAATCTGATTCATTCATTTTAAATATTGTGTAATAGTCCGCTGTTTAAATATACTGTAACTTATCCATTTTCCTGAGGAAGGGTATTTGGGTTTATCTTCTTTTTTTTTTGCTATAGTAGGCACTGCAATCATTCTCTGTACATGATCCTTAAGCATGTGAGTACTTTCTTTAGAATGGAATCGTTGGGTCATAGGGTGTGTGTTGAGACTTCAATAGTCATTACAAAACTGCTTTCCAAAGTGATTGTGCCAATCCCGTACCAGGAAAGTGAGAGAATATCCATTTCTCCATAATATCCCCAACACTTAGTATTATCAGTTTGTTTTTTTTTCACCAATCTCAAGGATGAGAAGCAATACCCATTTGTTGTTGAAATTTGCATTTTTCTGACGATTAATGAGTTTGGGTATTTCTTCCTGTTTATTGGCCATTCCAGTTCCGTATTCTGAGTTGTTTGCCTTTCCTACTATGCTGACATTTGCTGAAACTTCCAGATCAGAAATTCAGTTTACTATTTAGAGGCTTTCACTCAGATATACACTGGATTTCGATTCACTTCAGCAAATACACACTGATATTTCTAAAGCCAGAGGGGCAGTACACTTGGATTTACTTCTTTATATATGTTCTATATAAAGGCAAGACCTTGGGAGCAGCATTTGCAAGCCCCTCTGCCTCTCTCCCATGTAAGGTTTCTGTAGGTCACAGGCTCCCACCTTGTCCTTCTACCTGCTGCTGCCTCTTTGTCATTGGTGCCCTGCCTGTATGTCTTAGCACTTATGTGAGCTACATGATAATAGGCAGAAAGCACTTAAACAATAACATCCAGAAGCAGTTGCTAACGGATATATATACAAAATCCAGCCACATCATAATTTTTACACTTCTCTGAATAAATCGTTTTTGTTTGTTTGTCTGTTTTTAAAGCCTTCAAGCCTTCACCCAAGTTATTTTACTTGATCTGGAATGTCCTCTCTTTTTTTTTCTTTCTGGAAAACGTCCATTTCCCTCAATATCCAGGTCAAGGGTCACAAGGTATTTTTTTTGTTTGTTTTTTTAAAAAGAGTTTGTGCTTTTTTAAAAATTTATTTTATTTATTTATTAATTTATTTATTATTTTTGGCTGCGTTGGGTCTTCATTGCTGGGCGAGGGCTTTCTCTAGTTGAGGCGAGCGGGGGCTACTCTTCCTGGTGGTGCACGGGCTTCTCATTGCGGTGGCTTCTCTTGTTGCAGAGCACGGGCTCTAGGCACGTGGGCTTCAGTAGTTGTGGCACGTGGGCTCAGTAGTTGTGGCTCGCAGGCTCTAGAGCACAGGTCAGTAGTTGTGGCGCACGGGCTTAGTTGCTCCACGGCATGTGGGATCTTCCCGGAGCAGGGCTCAAACCCATGTCCCCTGCATTGGCAGGTGGATTCTTAACCACTGCGCCGCCAGGGAAGCCGCAGGCATTTGTTTTGCTTTCTTCCCACACTCTCCCCATCCTCTCAACCCCCCACCCCTAAATCTCCTGGCAATTAACTGTCCCCTTGTCTGTGATCTGCCAACCACCTTGCACTTCATATTACTAAGGCAATTATCACATTGTTTCCTACTGGAAAAAAAACTAGTTTCTTCCCACCAGGCTGTGAGCTCCTTGAGGCAGGCACAGCCTTATCTACCTTGGAATTCCCAAAGCCTGGAATAATGTCCCGCACATCATGCTGAATATTTATAAAATGGGCCACAAAGTTTTCAACCTGATGGACATTGGGAGAAACCAAGCATTATTTTCAGAGCTTATTCATCTCTGCCCCACAGAACCCAATATAACAAGTTCTAGCAAACTGGCCATAAATAATTAAACTTGTCTAAGAATCGGACAACGAAAGGAGACCAAGATTTGAGAAAAAGGCGAGAAAATCCCATCTCAGAGAGTGGGAGGTAATGCAGATCAAACTCATATCTGAAACTGAAATTTACCATGGGAAATTAACTTCTCTAATTTCTGGAAGTAACCTGTCACTTTTTAATGAATATTGAGGTTAATATGGAATGAAGTTGGATCCAAAACTAGAGCTATTTAGGGGAAGCATAAGTCTTCCTATTCTCCTACTTTTGGAAACTAGTCCAGAGATTAGCAGTTGTTGCCAAAAAAACACAAGAAAACACAAAGATGTAATCAATTTAAATTCTTGCATCCCTCCCACAGATTGGTAAACACTGTTTGCACACCATACTGGCCAGGGCACCGGGGGGAAGATCAGGGAACTGCATACATGCACAGCTGCGAAGGGGAAGGCTGGCATTGCCGGGTGAGGGTCAGCTCCCTACCTAAACCCGCACCTGAGCTTGTAATGTCACCAATGTGAAGGCCCACCTGGGCTACTGCAGGCCAGTCACAGTTGTGTGCAGAGAAATCCGGGCGATGGCTGGTCTCCGCCTAAAGAGGTAAGGGACAGAAGAGGTTTGGGGGGCGAGGTAGCTGCAGCTCAAGATGAGAGCAATGTGTTTTCTCAGTGTCATAAGCTCAAAGAGTCTAACAGCCTTTCTCAAGCATGGGTATTACTGGCTAAAAGGAAGAGACCAATCCCAACACTGGAATTCTACTTTCAGCTTAGAACAGTCTGGGAGTGTTTTTGTTTTCATAAGTATTGCTTCTTTTCCAACCCCTCTCGCATATTTAGGTAAAAATGGATTCTCAACACAGTTCAAACCATGATTATTGGTTGAAAAAGGCCACACACAGCTCTCCCCTCTCACCTTCACAGCTGCCTCTCAGGACCCTAGTCCACAGTTGCTGTGAAATAGGACAAGTTACTAGAGGGCAAGGGGCGCGTCTACACACACACACACACAACTTGTTTCTGTTTGTGGAAAGATGGATTAATGAGAATTCTGCTAGTGTAGGAAATACATTGCTGATTCTGTCAATTAGCATAGTTCTTAAACTATCTGTGGTTAAGGATCAGTTTGTTTTTAGTTTCCAGTATGTTGCTCACTGAGACGTCTATAAAATACAGTGCCTAGGAAATACTAAAATAGAGCTAGAGAATATGAAAAGAGACAAAGAAAATACAAGCCTCCAATTTTTCATCATTTAATTCAACAGACAAATGGCTCTAGCTTTCTAAATGCTTAATCTCAATTTCTATTCTTTAGCTCAAGGCAGTTGAAACAAACAGGTTGCAAACCAGCACTTTAAATAGCACCGAATTAGGGAAGGGGAGGCTGGAGGGCAGCAATATTCTTGGGACCGTGTTTACTAGAATCACGTATAGTTTTAAAGAGTACATTCAATTCTATGATATAACTTTTTATTTGGGAAATGAAAAAAATTATAGCTCTGCCACTGCAAACTAAAATAAAATCCCACAAAATCATTTCTCAATTGAAAGCAAGAATACATGAATAGGGAAAGGCATGAGGTTTTCGCTGTCTATTTATTTCAAGGGGCCTAGGTTTAAAAGTGTGGTGAAGAATCAGCCTGAAACTAACATGATATTGTATATCAGTTATATTTCAATTTTAAAAAATAATAAAAATAAATAAAAGTGTGGAGAATCTGAACTAGCCTATTAGGTGATCCCGGAAGAGACCCTTGACTCATTTCTTACCAAAAGGGGAGCAGGCTCGAGGGGGTAGAATGACAAGGTCCGAGTGGCGGGGCACCCCCCTCTGTAGTATTTCAAACTAATTCTGGATCACAGGGTCTTTGAATTTCATGCTTATATAAGTACCCAGAAAGTTAGGGCTCAAAATATACGTTCATATTTTCCATCACAAAAGACAAAGCACAGACTGGTTTATAACTAAACAGACTGGGCAGAAAACTGAAATCGGAAGAGCATTTCTCCTGCAGAGCCTTTGTCAAGCAGCCAATTAGTTCTGTGCTACTCAAATCTTCCAAGCACCCTTGAAGGCCAAGTCTTCCAGGAGCTGCTCCATTTCACCCTGCAGGCCAGTCTCTTAAAGTCACATGCACTTTCTTCTCCTGCAGAAAGGGAGGGCAGGTGGAATGGATTTTTCCTTCTCTTCCGTGTCTGAGAAGGAACCATTAAAATATCTCTTTCATACCTTACTTTACATCCCAGTTAAGACCGGCTACATAATTTTTGGGGCCCTGTGCAAAATGAAAATGCATGTTCCCTTGCTTAAAAATTCTTAGGAATTCCTAGGCAGCCACAGTAGAACATTAAACCAAGCCTGGGGCCCTTCTAAATGCAGGTCCCTGTGCACCAGCATGGACCACATACCCAGGGGCCAGCCCTGACCCCGGCAGTGCCCCGGTGATTTCATCTCCACAGGCAAGCTGTTGTTCTCAGACTTTTTTCAGGGATTCAAGTCTGCTCTGATACAGACCAATGAGGACAATGGACTGAATTTATTCAAAAGCACTCCAGGCACCTCTGTGATCCAAATCCTCAAATAAGCCCTCAACCCAGGAAGAGGAAGGTAGATGCATATTCATTATATTTACAGCTGCTTCCATGTATACGATGGGAAGGTATATTGATTCTCATGTTGTCTGTGGAGGCAAGTCTGAACAACACCTGAAACTGATGGCTCAAGGCCGGCCAAGGTCAGCCATGAGAGCGAGGACGCAGGAGTTCTTTTGGTGCTGGTGGGAGCAATTCATTGGTGAGAAGCCCACTATTTCTAACAGATAAGCCACACCCACCACTTCAAGGAAACCTGAGCGAGATGTTCCTCGGACTCCTTTTGTCAGGTGGGCCGAATTTGCAGGAGCCACTTACTGTCCCAAGACGACTGCCCAACCTTCTCCTAATTCACCTAACCCCTTCTCCACAATGAAATAATATCACGAAATAGAAACAGTTATGAATTTAAAATTACATCTAGGTAGGACCTCCCTGGTGGCTCAGTGGTTAAGAATCTGCCTGCCAATGCAGGGGACACAGGTTCCATCCCTGGTCTGGGAAGATCCCATATGCCATGGAGCAACTAAGCCGTGCACACAACTACTGAGCCTGTGCGCCGCAACTACGGAAGCCCGCGCGCCCTAGAGCCCGTGCTCCGCAACAAGAGAAGCCACCGCAATGAGAAGCCCGGCAATCAAACAAAGCGTAGCCCCCATTCGCCACAACTAGAGAAAGCCTGTGCGCAGCAACGAAGACCCAATGCAGCCAAAAATAAATAAAATTTTTTAAAAAATTAAAAATTAAAAAAAATAAAATTACATCTAGGAAATGACCTAGAATGTCTATATATATTATAGTACATCTATACAATGATATTTAGACATTTAAACTCATGTCCTCGAATAATTATTTAATGAGATGGCAAAACATATCTAGTATGTTATGTGGAAACAAACCCCACAAAACTCTAATTTTTGTTCTATATGATCCCACTCTGTCAAATTACAAGTATAATATTGTCTATGCTATGAATTATAACATTATTATTAAAGATTACAAAAATGAACATATTTGGTGGATAAAACAATTTTACTTTCTTTTGTGTTGTTCTGTTTCCAAAAGTTTCTCGAATGTACATTCAATACTTTTATGATATAAAAAAAATTTTTGTTGTTTTCTCAATTACTTCCAGCCTTCTACTTTGGGCTTTATTTACTCAAAGAGAGATCAAGTACGCCATCAAGTAAATAGATGGTTACTGTGTTTACATTAAAGCTGCTCTTCGCAACCACAGGTTAGTAACCTTGTTGCTAGGATGCAACATGCCAGTTTCGGGTCAATATTTAAATGAATGGCATCCTTAAAACACTCTCCGATGGAGAGGGGTCTGGCCTTTGTCTTTTAGAAATTTTTTTTAAAGTTCATTTTTTTCCCTTTAGTATATAAAGCACAGCAATACAACAAATTGATACATATTAATACACACAGGGCTTAACTCAGTTGTAGTGATTGGGTGTTTTTAATAACTAGCTTATCTTTAAGTCAGGAAGTTTACAGTCCCAAAATAAAAACCATAAAAGTTAAATGAATGAAATTAGTTTCTCAACTTTCATCACTGAGTATTCATTATATTTTAAAACTGCGTATTCATTATATTTTAAGTACCCACAGTGTTGCCTTTAGCTACACATAAGCAAGGCAAATAAAGAGGCAATATGTGTTTATACCTACACTGGAAATGCCTGGAAGGATGTACATCAAACTGTTAATAATGGTTCCCTTTGGAGAATGACATCCGTATGGGGAGATGCCCCATAGGGAAGAAATTAGGAACTCTTTTAACTGTTAGAACTATATTTTCAAAAGTAATTGTTATGCTGTTAGAACTATACTTTATAAAACTTTGTATTCATAATTATTTACAAGATGCATATATTATAATAAAGCAATAATAAAAGAACTACTAAAGGAATACAAAATATCATAATGAAGATCCTGCCAGTAAGATTTCATAAAAGATGAGACTCTGTAACCAGTCAGCTCCTGCTACTTTCCGTCATGGGCACCAGCCACCCTAAGAACTGGTCACCCTTAGCATGCATGCATGGGGTCACACTGTATAAAATAAGGCTGCCTTTCACCCGAGACTATGATCAGGGCAAACACACAGGGGCCTAAGTGGAAGATGAGGCTGGCCCATCACACCCTCTCAAGGGAATCTGAGCTGAGACAGAGGAAGAGGAAAGCCAAGTAGCTACAGAAGCGGAAGCTGAAAGGATTCCATGAGAAGGGAAGGCAGCAAACAAGCCAGATGACACAGAGGCAGAAACACTGAGCTGAAGAACAGATACACAGCAGAGGCTGAGGAAGCCTGGCATCTTCAGGAGAAGAGAGCAGAAATGCAGAGCACAGAGGAGCGGGCGTGATACGGAGCCAAGGGAAAGGCGGGGAGCCACTTCTTACAGCTGTCACAGGCTCTCTGTCAGCTCTCCAGGCCCGGTTCCAGGTCGCATGTACCCTGGCAAGGAAACCTTAGTACCCGAGGTAACTTGAGTCTCTGGTCCTTGTAACCAAAAGTGTCCAACTAAAACCCTAACTACCCCCCTGGCTCCATCTAAGATGGGCTCTGAATAAATGTTCCCTTCTGTATGATGGCAAGGCAAGTGTTACACAACAGAGTGCCAAGGCATTAACAGCAATTTAATAATACACTTTCCAGACTTGCATGCAAATATTCCAGAACAGATAAAAATAGCGGCTACAGAACTGTAATTAAAACAATCAGGCTATTTACAGGGGAGAGGTACAGTAGCAGCCTGGCTTGATCACTGGGTGTTTTGTCTTGACTTTACCCCTTTGAGGGCATCCAACTCCACTGGCATGCACTCTTCAGAAGAATCCTGGTTCTAGCTTAGCCTTAAGTCACCTGGACAAGACTAAGGGCTATTTCACAGAGACATTTCAGTTTGTGATGAATCAAGTGAAAGCAATCTTCACCTAAGGTCCAGATAAAGCTTTAAAGAGAAAACTAAGCTGGGAGGATCTGAAAATAAAAAGAACACCATGGCACCAACAAGTGGGAGAAACCAAACCAGGAAATCTGCCAAAGATGGTTTGACTTTGCAAAGCCAGGTGTGCGGTAGCAAGTAATGCCCTTATTTCGTCAAGTTGTGTATTATGACCTGACGTGTTTTTCAATATACGTTAATGACCTGCAAATGTAGGTGAGTCCCTTATGGAACATATTAAACCCAATTAAGATTTCTTAAGAAATAGTTCAGGGATGGCCTGGAAAGTCCTTGTAAACTACTCTGAAAAATATCAATAATGGATGGCAAAAAAAAATGCTCACTGGCAATAATAAAAGCAGTATACTGGGGGGGGGCATTTTTTGCAAAGTGACTTCTAAGTCATTACCAAGAAATTGTTCTTTTTTCATGCTATAAACCAGACACAATAGACATAGAGCAGTCTGACAACCAGCAATGTCACTGACTCATATATCTTCAAGCAGAGACTGATGAAGAAAGATGAAAGGTAGAGGGAATTATTTTTTATATTATTGTTTTATCAAGGAATGGGGACACTGAAAGTAGTGAAGGTCGTGCTTTGTTTCTTTCACCCTGAATTACATCTTCTATACCTAGCCTCTTAATCTCTAAGCAAAAATGACACATGCACACATAAATGTATATGCATACATACATATACAGACATATAGTGTGCACATATATATATATGCATACACACATATTATACTATGCTCATTTAAAGCATGCTCATTTAAAATGAGTTTAGAGTAGGGGAGGCTCTTAAAAAAAAAAACCCTCAAATTTTGATTTCTATCTTCGGATTTAATGAACACAATATGCAACAAAAGAATAGGATTACATCAAAATCAGTATTTTAAAACTTTTTAAAAAGATAATCACAGGCAAGAACTCCTTTTATGCCATGTTTCTCAACCAGGACAGTTTTTGAAAACACGTAACAGTTCCACACTATCTCTCTCAGATTCTTTTATGCGACCCTAAACATCCTGACTCTGTAGAGAGTCACCATGTGTTCCCTGAATCCAGAAGATACAGACGGAAGATTTTTGCCCCAACTTTTCTTTCTGTCACCTGTATTGGTTGGGGTGGGGGGGGCGGGAAGGGAGAGAGAAGAGGGAGAAATAGAGGGAGAAAAAGCCTAAGTTTTAAATATTTTCCAGTTGTAAATGAACAATATTTAAGATGCTTCTTCAAACTGCACAGGCTTCCTGTTCGACAGCTATTACATAGACAATTCCAGAATGCCAGTGATTCTCCCTTGATGGCTAATTCACCAGCCCTTATCCTTTTAGACATGCCTCCCCTTTTCCTGTTGTGACAACATCTCATTTACGGCTCTCAGACTAATTTCCCGGCAGCATGTCAGCTACAACTAGGGACTCAGGGACGTCAAGGAAGATACTGGCTACAAGGTGCTGAGTGAGGCAAAGGCCCAGCTGAGAACTGGGCAGTGTTGGGCATCCCAGCACAGCACTTCCAGCTTCAGAACTTCTTCTTTGCTGGTCGAGGGCCAGGGCCTCTGAAATCCAGAGCACAGATCAGGAAAACAGATTCTTTCCATGGCTCTGTCAAAGCGTGAAGATTATAAGATTGGGAGAGGCGTGTGCTTCATGCACTCAGGGTTTCCACCAGTGCAACTAGTGTATTCTCTGAGACAGAGACAGCAAAGCAGGGCTCTGGGCCCCCCAGTGCCCAGCCCTTAATTCTCTGTCTATCAGGACAGGGCTTCCCAGTGGTGCCCCGGGAGATGGTGACACACATGGGGCAGCACACAGACCCCTCAGCCCTTTAGGGCAGCTGGGTGGGCACTTACCCCATGTGCCCTGTAAATACTACCAATTCCTAAGTGTGTTATGATGTGAAAATAGGTGGAAAGCTCTGGATAGACTGAACAAAGCACAAAAACCTTTCAGCACATTACAAAATTTCTATATGTTTAATTTTGTTACATACTGACATCATTCGAGTTGATAATATGTAGTTTTCCAAGAGTTTGTCTATAAAGTTATGCTAAACATGCTTTACTTTATTTAAGTGCAATGCACATATTTTTCTTTTGTTTTTAATAGGAAAAGAATACATCTAGCCATGTACATCGGGAGGTGACTCATGTGACATTTTGCCTGATCTTTGATTCTCTTTGGGCTCATTCTTGGAAAATTTTTATTAGGACGGAAAAATCCCCTCCTTGTAAAAGTTTTAGGCTCTCTGACCATCAGTCCTCACTCCTCTGAATGGACTCCGAGGAAAAGTGAGTCAGGGCCCCCATGTAACCAATGCCCAGGCTCTCAGGCCTCCTAGCCCTCCACAGAAGGCCCAATGAATAAACAACCACAATGACTGAACACTTTTAACAATTAGCAAGCCAAGTGATTAGGAAATTACCAACATGCCTATTTCAAATAATTTCCAAAAAGATCATCAGGAAAACCCCTAAAAAAACTAAGTTCCTTTAAATTTGGGACAGTGCCAGAAATACAAGGGAAACATTTAGATGGCAGTGGTCTATCTCCTTGATGGGAATGGGCACGTTTCTAACATGGCAGGGCCCACCCAGGTTTGTGTAAAGTAATCAGAGGTGGCGAATTCAAGTTCTGGTTTCCCTAACTCACAAGCTGTGTGACTTCAGACAGGTCACTTGGCCTCTCTGAGCCACAGTTTCCTGCCACTAAGTCAAGAATTATTTATCTTCTCTGCCCATCTCCCAGGGTTGTTGGGTAGATCAGATGACATACTGTTCAAGGAAGTGCTACATAAACCGTGGAGTATCTTGTCCATGTAATGTATGCAGGATTTTTTAAAATAATGCTTAATTTGACAGCATGAAAAGAGCTTTAGGTCGTAACACTTCCATCTTACATTACAAAGGAGACTGAGTGGTAGGTGAAAAAGCGCTTGTCATGGTTACGTTTTGAATCTTAGTTAAGTGGTCACCATGGTTATTAGTCTCTAGAAGAGGTGAAGGAATAAATACGGTCTCATTCCTGGAGGCCAGGTTTTCATCTTTGTCATTACGAAATGTACACTGAGCTCCTGTGGCTCTCTTTGCTGGGCACTGGAAACACAATCTATCTCTGCTGTCTTTGGGGAGACAAGGATCCAATTGGGAAGACAGAAGAAGCACATACAAACAGCAACCATTAAAATGTTCATTTGGGACTTCCCTGGTGGCGCAGTGGTTAAGAATCCACCTGCCAATGCAGGGGACACGGGTTTGAGCCCTGGTCCGGGAAGATCCCACATGCCACGGAGCAACTAAGCCCGTGCGCCACAACTACTGAGCCTGCGCTCTAGAGCCTGTGAGCCACAACTACTGAAGCCCGAGTGCCTAGAGCCCGTGCTCTGCAACAAGAGAAGCCACCGCAATGAGAAGCCTGTGCACCGCAACGAAAGAGCAGCCCCCTCTCACTGCAACTAGAGAAAGCCCGCGCACAGCAACGAAGACCCAACGCAGCCAAAAATAAATAAATAAATAAATTTATTTAAAAAAAAAACCTCACAGAAATAAAATGCTCCTTTGCTTGGTTAGTTCAAGGGTACGTAGAATAGATGCTCCAGGGCGATTAACCAGGGCTGGGATGCTCACGTGAGAGAGTGTTTCGAACAGCGTCCTGGTGTTGGGCTTGGTAGAAGATAGCACTTAAAAGCACCAAGAACCTGGATGGAATCCCAGTTTGACTGCGTCCTAGGGTCATGACCTTGCAGCAAGGTGTATAATTTGAAAAAAAAAATCATAATTTCTTCACCCATGCAATGAAGATGATGGTATCTTCCTGACAGGGCTCTGGTGGGGATTCAAGCAGATAAGGCGTGTGGAACATTTACAGTGCCTGGCACTCGGGAATTGGTCAGTCATATTCCTGACTGCAGCTGCCCACGTGTGGCAAGGTGACCCAGCACAGTGGGAAGGCACATGGCATGTTTGGGGCATGACTGCGGGTTTGGAATAGAGATGAGATTGTAGCTGGGCAGCCCCATGCTGCACTGTTTGGACTTTACCCTACCAGGGAAAGTTTTGGGGCTGGCGAGTCACACACGTTGCGTAGAAATCCCTCTGATGGCAGCATGCATGCAGTCGTTAGGGAAGGGGGAACGGACGCGGGAAAACCAGTTAGGAAACTTTATGAGGAGGAGGAGATTAATTGAGTCCCTTCTTTTATACTAGGAACTGTCCTTACACAGAATCACCTCTTTAATCCTTGCAAAAAAACCCAGATGAAATCCCCATTTCACAGATGAGGAAATGGAGGCTCAGAGACATTAAGTGAGTGAAGTCAGGATCTGTTTCACTGGCCAAGAGAGTCCACTAAGCTGCTTCCCACTCACAGGGTGACAAGGGCCTTGGGCTGGTAGGTGCAGCAAGGGAAACCGAGTGCCACTGTGCTCCTTGGGTGGTAAGATGGTCCGCCCCAGGGAAGGTGGCAAAATCTCTGTTTTTATTTCTATTAGGGAGAAGCCTTCTTCATCCACCTTCTCCTGGAGGGGACTAATCTTTGAAGAACTGGTTTCCAAGGTGGCCCCAGAGCTTCTACCAATACTGGCAAGTTCAGGCCTCACAGTTTGGTATTTTCTGTTTATTCTCCAGAATGGAATGATGGACCCTTGTGACTGAGACCAGAGACCAGCTCCTGTGCGGACACCCAGAGGGGAGCCACTGTGGCCCAGACAACACACACAACTCCTTTCCTAGTTCCTAGAAGGTGATTTCTCTCTGAGATAAGTGCCCTCGCTAGGGCTCAGCCAGCCTTCAAAGGAAGTTTCCAGAATTACCCTGGCACCTAACTGGCAACAGATAACTAGGCCCAAAGGGTGGAGAAGACCCTAGAGATCCTAAGGGTCTGGGGAACAGAATTTATGTTTCCACTAGAAGCCTTGTTTATACTCTGGTTGAAGAAATGGAATGAAATGTACTATATATGCCAAGCATATGTGTATTTTTCCAATTGACCTTAAAACAACAACCAAACAAAGCCAATAATGGTGTTGACCATATGTCAGCTGCTATCCTAATCACTTTACATAGAGCACTTTCTAATTAATCCTCACAACATCCTATGACATGTATGCAACTCATCCCTATTTGATGGATGAGAACATGGGCACACAGCCACTTGGGTGGCAGCCCCAGTCAGTGGGTCTAGGGCGGTGAGACTCCAAAGCCTGTGCTCATTTTACTGCATCAGCTTCTAGAATAATTTCTTTAAGGGGGTTGAGGTTGCTCAGAGGGAAGTAGTACAAATAAAAAGAGCAATAATAAGGACTTCTAGCTTCCAGCAACTTCAACTTTATTTCAATGTCCTTATGTACTTTAGATCCCACAGCATCCTTTCTGGTTTTTTTAACTGACAATCTATAAAAATTACAGTATTCTCCTTAACCCCCACTTGTGTAGTTGTTAGCAATTTTCATAAATAAAGATGCTTCACAGTTAAGATGAAACACTGACAACAGGCATCACCTTGGAAAGCGTGAGACAGCTGGGGTGCTGATTAGCCTGTTTTTGACCCTGACTTGGCCCCCAAGCCTGTGAGCCTGCAGTGGTCCTAACGAACTCCTTCATCTCCTCTCTTTCTCCAGCTCGCTAAACCCCGGAGTAGAGGAAACCTGGCACTTGGCTATAGGCTCTGTTTTGTGGCAAAGAGTATTTGAGGAACCGCCATCTTCCTGCTGGTCCTATTAATAACAAGATCATTCTGACCCAGTGTCTAGAATTATTCCCCTGTGACTGAATACCAGGCTTGGTATCCTGCCCCCAACATTCCAATTCCCTGAGCACACAATCTCCCTACCTGCTAACATCTGCTCACCTCTGCCCTGGTCTTAGCCGGCTGCCTTTTACCGAGACTTTCTCAGACAACGCGCCTAGCCTCAGTGGGTCTAAATTCCTCCTCCAGTCTCCCAGGGCTGGACTGTCCCATCTCCAACCCAGGATTTATTCCTCCCCTGTCCTGGATCCCCACAAGACCTAGAGCCTATTTTTTCAAACAATGGAAGTAATAACGGATGCCCAATTCATAGAAGCAGGGGACCTTTGGGGGATGAGAAAAGATTTACTCAGGCCAACCTTCAACAATCAGAATAGCTCCCAGGGACGTTCGCTGGTGGCGCAGCGGTTAAGAATCCGCCTGCCAATGCAGGGGAGATGGGTTTGAGCCCTGGTCCGGGAAGATCCCACATGCCGCGGAGCAACTAAGCCTGTGTGCCACAACTACTGAGCCTGCGCCCTAGAGCCCGCGAGCCACAACTACTGAAGCCCGCGCACCTAGAGCCTGTGCTCCGCAACAAGAGAAACCACTTCAATGAGAGAAGCCACCTTAATGAGAAGCCCACGCACCGTAACAAGGAATAGCCCTCACTCACTGCAACTAGAGAAAGCCTCACGCAGCAAAGAAGACACAATGCAGTCAAAAATAAATAAATAAATTTATTTAAAAAAAAAGAACAGCTCCCAATGACATAAAAATCAAGGACGAGAACATAATATCACATGGGTGTATGAATCAATTATTGTTGGTCAAAGCAACCACCACAGATGCCAGGGCTAAAAAAGGTATTTGGTCATTTGAGACGTTCCATTGATCACTGATCATTTTACAACTCGACTCATTCATTTCCCATAAATGGAAAAAGAAAACAACTCCCCGCCCCCAAACCTCAGAGATAGAGAAGGAGAAGGGGCAATGTAAATGGCACCCAAGTGTGGGGCACCCAAGTGTGGTCGTTGAAATCCTTTCCATTAACCTTTCCATCTGGTTCTACAAACAGGTAAATCACGATCACAATAAAGCCAAGACCATAAATATCTTTATTCAGTCTGAACTGAGGTCAGAGACCTAAATATGTCCCAAACAGACGATTCATTTACCATTCAATCATTCATTCATCCAGAAACATTTACATAGTGACTTAACACATGACTGGTATTGGGCTGGGTCACGGCAATGTTATGTTGATCTTAATAAACCTTTGGTTTACTGGAGAATAACCAGTCTGGCAACTAATATATGATAGATAACGTTATGATTCTGGCCTAATTATAATTCTTTAGAGTGGTACCATACTATACTTTCTTTTCACTTTTCGACTGTTATTAAAACAATTAAACCCTTATTTTCTGCTAAATGCTGGAATTGTTTGTTTGTTTTCATTTTACTTTGAAAAGGCTCCGATCGATCGTTTTGTCTGAACTGTCAGCACCTTCCCCGGCCCACCCCCTCCCCAACGTGTGTCTCTGATCCCCCCCACTTCCTTCCTTCTCAGATAATTAGATTCTGCCAGTGATTTCTCCTCCCTGGTCACTGAATTATGGCTAATGACTCTTCGGGGTTCTCTCTCCTCATCTCTCATTCCCTCTCTTTCTCCTTCAACCCCCCACCTTGCCTCCCTCTTCTTTATTTCTTTCGACCTCCTTTGGGAGGTGGGTGAGCTTTTTATTTTTCTTAGACTATCAGATTACATTGTATGATGGAAATCATGGTACCTACGCATTAGAGTTCTTTCAAATGACAAAGGCCTTACTGTGTCTCAGTGGTTATGGTATCCTGAATTACAAACTCTAATAACTCCTAGTAATTACCCCTTCTATGCCATGCACTCGCAGCTTCCCTTCTCAAGACCCTGGGTGGCTGGCATAAAGAAAAAGATGTCCATATACTACAATTTGATCATTACAACCTTCTTTAAAGAGTTTACTATAAGAAGGCATCACCAACAGAGCCAGGCTCAAACTAACTGATTCACATCGTTACTTCCCAGTCTTTGACAGCTTCCTTCCAATCTAGACAGGGTCTTAGAATTACTGAAATCAGAAAATATTAATGCATGGGCTCCAGAAAAATGTCAAGTTTAATGATCAAAGTGCTACTTTTTTAACTATACAAGTAGCATTACTTTCTGGAAAGAAAAGTTACTAAAAAAAATATCACAAAAGTAACAAGTGATGGAATATTTGTGAAGTGGCCTGATTGATGCAAACAGGCATGACTAAGAAGGTCATTGCACAGTTTCCAGGGTCAGCTGGCCATTTCTGCTCTACCTTTCCCCCTTACTACCCTCTCAAAAAATGCCCAAGAAAAAGAAACAGGATATAAGCTGACAGAGTTGGTCTGCTACTAGTTTGATAGGCAACTGAAAATACCCTTGTCCAGCTTTAGGTCCCCAAAAACTATGCCACAGACAAGAATGACACAGGATGAGCCATAGTGAGCATCAAGGTCAAGGGGCTATGATGTAGCCCCCAGGGCAGCAACCTAATCAACACCAGTGAGTCAACATCTTTGAAAGGTTCTTTCAAAATTCCCTTCGAATCTGGGAGTGGGAAGCCTTTCTAACTATGCCTCACAATTCAGAAACCACATTATATATATATATATATATATATATTCTTCTGCATAAAACTCCCAAACCTCTACATGGCAAAAGCCCTATCTATATGTTAAGTCAAAAGACAAACTAGGGGGAAAAAAAGATGCAACTCAGGTCACGGACAAAGGGCTCACGTCCCTAAAAGTAGTTCCTAAATGTTGGTAAGAAAAAGAGCAGCCACTCAATAAAAAATGGGCAAAGAACAATAAAAGACAGTTCACAGAAGAGAAAATAGAAATAGCTTGTAAATAGATGAAAAACTGTTCAACATCACTTACAAGAGACATGCAAATTAAAAATACACTGAGACACCATTTTCACTTATCAGAATGGCAAGAATCCAAAGTTTGATAACACATTCTCTTGAACAAGACTGGGAAAACAGGCATTCCTCACACATTGCTTGGGAGAGCGAAACTTGGTAAAACCTCAAGGGCGGGTGATTTGGCAAGATTTATCAAAATTCCAAATGCATGGACCCAATGGCCCTGTAATTTCACTTCTTGGTGCTTGTCCTACAGATGTTTCACCTGGCTAAATGACATGGACAAGATTATTTATTGCAGCATTAGTTTTATAGTAAATGTTTGAAAACAGTATAAATGTATATTAATAGGGAAGCGGCTAAATAAATGATGACATTGATGGAATAATAGGCAGCCGTACAAAAGAAAAAAAAAGAATGGCGACATTCTCTGTCCTGCTACATGAAGATACATGTTCGGTGAAAGAGTCTGGTGGTGCAGGAAACCTTTCTGTACAAAGGGTTGGGGGAAGGGTGGGATAAAGCTAGATTTGGTATTTGCTTGAATGTGCAAAAAGGATCTGGGGAAGATACACAAAAAATGAATACAGTGGTTACCAAGAGAAATGGGACCGAGACATTTTCCACTGTAGACCTTTTAATATCTTTGGATTTTTCAATAATTATTTTTTCATTTTCTAAAAACTGAAGTATAGTAGATTTATAATAATATCTTCGGGGAGTTCCCTGGTGGTCTAGTGGCTAAGGCTCCGTGCTCTCAATGCAGGGAGCCCAGGTTCGATCCCTGGTCAGGGAACTAGATCCCACATGCCGCAACCAAGAGTTGCTATTAAAAAAAAGTTCCCGCATGTCACAACTAAAAGGTCCTGCATGAGGCAACTAAAGATCTCGAATGCCGCAATGAATATCTTGTGTGCCGCAACTAAGAGCCGGCACAGCCAAATAAATAAATAAATATTTTTAAAAAAATCTCTGGATTTTTGAACCATATGAATATATTATTACTCAAAATTTATTTAAATTTTAGAGAGTGTCTTTGTGACTGTGTCAAAGGCAGTTTCTGCTCAGCACATTAATAAATGGATAACCTCAAGAATTAGGGGAGGCCTGAGGGAGAGCTGGTAAGGGTCAGCAATTACAGCCTCTTCTCAAAAGCTTCCCAAATGTTAATTATGGACCTTAAAGTTAGAAACATTCTCACAAACCCCCTCAGTACTACCTTTCCTTAAAATGGTGTGACTTAAACACCGACACACATAAAACCAAGTATAAACTTCTCATGCTCGAAACTCATTCACAATTATAAAACCAAAATACGTTTACAAATCAAATACAGCAAAATTATGAAACCAATAGAAGTCTGAAATAACCACATTAACTCATTGTGAAAGACTGGGTTGTTTTGTTGACACTAACTTGTCGCTTGGAGCAGGAATATTGCACAGGCTGAGTGGAAGTCAGCATACTTAGTTACCTTTTGTTACGCAACGCAGTGACTCTACAGCCATTTTCCTCTATTCAGATTCAGGACACCTTTGTGTAGAGTGCTGTGAAATCATCTGACCTTATTTTGGCCCAATGCATCTTGGGCTGTTCAAGCTGCCTCGGCCACTTTCTCAATGGCTCAAAAACAACTGATATGGAGCCATCACAGTCGTAAATCCAAGGGCTAACTTGATCACTAACACGTGTCAGTCAAAAGGTGGTCATTCCGATAACTCAGAATAACTTGCATTGACTTTTATTCACACTATTAATTATTAACATAATAAAAATGAAACCATCAAATTTTAAAATTCTGGAGAGAACTCAGACTGAGAGTGTACACAGACCTCCAGCAGTTCACAGCTGCAAAATTAGCTACAAAACTAGCTGCAAAACACAGCTGTAATTAGCTAATACATTTGAGGGGCGGTGCCTCTAGTCTCGGCTCCAGTTGAAGACTCTTTGCCTTGGACTTGCTGTTCAAGCCTCTGACGAGTCAGATTCTTTGGCCCCTGAGTCTGCCTTCACCAAAGATTCCTTCTTGGTGTTGCTGCCCACAGCTGTGACGCAGCCCGGCCCCATTCCTGTGCCCACTTTCAGACTCTCAAACCTAAGCCTGGGGCAGTCTCAAACCACCCATATACTGGGATGACAGCGTAGACCATCCATGATGGTATACTCTCCATTTAGCACAAATAACAATTCCCCATGGAGGGCACACACATTTCAATCTGCATTTCAAAGCTTCTCTCATTAGGTCTTAACAAAACCCAAGAAACTAATTCCAGTATTAAACATCTGTGCAGATTCTTGCTGAATCCAGTTTCCCAGGCAAAGGGATGATGTCATACATGTTTGCATCTTCAGTGCCTAACTCATGGTAAGTGCCTACTACCTGTTCAACAGATAAATGAGGGAGGGAGTGAATGGATGAATAAATGAATAAAGTGAGTGATGAATTAGCCAGAAAGTAAAAATAGGGAAAAGGAAAAAAAGAAAAAAGCTCGTCCAACTACTTCATGCTCCTGAAACATCAGCTGGCCTCTTTTTTACATCTCTAACACCCTTCTTTGATTACACAGAAGCAGTAGTACCCTTTTCTAACTGAAATCTTTCTCCATATATGATGTTCTTTAAAAACCAGAGTCTACCGGAAAAATGTAGTAGAGTTGTCTTGGCCATTTATTTTTAAAGCATTTGCAAGTTCAGTGTCGGGAGTCATTCTAACAGTTGGCCTGTCGCCAAGGCTAAAGCTAAAACAAGTACACTCTATGAGACTCAAGTTAAGATAGACTGTAATATGGTAAACACTTTCCACCCAATGTGTATAGTGATAATAAAGGTCACTGGCTACATACCTCAGGCACATTCTTTTGATACCAAGTTCAAGGTCAGCCAGGAACGTTGGCTACAACCCAATACAAGGGGGAAAGGAAACAATTCTCTCATGTTCAAGCAGTTTCTGAGTTACGTGAAGAATTTTTTTATTTGTTTTTACTTTAAATAGTAAGAAGTAACAATGCTCCTAAAGCTTTCAATTAATTTAAGTCAGCTGTGGTAGAAAAGATGGAAATCTACTTCCTTTGATGAGAATGTAGGCATATGTAAGGCAAATAAACAGCAGCATTTAGTGCCATTCTGGGGTCCTGGCATCACTGCTCTGTTCCCCTCTGTATCCTTAATTCTTTCTTTCTTTCTTTCTTTCTTTTTTTTTTTGGCTGCACCGCGTGGCATGTGGGATCTTTGTTCCCCGACCACGACCAGGGAATCGAACCCGTGCCCCCTGCAGTGGAAGCGCTCAGAGTCTTAACCACTGGACCACCAGGGAAGTCCCTCTGTATCCTTAATTCTTACTCTTCCTCCTCTTTGGGTGGTCCCTATGTCACACGGTCCTTATTCACCATAGCTATGGAATTGCCATTAACTGGTTACCCTCTCTCTCAGGTGAAAGTTCAGTTTTCACGTGACTACACAGCAACACCACCTCACTGGACTTCAGAATGTGAAGCTCTCATAAGAGTAAGGATGGTAAAGATGGATATTAGCTAATGAGTTTTTCCTAATATGTTAGAGATATGCATGGTCTGAACAAATCCCTACAGCTTTAATGAGAGGATTCTGATGGTGTGAAGATAAGATTGCATTCAGATTCACCCCCAAAGTTCAGCTTGTCCATCACAACAGCCAAGAGCCCAGTATGGCACCAAGGAGATGATAATTTCAGTTCCATTTAACAGGCTGTTCTCTCCTTCCTCTTGGTTTTCAAAATAGAAATAATGATGCAACAGGGTTTTCTCCCTTGCTGTGTTCCTTAGTGAAAATCTCCTTTGAGCAATTATTTCATTTGGATCTGAGCAAGCACTCTGTTTTGGAGGGATATCAAGACTGACTCATCCAGACATTTTGTTGTGGCCTCTCTGGGGCTAAAAATTTTGGTATTAGTGAGTGGCAGGGATTATGTCTTCCCCCACATGGACTCCTAGTTAGGTAGCAAAAAACTCCACCCACTTGGTGTCTTCGCATAACTTCACAGAGCTTTACCCTTGAGGTTCACTTTCAGTCCAGGATATGACTAGTAAGCCTGCAAGGGTCATCATCAGACCACTCCAGTGATTAACGTCTCTCCTACAGTCTGGTGTGTGCAAGCTGGCCACTCTGAGACCAAGATCACCTAGTCAGGAAAAAGCCCTTCCCTCTAACTGCTGGAACCAGAGGAAATCAGATGTCAGATACCCTGACAAAGAATGGATCTGATGGCACCGAGATAGCAACAAGAAACAGGACACGCATCTGCTTGCACCCCAAGGCCACCGAAACAATGCTAAGCAGCTGAACACCACAAGGAGCGCGTGTGAACGGTGGGTGCGCCCCACCCCAACACGGAGAACCCTGCAGACCGCCCTTCCTACTGCTGGAACAGCCACTGTCCCCCCTGCATACGTTCTGAGCTGCTATTCTAAGCAATCAATCAGGCATTACTTGTCTATCCTCAATGAGCTCAAGTTAAATGATACCAACACCTGCCCTTTATCCAAAGGGGGTCAGCCACATGCTTACTCAGACCATGGGGCCACTTAAACTAGCTTTTGAGGGGGAAATGCAAGGGGGAAAGGGAAGTTGGCTGCAGAGTGCTGAAGCAGGTGCACTCAAGGCAGGCTGCCCTGGGCTCACACACCACCAGCTCAAGCACTTACTGGCTGCGTGTGTGACCTTAGGCTCAGAACCCTCCTCCGCAAAATGAGGATAATGTTAAGTGCTACTTACTGGGGTCATTGTGATGGTCAAATGAGAGTGCCAGACTCTCAGCAAGCGCTCAACTGGTGTTACGTATTGTTATTATTAAGGAAGGTCGCTAACTATTATGAGGAATCTCACTGCCAAAATCCAGAAATTTTCTTCTTTGAAACCACTGAAACGACTGATTCACAAAAGAGTAAATGGTTTGCAAGCTGGTGCCTGGCTTGCGGAAGGAACACCTGGTCTAAAACCCTATGCGATCCCATAGTAAAGCTAAACTAAACATCTGTAGAGCGCTTCAGTGCTCTCAAGATTACTCGCTGATCTTAGCGAAAATCCTGAGTAGGTATTATTTTTCTCGCCTTATACATGTAAACATGAAGTTAGTAGAGTCGGGACTTGAAGCCAGGCCAACTTATTCCAAATCCTCTTCTCTTCCCACTACACTGTGAAGTGAAACTGTTCCTTAACTGGCGCATTGGACCTCAAGGCTGAATCCAGTAAGAAGCAAGAGTACTTTCAGTTTCCACCTCTTCCAGCTAATAGAAACCATCACCCAATACGAATGGAGCCACATGCCATAGGTTGAAACTCCCCACTCTCACTCCTTATAACGATCACCATGACATATTGAGCTCTTGCTAGGTTCCGATGGCTGTTCTCAACACTTTCCAACTCTAAATATAGACAACTCCAATATGTAGGCACCACTTTCATCCTCACCTTACAGATGAGAAGTGTGAGGTAGGGAAACACCATTTGCCCCAAACCACACCAGCTTGGAAGTGACAAGTGGGTTTCAAACTCAAATACGGGCTATTCTAGATCTCTGAGCTGTTCGTGCATTGCATAAAGGTACCTGGATAAGAGAGATGGGTGGGGCTGAAATGCAGCCCCAGCTCTGCCCTGGGGGCTGTCTTCACAGTGGCACAGCTCAGAAGGGATGCATTTTTCCAAGTGCACAGTGCCCTGTGTAGGACCTGCTCAAGTAGTGGCTCCAAAGCCATGCTCTTAACCACAAGTCTACACTCTTAAACACTTGACTGCTGTCCCGAGAGGTAGTACCAGCTGAAAATATAAACTCAAGAGTATTGATAAATGTATGAATAATATATAATACGTAATGGGTTAAAGGGGAATGAGATTTAGAGGGATGGGGTAAACTATACCTTAATCTTCTCTGGCTGACTTCCCTGTCAGACACCTGTCATAGGTCTTGTTTGTAAAGAAAATCAAACATTAACAGTACCTTTGTTCAGTTGCAAATATATTTAAATGTGCAACCACATTCTGCCTTAATGTAAGACATTAATGTAAGATGTCTCAAACACAAGAAGACTTTGAGGAAACCAGAACACCTTTCCCAGTTAGGACATTGTTATCATTTATTCACCCATGTTCTCCTAGTCCTAAACAAACACTGCTCAGTTCTCATCTCACTGAGTGCTTATTTAATTAGCTGAAATGAAATCTGGTCTTGGTCATGTAAAATCAGCCACACACACCATTACCAGTTAAAACTGGTTTCAACATTGAACTCAAGTCTTTCCAGAGTTGTTTATACCACAGGACAGAGGACACAACACTCCACCAAGCCCCAGAATCCCGTTCCTGTTACCAGAAAACCACTTCTCTGTGGAAAGTGTGATTATTTAAATCCGTAGCACTTTGGAGCTAATTTCAAACATGCTGAATGAATATCAGGGAATGAACATCCCTACTGATACAATTCAACTGACAGTATATATTTATAAATTATAACAATATGCATCATGGTGACACCATACAATACAATTGCAATGTAAATATTGGCCTGTGACTAGGTATTTCGATAGGGCATGGACTCGCCAATTTGCCCTGGTCCCCACCACTCCCTATTGTCCCCCTGAGATGGGGCCAAGTGCCAGTTTCCATTTATCACATTGTACTTTAAAAAAAACTACAATCATTGTTCATAGGAATGAAATGTATCTCTATAAACATAAACTACATCTGCATCAAAGCTGGAAAGAAAAAAAGATAGACTGAAAGGGCTAGGAGTTTCATAATATTTGGGAAAAGATAGTTCTTTGTGCAATGAAGAATATTCCTAAATGTTTAATGTTTTAAAGAATTGCCCTTTACAATATAGACCATAGCCCTCTTCCCTCCTTCCTCAATCCCTTCAAAAATAATTATTTGAGTTTTAAATGCCAGGAGTTCTAAAATATCCAGGTACTAATCCCTCCTTTATTTAGCTGGTGTCAGGACCAGACTTGCCCGGGAAAATAAGAAAAAGTTTCCAAAGAAATGTCTTTCAGAGAGAGGTTTTCTAGATCCTTCAGGGGGTGTTAGGGATTGTAGATCTGATACTTCTTAACGCCTGGATCTTTGTTTTCCCTCTTAATTTCAGCACAAAACCCTACTACCTTAAACCAAGCAACATCAAATTCTTTTTACCTCAATTTGCACTCATTTCCATAAAGCCAGATTCCTCTGATTGTACCTGGGCAAAAGGCCCCCCAAGAACAGTTAGGCAGGCTTTCTCTGTTTCCTACTTGGATTATCCTGCAATGAAATCGTAACAAGGTACATGGAATCCAAAGGTACATGAAATCTCAAAGTACTTGGAACTACCTACGCTTATTTTTAACTCTGTGATTGATGTAAAATAAGGTATTAAACTACTTCCAAAGAAATAAGAAATAGTCAGTTTCACCTAGATTTAAAAAACTAAGGACCTGACAATTTACCATCCCAGACAGTTACTGTAACAAAACATTTTTCTTTTCCTTTCTCTTCTCTTCTTTTTCCTTTTCTCTTTCTTCCTCCATCCCTCCCTCCCTCTCTCCTTCCTTTTCTTCTTCTCATTCTTTCCTTCCTTCTTTCAGTGAACATCTGCTCCTTGTGGGTGAGGCCATTTTATTTACACACCATTTTTACTTGGTACATGCTACCACTAAGCCGATAGCTGCCCAGTAGACTTTTGATACTGTCATTGGGTTGTTCCCGGTTTTGCTGGGTAGATGGATGATACTCTGACAAGAGAGGACTTCATTTGGAAACACGGAATCCTAATACAATATTAAACCTGACACTTCTGGCTTTCAAAGGACTTTCAGCATCTCATTTGGCCCTTACGATAAACTTGTGAGGTGGGTAGGGGGAACCATGTCCATTTTCAGTTGAAAACCAGTCTCAAAGAAGTTAAAAACCATGGCATTGCTGGGTCTCCTTCCATTCCAGAAAGTCCTTTAAGATAACAACCACCAGAAATGTTTAAACTCCTTCACCCCAAATATAATTTATAATAAAAGACAATATAGAATTTCTTTTTATCAAACTCTATCTGCCATACATGATCTTAAATAGGAACAGATACCCTCTTTGACATTTACGTTCTATTTGAAGGACATTTCCAAGGCCCTTTCATAGATGATTGTCCCCATTTACAAAGCTTTTTGAAAATACTCTCTCCCATTCTGTGTAGGAATTATGGATCCTGTAAGACAAAGATCTAGTTGGTGAGTAAGAGCAAGGAAAAAATGAATTCATCTAAGGACTTTATAAAATCCCTGTGTTCATCTTTAAAAAACATGGGTTACAAGCACACAGAAGTAGAAATCTGCAAGTGGCCGTTAAAAGCACACATGCTAAAGTTTAGTACAGCTGTAACATCCAATTGCATTCAGTCCTGTGACAAACTGAAACGTCCAAAAAAATATAAAACAAAGGTGCCCTCTGCTAGCCAAAGTTTTTATTGGCACTAAGAAAGGAGAGACAGATCATAATTCATCATAGATATTTCTATCAAGGGTACAACCCAAGCTATTGAAGTTATGAAAAAGTCATGGGGTACACCCCGAAATTGGAATCATATGGACAAGAACAGTGGGGCTCTGAAAAGAACAGCCCATAAATCTATGAATCGTTTCAAAAGCAAAACCACGTGGTGCCTTTATGACAACTCCATGGAATTTGCCACGAGGATGCGGGTTGTCAGAAGAGAGGAATACTGACTTTTCTCAAGGAAACAATGAGGGGGGAGGGGACAGTGGGCGCATAAACAGGTGAGAACAGATTAATAGGTGAAAGTCAGAGGGCATATGGCACCCTCTTCCTAAAGCTCACAGGTTACACCCAAGCAGGGCCCTATTTGAGAGACCAGAGATGGTTCTTTTGCAAAATAGAGAATAGGAAGGAAGAGGAGTTTGCAGTTCCTAGCCTGAGGGTCAATATCCTGACGATCGTTTAATAGGTGGGGTGGAGTGCATGATCTCTAATGATTAGCCATACCATCCTATCAGAACTGCTGAAATTGATTTGATTTGATTTATTTATTTTTTTTGAGGTGTAGCTGATGTACAGTATTATATAAGTTTTAGGTGTACAACATAATGATTCACGAATTTTAAAGGTTATATTTCATTTATGGTTATTATAAAATATTGGCTATATTCCCTGTGTTGTACAATATATCCTTGTAGCTTATTTACTTTATACATAGTAGTTTGTACCTCTTAATTCCCTACCCCTATCTCGTCCTTCCCTCTCCCCACTGCTAACCGCTAGGTTGTTCTCTTTATCTGTATGTTTCTTTTTTGTTATATTCACTAGTTTGTTTTATTTTTTAGATTCTACATTTAAGTGATATCAGACAGTGTTTGTCTTTCTCTGTCTGACTTATTTCACTCAGCATAATACCTTCCAAATCTATCCAGGTTGTCACAAGTGGCAACATTTCATTCTTTTTTATGGCTGAGTAGTATTCCATTGTATATATAAATCACATCCTCTTTATCCATTCATCTGTTGATGGACACTTAGGTTGTGTCCACATCTTGTAAATTATATGATAGCTGAATTTTATAGCACAAAAGGGAAATGCCTACTCACCGTTCTGTATTTGGACCCAATTATTCTCTCCATTCACCTGTAAGGAAGGAGAATTAACAAGGGAGAACCAGGGGATTTAGCTGGCAGAGTTGTGTGCTCTACGTGACAGAGCATCCCAGGGAGGGCTCCCTGATGGAAGCATTTGCAAGGAAGGGAGCAGCTGGGGCAATATCAGTCCTTACACTAAGGCAAGACCCTCCCCTGGCTTATCTAGACCCTGCTCCTTCTCTTCTTCCCCCCTCCACACACACACACACACACACACACACACACACACACACACGTCTAGGGTCTTCCCCACAACGAGAAACTGAGAACTATAGTTGAAGCGTATCAGGATAAGAGTAAGAAAGAACCACTAACACAACATTGTAAATCAACTATACTCCAATAAAAATTAAAAAAAAAAAAGAAAGAAAGAAGCACTAACATTTTTATCATTGTATTCAGGCAGTGATACATTTCTATTGCTTAAACACTATATAGCAAACTGAACATCTTTAACTGGTCAGAAGGCTAACAAAATTACCTGGAAATGGTATAAGACTTTTTACAAGTTATAATAATCCTGCTGCAAGCAATAGCAATGAATTCCTGAAAAATCACTTTGGTAGAAAATTCAGAGTTGAGCAAGGTAAGACTTTAGAGTATTGGCTCTTCATTTTTTTGATTCATAATCCACTTTAAGGACGCAATGAAAGTGGTGGAGCCTCAGCTCCAGAAAAATACACCTTCCTAATGAATTCCCATAAATCTTGTATATAATTTCAGGTCGTTCAAAGACCTGAAATCCCCTTTTCTTCTACCGTATCTTTAAAAGAAAAAAAATAGTTTGGGGAGCCAAACTATTACAACAATCCTATAAAAAACTCAATATTTTTATATAAACAAAGAAAAAAGAAGCAGACACTGAATTCAAAAAAATCTTTATGACATTTGACACAGATTACATTAATAAAAATCAATAGTGTATGTCAAATATACATTTTTCCTCCTTTGGTAGCCGTAATGTTTTTGAGATTGACTTCCCACACAATAAACATGGATATTGGTTTTCTTTGTGCAATATCCACACAAACAGGCCTTTTCCTTCCCTGGTCCTCCATCCAAAGGTTCAATGCTCTCTCAGTTGTATAACTTGGAATGGCTCTATATCATGGTCCCAAAGACAGCTTAACTAGAAGGCTGGATATGGGGAAAGTTTGAAGACCTTTTTTAGGGAAATCCAGATAGAGTTTTCAGGCTTCCTCCCTGGCATACAGTCAGCTAGCTGTAACCATGACAGCCACGAGCCAGTGACACCACACCTGGCTCTGCCTCTTCCCTTCATTTCCACGCTCAAGGTTGCATTTCTAAGACTGGGACTGACTTTGCCTCGGTTTCCTTT
Source organism: Eubalaena glacialis (assembly GCF_028564815.1). Lineage (NCBI taxonomy): Eukaryota > Metazoa > Chordata > Mammalia > Artiodactyla > Balaenidae > Eubalaena > Eubalaena glacialis. The sequence continues at coordinate 124,940,129 of NC_083720.1, read as the reverse complement.
GGCTTTCCAAAGGGTGCATTCCAATTTCATCTTCCTCTCTCCTTTTTCTTTATCTCCCTTTTTATCCTTTTTTCTTTCCAAATGCAGGCAAACCTAAGTATAAATCCAAGCTCTGTCTGTTACTAGCAGGGTCTCCTCAAGTAAGAAACTTAACTTTTCCAGCAGGCAGTTTCCTCATCTATAACAGAGGAAAGAATAACTTACCTACAGGGTTGTTATGAAAGTCAAATTAGTGATGTGTGAAAAGTTGTCAGCAGAATGCCTGAACCACAGAAGAATTTCAACAAATGTTAGCTCCTCTGCCTTTATACTCTATGTTAATTGTAAAAATAATAGAAAATATATACAATCAAGCATTAATAAAATAATATGACCACAAAAACGACTTTGAAAATTAGCCTTTAGACCACATAGATTTGAAAATTATTACAAAGATGCTTTTAGAAATAATGTACTTTACATTATTCATTATAGTAATAGATATGCAAATATTATAAAATGCCAATGGAGTAAACAAAAGATTAAAGATTTCTTCTTTAAAAGCTTTAATTAAAGAGTCCAAATGTAAATCTGTTAAGGCCTGCTTACTTTTTTTAGAGATTGCTTTGGTTCCTAGGTTAACACAAAGATTTAAAAAATTCATTTGTACTACTGAAATGTAAAGAGTTTCCTTATTAAGAAATATTAAAGGCAAGGAATCTAGAAAAAACGAAATGAGAAAAACAAGAGTTCACCTTTTCTGTTTAGAGGGTAAACACAGATCAAATCCTTAATGTTCTACTTGACCTTCCCTCTAGCAAATACTTGCCCAGCAAGCCTAGAATAATGGAGCTGGAAGGTGGGCATGCATTTCACAGACCTCACCTCAGGGGCTGGATAGTTATTCACCTCGCCTTTTGCTCCTTGGGCTCAAACAGAAAGTAGAAGACTTGATTCATCCCAATGAGAGTTTCCAATCCAGATCTCCCGTGGAGAGTTAGGAGGATCTTAATGGGTCTCTTGATTGGATCCCACAGTCAAGGAAACCTGGCTCCCTGAAAGCAAGTGTAAATAACCAACAGCACCCTGTGAAATGCCATTTGGAGCAAACCAGAAGCCAGAGGCAATTGCAGAATGACTTGAAAAATGACTGGCTGCCCTCTGAACACATCCCCTGACAGGAAAGGGAAACAAAGCAAAGGGGAAAGTGGGTCAATGATTTCTTTATAAGTTCTCTGGTTTACCTAGCTACTAAATGACGACATTTCTAAATTACAAATTCCTGAATGACTAACCATGCATCTTTACATACAAAAATATATAGAAATATAAGGAAAAGGTGGCCCCTCCCCTTCCTCCCACCCCAGTCCTCTCCCTGGTGGCCCCAGTTTGCCACAGAGTCACTGACGCCAGGAGAGAGGGAGAGAGAGGTCTGTGTTTCCTGGCAGAGCTTTCAAAATGTGCATCCCCAGGAAGGAAGGGAAGGAGGGAGGAAGGTATGAAGGTAGAATGATTTAAAGTTGCTGATCAATCTCCAAAATATACAAGCAGTTCACGCAGCTCAATATCAAAAACACAAACAACCCAATCCAAAAGTGGACAGAAGACCTAAATAGACATTTCTCCAAAGAAGATATACAGATTGCCAACAAACACATGAAAGGATGCTCAACATCACTAATCATTAGAGAAATGCAAATCAAAACCACAATGAGGTATCACCTCACACCCATCAGAAAGGTCATCGTCAAAAAATCTACAAACAATAAATGCTGGAGAGGGTGTGGAGAAAAGGGAACCCTCTGGCACTGTTGGTAGGAATGTAAATTGATACAGCCACTATGGAGAACAGTATGGAGGTTCCTTAAAAAACTAAAAATAGAACTACCATACGACCCAGCAATCCCACTACTGGGCATATACCCTGAGAAAACCATAACTCAAAAAGAGTCATGTACCACTATGTTCATTGAAGCACTATTTACAATAGCCAGGACATGGAAGCAACCGAAGTGTCCAGTGACCGATGAATGGATAAAGAAGATGTGGTACATATATACAATGGAATATTACTCAGCCATAAAAAGAAACAAAATTGAGTTATTTGTAGTGAGGTGGATGGACCTACAGTCTGTCATACAGAGTGAAGTAAGTCAGAAAGAGAAAAACAAATACTGTATGCTAACACATATATATGGAATCTAAAAAAAAAAAAAGGTTCTGAAGAACCTAGGGGCAGGACAGGAATAAAGACACTGACATAGAGAATGGACTTGAGGACATGGGGAGGGGGAAGGGTAAGCTGGGACGAAGTGAGAGAGTGGCATTGACATATATATACTACCAAATGTAAAATAGCTTCGGGAAGCAGTCGCATAGCACAGGGAGATCAGCTGGGCGCTTTGTGACCACCTAGAGGGGTGGGATAGGGAGGGTGGGAGGGAGAAGCAAGAGGGAGGGGTTATGGGGATATATGTATGCATAGAGCTGATTCACTTTGTTTTACAGCAGGAACTAACACACCATTGTAAAGCAATTATACTCCAATAAAGATGTTTAAAAATAAATAAATAAAAAATAAAGTTGCTGATCAAAAATTCCCTTCACCAAAAAGCCTGAATATTCAGTTAACTTTTTTTAAGCCGCCTAAACCTCAGACAGATAACCATTTGCTATATCAGCACCTTTTAAAAATGCAATGTCTCTGTAAACTTAAGACTTGAGTTGCTCACACACCGGTGTTTATTACTCAGAGCCAATGGCCTCCTAACACCTAATAGAGATCATCAGCAATCGGAGAACAATGATGGGCCATCATCTATGAAGGGCTCCTTGTGTTTCCTGTATTTTACATAACTTATCTCTCAGAATCCTCACTCCTGGCGCTGAAAGGTGATTAAGCCATATTATATAAGGAAATCAAGCTCAGAAAGGAAGAGACACTTCCTAAATCACATCTCTTGGTAACAGATGGGGCTGGGATTTGAATCAGGTTCTGACTCCGGTTGTATGTTTACTAAGGGAAGGGCTGAAAAAGACTAGAGCCCTGTGAGGGGGTAGAGAACACAAAAGAAGTAGTGAGAAGAGCAACCTTGGTGGCTTCCCAATTTGCCTGTGGCATTTGGTGCACTCAGGGCGCCAGGAAGCATGCCTGGGCTTAGCCTCTGAGACCCAGACCCAGACCGGAGGTGGTACCCACCACAGCCATCAGCATTACAATCTGCTCAGTTCCAAGTGACAAATTCCTTATTTGGACACAATTACAAAACAGGTTTTTGTGTGCGGGCCTGGGAACCATCCCACAATTTAAAACCCGATCTCTTCATAAAGTGGTTCCCCTCACCTAGAGATTGTCATACTGAGTGAAGCAAGTCAGACAGGGAAGGACAAATATATGATATCACTTACATGGGGAATCTTAAAAAAATGGTACAAATGAACTTATGTACAAAACAGAAATAGACTTACAGATGTAGAAAACAATCTTACGGTTACCAGAGTAGAAAGGGAGGGAGGGATAAATTGGGAGATTGGGATTGACATATACACACTACTATATATAAAATAGATAACTAATAAGGACCTACTGTATAGCACAGGGAACTCTACCTCAATATCCTGTAATGGCCTATATGGGAAAAGAATCTAAAAAAGAGTGGAAATATGTATACCTATAACTGATTCACTGTGCTGTGTAGCAGAAAGTAATACAACATTGTAAATCAACTATACTCCAATAAAAAAATAAATAAAAAATAAAGTGTGTCCCCTCTGCGTGTGATGATGGTAAAGCAGAAAACAAGTGCTGTGTCCCTAGAACAGGAAGTCAGCCTCAACTCCTCCACTTTCTGAAAAGGAGGCTTGGAGTAAATTTTCTCTTCCCTACTTTTGGAGATCAGTTTACAAACACCCGGAAGATGTCAAAAGCCATCTCAAACCCTACACAAATTACATGTATTCATTCTTACAGCTTTTTCTGTAGAATAATGTAAGGTCTCAAGACAAATTGGAATGGGTGACTAAATCATTCTGTGGACAAAATCCTCTTGAGGTTGATAATCACAAGCAGAGGGGGAGGAATTCATGGAACAAGGAAGCAACATCTGCTTTTGTCTAACCGTGCTTCTCGCTAGCAGCACTTGCATATTACGTAAGTATATGAGCCAACCCCATACACAACTATAGATCACTGCCCACGACAACACACAGTTATAACATTAGGTTCCACTAGGAACTATCACACATTTTACTGGCTTTTATACATAATTAATCTACAAAGAAAAATGTTAACTGCTAAGTGCAACTAAGATCAACTTCATTAATACTTGGAAATTGGGGACTTCCCTGGTGGCACAGTGGTTAAGAATCCGCCTGCCAATGCAGGGGACAAGGGTTCGAGCCCTGGTCCGGGAAGATCCCACATGCCGTGGAGCAACTAAGTCTGTGCGCCACAACTACTGAGCCTGTGCTCTAGAGCCCGCGAGCCACAACTGCTGAGCCCATGCGCCTAGAGCCTGTGCTCCCCAGCAAGAGAAGCCACCGCAGTGAGAAGTCCGCACACCACAATGAGTAGACCCCACTCGCCGCAACTAGAGAAAGCCCGCGCACAGCAACGAAGACACAACACAGCCAAAAATAAAATAAATAAATTAAAAAAAAAAACTTGCAAATTGGCAAGATGAATGCATTTACCCTAAAAACAGGAGGCCTTCTAGAACATCGCTTTATCTCTCTCACTCCCGGGAGTTCTCTGGTGTAGGGAGGAAGTTTTCATCCACCCTCTTTGAGTCCCCGGCTGGGTCTGAAAATTAAACTGACAAAGACAGACTAACAGGAGAAAAGCATACAAACTGTAGTGAATCTGTACATGTACGCAAGAGCCTTCACAAGAGAATGAAGACCCAAAGAAGTGGTCAAAGGAAGAAACTCTTAGACCTTTTAGACAAAGAAACAATATATTTGTGAAGAATTGTCAAAACAAAGGGGTTTGGGCTAGGGGTATAATCCAACTAGGGCTAGGTAGTCCACATCTTCCTTAACTAGGAAGATAAGGGATAGTTTAACAAGGTTTGTTTGCAGAGTCCTCTGGTGCTGTCTCTGGGCTCATAAGAGTCTGTCTCTAGCCAAAGGAGAATTTATTTCCTGCCTTTAGGCAGGAAAGGGGGAGCTTTCCCTATGTTTACTGCTTCTTAACTGCCTTCCTTTATCAAATGTCATGTTTCCCTAGTTGTGATGGTCTCCATGTGGTGCAAAAAGTCCATTTCCTGGACAGTCCAGTGCTAAATCTCAGATCAAAATATTCTCATACAGTCTTAGTCTGCACTTGTATCATCCCCATGCCTATGTTTTTAGCTCTCCCAAATCTATTCATCCAGGTTTTTTAAAAAAATATTTATTTATTTATTTGGCTGCTCTGGGTCTTAGCTGCAGCATGTGGGATCTAGTTCCCTGACCAGGGATTGAACTCAGGCCCCATGCATTGGGAGCACGGAATCTTAACCACTGGACCACCAGGGAAGTCCCTATTCATCCAGGTTTGATCGCTAGGTTAGTAATAGATCAGCAAGAGAAACTTGCCTTTTCTTTCTTTTATATCTTTATAAAGTGCAGCCTTCCAAACACAGTTGGTACTCAAACATTTCTAACAGAACAGCTTTTGATTTTGGGTAATGAGAAATTGAGGATATCACACTTTTGGTTTTGGGTAATGAGAAATTGTCTCAATCTCTTGGTGATGTCCTCTAACTTGAAGCACCCATATTCTAATTCGCCAGGATCCATGAAGCTCCTAGAGTTGCATGTAAATTTTTTCAGTGTTTTCATTCTTAGGGAGGTAGAGTCAATTGCTTTTATTAGATTCTCAAGGGGGATAGTGAGGAAAATAAAGTTAACCTATGTCATTATAATTAGTCTTGTAAAGAAAAATAAATACAAAGTCCCCACTTATTAGCTGTGTGATCTGTGGCAAATCACTCCATCTCTTTAACGCCTTGCTTTCCTTTCCTATGAAATGGAGATAATAGCATCACTTTATAACGGCATACAAGGTAATTTGCACGACTATCTGCTACTGAGGACAACTATACAAATGGGACAAAAATGTACTTTAAAATATCAAAGAATTAAAAAGATATAAATTACTTCACCTGGGAAAGTGGCTCAGAGACAAGAGCCCTACTTGGGAGGAAACTATTATTTGGGGGAGGCATTTGCTTCTTCCCAAAGGGGCTGCTGAGTGGCTGAGAGTCTGGATGTGCTTTTAACAGAATCAGAAATTGGAAAGACAAGGGTAGCAATCAGTGTCAGCAAAGAGGCAGGAAAGTAATGATGCTCCTCTCTCTTTGGGTTGAGACCTTAGAGATCTACAACCTAATCATAAGTGTGAATCTTAAGTAGGCAAAACCACCCAGGTTAGAGCTCAGTTTTGAAATATATCAATACCTAAAAATAAAGTGATTTTGGTTTGCAACTGGCAGAAAAAAATTCTGTTACACTGTCTTCTATTTCAGATTACTTTTGCAAAGTAGAAGTACAATGTCCCTACATAATGAAAAGTAACCAGGCATACAGGATGATATAATAGCGTTAATGAAAACTAGGAGAAATGACAGACAATAGAATAGACCCACATGGGCTGAAGATATTGCAGTTCAAAGGGACTTTAAAATAACTATGCTTGCCATGCTCAAGAATGATTTTAAAAATGGAGAGTTCTGATAGATAACTGGAAATTATAAAAATGAACCAAATGGAAATCTTAGAATTGAAAAGTAATTAAGAATGGGTAGGCTTATACAGACTAAATACAGTTAAATAGATAGTGAATTGGAACACAGATCAGAAGAAAATAACCAAAATGAAGCAAGTAAAAATCAGAAGGTAACAGACATAGAACATACAATGATGTCTAACATACATGTAACTGGAGTTCCAGAAAGGAAGACTAAGAGAATGGGGTAAGGGCAATATTTGAAGAGCCATTGGATGAAGTTTACAAAGCCAATGAACAATAGATCAAAAAAGTCCTACCACCCCATGCAGAGTTTTTTAAAATCCACAAATAGCTGGATCATAGTAAAACTGCAGGAAACCAAGGTCAAAGAGAAAACCTTAAAAGCAGCTGGAGAAAAAGACATATTAATTACACAGAAGCAATAATTCAGAGTGACAGTTTACTTCTCCAGAAAAAAAAGAGAGAGAGAAAATGCAAATCAGAAGACAATGGAACAATATCTTAACCATGCTTTGAAAAATTAACTGCCAACCATTCAAAACAAAAATGTACTTCAAAAATGAAAGCATAAGGAAGACATTTTCAGACATAAAAAAGCTGAGAAAATCTGTCACCAGTAGGCTCTCACTAAGGGAAAGAGTAAAGGACGTTTTACAGGCAGTAGAAAAATGATTCTAGAAAAAAGAGCAGAGAAGAGGAAAGAACAATAAAAATGGTAAACATATGTGGAAGTCTAACTGAATACAGACTTTAAAAAATAGTAGTAATTATATATATGCTCTTGTGTGGAAAATATATAAAAAATTAAAATACATTACAACAATGGCATATGAATTGAGGGCGTGGGGTGGGGGTGAGGGGTAAATGGCGTTAAAGTAGCCAAGGTCCTTGCATTATCTGGGAAGAGATTAAAAGTACCAATTAAAAAAATGTTTAATAAAATGAAAATACCAACAATATATTTTAAGTCAAGAATGCATTATGATCTCCATAGTAACCACTAAAAGAATAGAGAAATGAATATAAAACTTCTAGCTGGACTTCCCTGGTGGCGCAGTGGTTAAGAATCTGCCTGCCAATGCAGGGAACACGGGTTCCAGCCCTGGTCCGGGAAGATCCCACATGCCACGGAGCAACTAAGCCCGTGTGCCACAACTACTGAGCCTGCACTCTAGAGCCCACGAGCCACAACTACTGAGCCCGTGTGCCACAACTACTGAAGCCTGCACGCCTAGAGCCCATGCTCTGCAGTAAGAGAAGCCACCTCAATGAGAAGCCTGCGCACCGCAACGAAGAGTAGCCCCCGTTCGCCACAACCAGACAAAGCTCGTGCTCAGCAACGAAGACCCAATGCAGCCAAAAATAAATTAATTAATTAAAAAAAAAACTTCTAGCTAATAGAGGCTTAAAAATGTAAGCATTAAAAAAAAACAAAAAACGGGGCTTCCCTGGTGGCGCAGTGGTTGAGAATCCGCCTGCCAATGCAGGGGACACGGGTTCAAGCCCTGGTCTGGGAAGATCCCACATGCCGCGGAGCAACTAGACCCGTGAGCCACAACTACGGAGCCTGCGCGTCTGGAGCCTCTGCCCCGCAACAAGAGAGGCCGCAATAGTGAAAGGCCCACGCACCGCGATGAAGAGTGGCCCCCGCTTGCCGCAACTAGAGAAAGCCCTCGTGCGAAACGAAGACCCAACACAGCCAAAAATAAATAGATAAAAAATCCTTCCCTCTACTTTAAAAAAACAAAACAAAAAAAACCAAAAAAAAACCCATATGCTATCAAAAGGCAAGGAAGGAAGGCAAATAAAAAAGAACATAGAGCCAATAGAAAAAAATAGAAAGCACTTAATAAGATAGTAAATTTAAACCCAAGTCACATGTACATTGACTAAATAATCCAATTAGAAGGTGAAGATTTTCAAACTGGATTAAGAAAAAAAAAATCAACCATCTACTACTTATAAAAGACATCTAATATAAGGATACAGGGGCTCCCCTGGTGGTCCAGTGGTTAATACTCCATGCTTCCAATGCAGGGGGCCTGGGTTCAATCCCTGGTCGGGGAACTAAGATCCCACATGCCCTGAGGCATGGCCAAAAATGGATTTAAAAAAATATATGTGTATATATATATGTGTGTATATATATATATCTATACACACACACACACATATATATAGATAGACAGATAGATAGATAGATGGATACAGAAAGGTTGAGAGTAAAAGTATGAAAAAGATAACCATACAAACATTAGCCAAATAAATCTGCTGCAACTATAATGATGAAGCAAAGAGCAATTCTGGAGAGACAAACATTTCATGATAAAATGTTCAATTCACCAGAAATATATTACAGTTATAAATGTATATATTCCTAATGATACAGCCTTAAAACATATAAAACAAAAATTGGAAGTACTACAAGGACAAATAGTCAAAACCACAATTATGGTGGAAGAATTGAACACAAGCAGCAAAGTTAACCACTGAACATAAACAAAGCTTTTATCCAGCAACTGCAAGGCACATTATTCCTCTCAAGCACAACATGTAACATTTACAAAAATTGACCATCAACAGGAAATAAAACAAATCTTACTAAATTTCAAAGCACTGAAATCATATAAATATGGTTATGGTTTCTAACTGCAGTAAAATAAATACCAAAATGTTTGAAAATTAAGAACTATATATCTAAATAACTCAAGATAACATGCAAAAAAAGATCAGAATGGAAAAAAACTATTTTGAGTGAAATAACCACCAAAACACTATATATCAAAACTTAGCTGTGAAGTGCAGGTAAAGCCATGCTTAGAGGGAAAAATTATCTAGAATAAATATGCTAGAAAATAAGGCTGAATATCAATGAACTAATATCATTTTCAACAGCTAGAAAAATAACAATGTATACTCAAAGAAAACAGAAAGAAGGAAATAATAAATGGTAGATATTAATGAAGTAGAAAATAAATGTAAACAGAAAAGGTCAACAGGTCTAGAAGCTGATTCTTTACAAAATTGATAAATTCCTAGAAAGACCGATTAGGAAAGAGAAGGCACAAATAACCAATGTCAGGAATAAAAACGGGGGCTATCACTGTACATCCTACAGACATTAAAAATATGAGAATATCATTAACAAATTTATGCCAATATATTTGAAGATCTAGGATGAAAAAGATAAAACCTAGAAATAAACAACTTATAAAACTGACAGTAAAAGAAAAATTTTAAACATTTGAATAGCTGTCATACCATTCAACAAACCCACAAAGAACACTTCAAGGCCAGATAACTTCACCTGTGAGTTTTGCCAATGTGCCAAGGTGAAACAATACTGCTATCACACAAACTCTTCCAGAAAACAGAACGAAGAGTGAGCACTCCACAACTTACTTTTAAGGCCAGTATAATCTTGATACCAAAATTTGACAAGGATAATGTGAAAAACAAAAATTATAGGAAAATTCTACTAATTTATCAGGGTGCAAAAATCCTAAATAAAAGATTAGCTAGTGATATTAAATAAACATGTAAAAAAACCCAATAACATGTCACAGCCAAGTTGGATTATTTTATATATACAAGTTTGATTTAACACCTGAAAATCAGTTAATATGTCATCACACTAAGAGAATAAAAGAGAAAAATCATATGATTACCTTAATAGATACAGAAAAGCATTTGAAAAAATTCAGGATCCATATATAATTAAAAACTTTTAGCAAACTAGGGATAAGAATTCCCTTTAAATGAAAAAAAAAATTATCTACATGGTGCAGCCATTGTGGAGAACAGTATGGAGATTCCTTAAAAAACTAAAAATAGAGTTACCATATGATCCAGTGGACCATATGGTCCACTCCTGGGCATATATCTGGAGAAAACTATAATTTGAAAAGATACATGCACCTCAATGTTCATTGCAGCACTATTTACAATAGCCAAGACATGGGAGCAACCTAAATGTCCATCAACAGATGAATGGATGAAGAAGATGTGGTACATATATACAATGGAGTATTGCTCAGCTACAAAAAGAATGAAATAATACCAATTGCAGCAACATGGATGGACCTAGAGATTATCATACTAAGTTAAATAAGTCAGACAAAGACAAACATCATATGATAACACTTACATGTGGAATCCAAAAAAATGACACAAATGAACTTATTTACAAAACTGAAAGACTCACAGAAATAGACTCACAATAGAAAACAAACTTATGGCTACCAAAGGGGAAAGGAGGGGAGGGATAACTTAGGAGTTTGGAATTAACATATAAACACTACTAAATATAAAATAGATAACTAACAAGGACCTACTGTATAGTACAGGGAACTATACTCAATATCCTGTAATAATCTATAAGGGAAAAGAATCTGAAAAAGAATAGACATATATATAACTGAATCACTTTGCTGTACACCTGAAACTAACACAACATTGTAAACCAACTACATTTCAATTAAAAAAAAAATCTACAAAATCACCATAGTTGATGAACAAATGATAAACGTTGAAAGTCTTTCGAGACCTCAAAAGGGAAAAGGATATGTACAATCAGCACTTCTATTCAACACTGTACAATCTGCCTGTGCAAAATGACAAAGAAAAAAAATTTTAAGCATAAAGATTAGAAAAAAACAAATTTCTCAGATGATATGATTGTGTATGTAAAAAATACATAAGAATCTACAGATAAATTACTAGAATTCATTTCATAAGTTAGCTAGGCTCTGGATACAAAGTCAATTTTTAAACAATTATATTTCTATAGGTTAGAAAAAAAAGAATTAGAAAATAAAATTTTAAAAAAGAAACAATATACAGCAGAGTCAAAAAAATACCTAGGAATAGGGCTTCCCTGGTGGCGCAGTGGTTGAGAATCTGCCTGCTAATGCAGGGGACACGGGTTCGAGCCCTGGTCTGGGAAGATCCCACATGCCGCGGAGCAACTAGGCCCGTGAGCCACAACTACTGAGCCTGCGCGTCTGGAGCCTGTGCTCCGCAACAAGAGAGGCCACGATAGCGAGAGGCCCGCGCACCGCAATGAAGAGTGGCCCCCGCTTGCCGCAACTGGAGAAAGCCCTCACACAGAAACGAAGACCCAACACAGCCAAAAATAAATTAAACAAACAAACAAAAAAAATACCTAGGAATAAATCTAATACAAGATGTGAAAGACGTTTACAGACAAAACTATGAAACATCATTGAAAGAAATTTTGAAAGCTCTAAATAAATAGAGGCATATACCATGTTCATGGACCAGAAGATTCAATATTATAAAGATATTAATTTTGCCCGAATTTATTGATAAACGCAATGTGATCTCAATCAAAATCCCAACAGTGTAAGTCTTTGTTGTTGCTGTTGTTTTGTTTTGGTGGAACTTAATAAGCTGATTCTAAAATGTTGCATAAATGTAAAAGGCAGAGACTAGTCAAGAAACTCTTAAAGAACAAAATAAGAGGACTTGATCTAATGAATATAAACTCCTATTATAAAACTACAGTGTGGTATTGGTGCAAAAATATTCTCATAGACAAAAGGAATAGACTAGAGAGCCCAAACACATATTGGGACACTTGAATTATGAACAAGGTAGCCCCATAGGGCAGTGAGAACAGAATGGACTTACCAGTAAATTATGCTGGGATAACTGGATGTCCATAAATTATTTTAATTTAAAACTTTAACCCCATCTCACACAATATGCAAAAATTAATTCCCAGTGAATTGTAAATATAAATTTGGGGGTTAAAACTGAAAAGTTTCTAGAAAATAATATAGAAGACTATGTTTATATCCTCAGAGTAGGAAAAGACTTATTGAACAGAACACAATAAAACACTAACCATAAAGGAAAACGGAATCTGTAAAGGACTTGGTTATTAAAATAACTCTTTTCATCCTTAAGAGAGTGAATAGGCAAGCAACAGAATGAAGATTGTGCCACACGTACGACCAACAGTGAGCTCATATCCGGAAAATATTTTAAAATACCTACAAATCAGTAAGAAAAAGACAAACAACCCAATGACAAAGGGGACAAGAGACTTGAACAACCATGTCACAAAATATTGCAAACGGCCAATAAACATAAAAAAGTGCTCAACCTCATCAGTAAGGAAAAAAGCAAATTAACTCCACAACGTGCTATTGCTGCAAAACCACCAGAAATGCTAAAATTACAAAGACTGACAATGTTGGCAAGGATAAGGAGCAAGGGAAATTCCCATATGCTGTGGGTGGGAGTATGTTGGTACAACTACTTTGGAAACCAGTTTGGTATTATCTACTAAAGTTGACGATACACATAACCTATGAGCTAGCAATTCCTCTCCTGGGTACAGACAAAACAGCAATGCATGTCCACAGGTACCAAGAAACACAAACAAGAATAATGACAGCCACCTTATCCATAGACCCCAAATGGACCATCCAAGGTCCTCCAACAAAACAGTGGATAAATGCAGATAAATGATTGTGCTATACTCATATAATACTTTTCCGCACAGCATAGGGAAATGAAAAAACTACAGCCACAAGCAACAACATTCATAAATATCACAAAGCAAAGAATCCAGACACATGTGAATACATACTCCATTATTCCATTCATTCCTTGCTCAAAAAGACAGGCGAAACCAAAATATTGTGTTTAGAGATAGGCGCTTTGTCGGAAAAACTGTAAAGAAAAGTGAGGAAATGTTTACCGAAAAACATCAGGACAGGTTTTCTGTTTTTTACCTTTGGGCGAGGGTGAGTAGTGATTGGGAGAGGGTCACAAGAGGGGATTCTAGGGCACTGGCAGTGTTCCAATTTTTATCCTCGTGTTGGTTACAAGGTGTTGGTTACAAGGTGTTACTTGTGATAAGTCACTGCACTCTGCATCTCTATTTTGTGCACTTTTTTGTATGTGTATGAAATCTCAGTTAAAGGGGGTTAATAAATAAATCAAATGCATCTACAATTTAAAAAAGATCTTCATTGTGTCAATACCCATGTATATTGCCTGGAATCAAAAAGAGAACTTGAAAAGCGGCGGAGGGCAAGTATCCTCATTGTGGCCCATTATTTTTTACAGCTTTTGTCCTAACATCTTACCAAGCACTGTGAACCATGGAGCACTCCTGACCAGTTCACAATGAGTGGGTTTCCCACTCATCTGTAATCCATTTGATGAGTGGACGATGGTGCACTGGTCCAGATAATGCACTTTATATAAAGGTCCTGAGATCTTCCAGAAGATCTCCAATAATGGATACCCAACACTTGCTCTTCCCTTCTCTCCTCACAGGCCAATCTTTTTCTTTCTTCAGTTCTCAGTTCCAGGGTCACTTCTACAGGGAATCCTTCCTTGCTCCTACCCCTACCCGGAATGGGGTAACGTCTCCTTTTGACGTTAGTGCTGGTCATTCTCAGTTTGCCCCCACCTCCCAGATCCATCCCTGGGAGGCTGATCCCTAGGCACTAGATCACCAGGACAGTCCATCCAGCCAGCTTCTACTGGGTTCCACAGAGGAGAGGCAACGGCAGAAGCTGGGAGGTGAGGAGAAGAGAGAAGTCGGACATGTCCTTCCCACCCTCTTTTGCTGTGGTCTGTGTTCCTAGGGGGTGGCTGCTTCTCTGGAGGCCCAAACTCTTCCAGCAGCATCATTCCTGCCACTTATAACAGCTCTCCACTGCTGTGCCTTTCACTGGTCCTGGGAACCCTGCCTTCATCTAAGTTGTCTTTTCACTAAATTCTCTTCACTTGAACTAGGTTGGATTCTGTTTTCTGCCGGGACCCTGCAGAATGGAGATTTTATATTAATTTATAGGATAATTTTATCAGCATCTGTCTTCTCGTCCTAGGCTGTGAGCTTCATGACACTGGCACTTTAGAAGTTACCAACCAATATTTTAAATGGTAGAGTGAGTTAATGAATGCATGAATGAGCCCACATTAGAATTAGAATATACTATACATTGTACAAGGATTTCTAACATGCCCCTCATACATTTGATGTGGCACCAACCAATCCGAGCAAACATTTTTCCTATGTTGGTTGAAAACAGCCTTTGTTGGCAGGAATATTTTTACTCATTTCAATGATTTCAATTATTCTAGCGATAAGTGCAATAGCTATGATTTCTCAGTTAAGAAGCTAAGTTTATCTGAAATAAGTCATCGATGATGAGATTCCAAGTGGACTGCAGTTAATTACAGCTCTAAGAGTCAGTAGGAACACAGTAAAAAAGTTAACTAGAAAAAGAAGGCTCTGCATCTCTTATTTTTTATAACCTATTGCAAATGACTCTAGAAAATAAATACTTAGTAGTTGATGGTGTGGGAAGGGTTATCTCCAGGCAGGAAATGTTCTTTGTTAATACAATAAACTATCTACTCTACATTGTTGCTTTAGACTTAAAGGACAATCTGGGCTGATACCAATATTAGATATGCAAGTTTCATACTAATGTACATAGTTAGACAACTTCCACAAAATGAACTGGAAAATACTGATTCTAGGCCACTAATCAGAATTTCTGGCACACAACCTGAAGCTCTGCAGATTCCCTTCTTTTATGGTAGAAAAAGTGTAGAAAAATCAGATTATCTAGAGGCGACTTGATGTGCAAGCAAACTAGTAGATGCTGTACCGTGTGACACTTGAATTTTACTCTTGAGAAAACCAGTTCATAAATTCGAATCACAACTAAATACACACTATATCAAGAATTTTGAGTTCATAGCAGGGCATTTTGAAAGCAACAATTTACCTAGCATGCAAGCTCCTGGTGAGGGATATATCCTGAACTCTGCAGAGGTCAAGGTTCATCTCTTTTCTACAATATCTTTCCTGGTTAAACCTCTCCTGTTTCTTCTGCTAACTTTTTCGTTCTAAAAAGTATCCCAGTTCTGTTCATTCTAACCAAGAGGGAGAGGGGAAGGTCCAATTTCTCTAGTATGGTATGAGTTCAAGATTATCTGTCATCTCCCACCATGCAAACTAGTTACTTAATAAAAGAAGACCTTTCTAATATGGCACTACTTGGGATAGGCATCTGATTTTACCATGTGGAATGATATGGCATGGTTTTAGTAATAGTTACAATATTAACAATACCTTGTGAGGGGGTTTGGGGAAGAGACTGAGTTAAAATGATTAAAATGCAGTTATACTTCTGATTCTTTTTATAACCACACAACTTGCTTTGTTATGCCTAATTAGATGCAACAACAACAACAAAATTCCTTTTCCTTCCTTTTTCCTTTTCTCTTCAGGCGTAACTAACATAGGAAATGACCACACCAGCTCCTTACTGATTGCTTCCCTGGAAACAAAAGAGCATTTAATACCTGATCCTGCCATTACCAAAAGAGAATGAAGTAAAAATTAACCGCCCTTCCCCTCTCTTGTCCATATAGAAAGCAATATTTTTTAAAAGGGGGAGAGGGGAAGTACCGCATTCAATTCCTAAGGACTGATACTCCCCCCCCTCCCCAGACTCACTCATCTCCATTATCATAAACATCACCCACTTATGGGGCGCCCGGGACACGAAGGGCCCCATCGCCTGACAGGGTGAGAAAAGAAGCATCTCTTTCAGTCTGAAAATTACGACTCCTGATGCTTTCCACGCAGCAGAGCGGGGCGGGTCGCCCAGCCCCAAGGGACAGGGCGGCGTCTCTCGGGTGCCCGCAGCCCAGGGCGGCGGGCGGCGCCGCAGCTCCCGGCCCCCCTCCCGCAGGGACCGGCCGCGGGTCCTTACCCGCCAGTCCGCCGCCGCCGCCTCCATCGCCCGCATGCCCCTTCCTCCGCTGCAGGATGAAGTAGGGGTTGGCCCTCTCCGTGATCCACAGCGCGTTGGCCAGCAGCACCTCTTCGGGGTTCACCCACATGTTCCCGGGCGCCGCGGGCGCACGCACAATGGGGCGGCAGGTCGGGTCCCGCGCGCACCGGCGCGCACTCCCGGGCACACGCGCGCCCGCCCGTCCGCTCGCCAGCCCGCCAGCTAGGTGCGGCGGCGGAGAGCGACTTCACCAGGGGGCCGCCCGCGGCGCCCGGGTCACAACACAGCCCCCGCGGGCGGCCGGGGAGGATGGCGAGGACGCGGGCACCGCGAGCAGCATCCTCGCCCCGGCGCCGCCGCCTTCCGCGAGCCCGCGGCCGCAGACGCCCAGGCTCTTCGCTCCGCAGCCCGGCCGGGGCCCACGGCGGCGGGAGGAGCGGGAGGCGGAGAAGGAAGGGGAGCGGGAGGAGGAGGAAGTGGTGTGGCTCAGTCCCGGGATCCGGCTCGGCGCCGGGCAGGGCTGCGGGCGCCGCCAGCTGATTCGGCCCCGCGGGTCAGGCAGAGCTGGGCTGGGACGCGGCTGCTCCCACAGCGCCCACTCAGGGTCCGGGCCGCCTCCGTCTCTAGCAGCTCAGAGCCCTCGAGGTCACCGCGCGTTAACACTTCGCGTCGGGGCCGCTCGCACCCTCGGCGAAGCCCAGCTCCCAGCTGGAAGGACGATCCGGACACTGCGAATGAATGACGACAGCGCGGCTCACCAGGAGCGAGCCCGAGTGACACCAGCTTCCGCGGACGCGAATCCTCCCCGGGCCCTGCGCGCCGAGCCGGGCCGCAGCGGCTGGCTTTGGGGGAACCTTCTGGGGACCGGGTGGCGAGCACTCGGCCCCACGCCCATCCCAGCAGGGAGGACCTCGGCGGGTGGGTGGGGGTGTGTGTGTGTGTGTGCGCGCGCGCGCGCGCGCACTCTCTATGTGTGTTTATGGTTGACGCTCGGTAGGCTAGCGCCACCCCTCTTCCCAAGAAATGTGTTTCAAGGTTCCAGACTTGGAGCAAGAGACCCGGGTCGGAAGTGGACGCAGCCAATGGTTGTCGATGTTTTTGTTTCCTGCATCCCTCGGGCAAGTCATGCGCCAAACGTGTCACCGCCTGTAACCCCGCCCCCTCTGCATTCCATGGTAATTAAAATGGCCCAGCTAAGTGCATTACATCACTTCTTTCCTTGACCTGTAGGGCATGAGCAAGAGCGAAGTTGGAAGCAGCCCAAAAGCTTAGAGCAACTAATTCACACCACAGCTGTCCCTATATGAGGCGTTTGGCTCTTCGAGGACAGGACATGGCAGAATTCAAGGATTTATCCACACTTAATAGATGGATTTAAATTTTTTCAAAGAATTATTGAAATTAGAGACACACAACCCAGGCCATCCTTATCCCTAGACAGTTTTGCTTTCCCCCGGTATTTCGAGTCTCTTAGTGGTGATCACAGCCCATCCACCTACGTATCTGATGACCTTTTTCTCACTTCTTTTTTACACCCAGGAGATCTTCAGATAGCTGAGCAAAAAGAGTCTCCTCTTCCCAGATGATGGGAGTTTACTAAGCTCTGCTTTGTCGCGGAAGCTGGACAATCCTAAGGACTTCTCCCTTTCCCAATGAGCAAAGCATTGAAATGAGACTTTCTTGTGGGGACTTCAAATTTTTTACTTATGTAGCTCGCACTTGGATTGCTGAATTCCTTCAAATGGCCGAGGGAGCGCATCCCAGCCATTTTAATGAGGCTGCCTCTGTACCCGTTGGTGTCCTACCGGGTGGGCTCTGGAGAAATGGAAGTCTCCCTTCACATTATCACACTGACTGGTCTTCTGCCTCTTTAGGAAACATTTTACATCTCTAGGCATTTGTGGAAATGTCATATATTTAACACAGACTCAAAAATGTCATTTGGCACCTTTGGTCAAGGTACAGTGCCTTCAGTCATGAAAATCTATTGCAAATTTAAAAAAATAAACAAGATTGCAAATCATACATATGTATAATTATTAATTTTATATTTATATAATATTAATATTTTGAAGTGCTTCCATAGACATCCTTTTATTTTATATGATTAGCATTTTTTAAAACTCCACTAAGTGCCTTCATACTGTCATTTGGAGTGTGCTTATCATACTGCTCAAAGCTGTGGCTAGACATCTCTACCTTAGCCCTAAAATGTGGTCTTAGCTTAGCACTTTTTATCTGTTGGTGCTAAAATGGTACTTACTTATATAATTCATGCGTTCATTCACTCATTCATTCAAAGTGTAATTATTGTATGTCTACTCAACTCTAGGCCCTGAGGATAACAAGTGAACATAGCATACCAAAATCTCTGCCTTCATGAAGATTAAAATGGAAAATTAAGGGGACTTCCCTGGTGGCGCAGTGTTGAGAATCTGCCTGCCAATGCAGGGGACACGGGTTCGAGCCCTGGTCTGGGAAGATCCCACATGCCGCGGAGCAACTAGGCCCGTGAGCCACAACTACTGAGCCTGCGCGTCTGGAGCCTGTGCTCCGCAACAAGAGAGGCCGCGACAGTGAAAGGCCCGCGCACCACGATGAAGAGTGGCCCCCGCTCGCCACAACTAGACAAAGCCCTCGCACAGAAACGAAGACCCAACACACCCAAAAATAAATAAATTTTTAAAAATGTAAAATTAATAAGAAGAACTTACAAAAATTTGCTTTGAGAACAAGATTGGACACCAAGAGGAAAGAAGAAAAAAATTTAAGTCCTTAGCTATTTTCTGGGGGGTTTTTTTGGGGTTTTTTGGGATGATTTAGAGCACATTCTGTCCAGGAAATCAAGGCTTCCATTATGATAATGAATTGTGATAACCTATGGTAAAAGAACCAAAGAAATTACAAGCAGTTTATGGCAGTTTGCCGGTCCCATACTGTTAACAGCTCACTTATTAAAATGTGGCTTTGTTTAAAAAAAAAAAAAAAAGGCAATCAAATATGCCCGAACTAGAAATAACAGATAAAGAACCTAATTAATCCAACCAGTTCCTCAGTAAAACAGGTGAGTGTTTTTAGCTTTCAATTCATTCTCATTGGTTTTAAGCCCAAGGATTGTCTCAAACCACTTAAAGAGGCATTCGACAGATGCCTAGATAAGATAGCAGTAAGTGACTTCACAGTCTTTATGTCAGCTGAGATCTCCTACTGCCCCCCACCCCCATGGAAAAATTCTACTCCAGTAGGGTTCTGATGGGCCACCTTGGAGCAATCAGTGGGTTTACTACTTAGTGGGCAGATCTGATTGAAGCAAAATTGCGAGGGTAGTAAATTTGTCTTTGGCAACTCTCATCCCCATTCCTACATGTTTCCATCTTTCCTTCTCTATCACCTTCACAGTGGTGTATTTTCCTCCGTATCCTCACCCCTTTCCCAGTAAGTCCTCGACTTTGTCTTCTAGGGACTTGCCTACCCTTGGAAATACCATGGAGTCTTAGGGATTTTATTTCTGCCCACACCCACCTCCCAACTGCAGTGCCCACAACTTCATGGCCCAGTTTCCCCAGAAGTAAGGGCATGAAGGCTGCAGAACACTAGTCCTGCTAAGCCTCCCATTGCCCAGCAGCACCAGGAGTGGTCAGGCCAGTAGAAAATTCAGTTCTCGTTTCGGCAGAGAGAATTCACCCAGCAGATTAATACAATGCTGAAGAAGCCAACTCCTTCCCTTGCCTTCTAGATGCTGAAGGTAACATGTCAACGAGGACTTTTTTTTTTTAATGCCCAGACCTTCCCTGTCCAACCTGGAAGGGCAATATTTCTAGGAGAGTATTTGGGATTTCTAGTATCCAGTGAGGTAGAAGGAGAAGGGTAACCAGTTGGGATAGGGAAGAGTAACATTAACATTGTTTCAAAGATCCAAGCCTTTGCAGTAGCTTTGATATCTGATATAGAGACCTTCACAATGGATCTGAGTTGCGACTCCAACTGGAAAAACTAGATCAACCAGTCACCACAACCATCTAGTCTGCAAGTAATGGAGTTAACTGATGGTACAGAAGCCACAGTTTTGTTCTATCAGCTGTAAGTGGCTGAGCAGATCTGCAGCCAGGACCATCCTTAAATAGAGTGGGAGTTGAGGGAAAAGATTCTGCAGACTATATGTAATAGTTCTACCTTGCCTCCATTCAGTGGATCACTCCACCTTTGAATTCTGAGATGCCCTGGAAATCAAAACTGAGTAAAACATTATTTCTCTTCATGTTAGAGAAACTGTGGCCAGATGACCTCTGTCAAATGCATCTCTGTTCCTGGAATCAAAGAAGAAACAAAGACAACAACTTCTCCAGGGGAGAAAAATGAAGCAAGGTATTAGCAGAGGTTTGTTTTCTGATTAACTGTCATTGAAAATGGCACCTTGTAATGATTGGGAAAGAGTGACAGGTAAAGAACTTAGACCACACGGAAGGGTGAGTAGACACTTTGCCTACTTCACGCTCATCCACTGCAAGTTCCCTGAGGCCAAGACTGTGAGATCATTCTTATATCCCCAGGCCTAGCATTGGGGCCTCTGTAAATGCCCAAAAAGGAAACACTTACAAGACTCCTGAGTTTCTAAACTTCAGAAAAGTTTAGAGATTTAGAAAGGAAAGGACTTTTAAG
This sequence comes from Eubalaena glacialis, assembly GCF_028564815.1. Taxonomy (NCBI): domain Eukaryota; kingdom Metazoa; phylum Chordata; class Mammalia; order Artiodactyla; family Balaenidae; genus Eubalaena; species Eubalaena glacialis. The sequence goes on along the minus strand of NC_083720.1, from coordinate 124,918,964 downwards.
AGACCCTGAGTACAGTAATGCTGAACTCCTCATTTTGTACACAAGGAAACTGAAGCTCAGAAAAGGGAAGGGACTTGACTTGGAAGTTGGTCTTATTGTTTAGGAAACTATTATGACCCCAAACTTAACTGCAATTTTTCCTTCTTTCTGCACACATTATTTGTCACATTTTTTTCTCAAGAATTAAAATAATTTCTATTTATATAATGTTTTCATGGCCATTATCTATCACTGTGGTCTGGGTGTTGGGATCCACTGATTGGCTAGAACTGAGTCACACGCTTACCCTGGGAAGGTGGTGACAGAGGGGAGGGGTCAGAAGGTGTGGGATAGTCCCTAAAAGAATATCAGAGAACTGTTATCAGAATAAGAAAACTTATTGTGGTGGTGACTGGGCTGTGGGCAAGCCTGCACAAGAGATCTAATGGAAAACCACTTTTGACAATCTCTTTCTTTTCCTGTTTTCTTTTCTTTCTTTTTTTTTTAAATTTTACAATTTGTTTTTTAATGACTATATCTTCTTGGTTGTAATTTTATATTACATAGATATAACATTTTGTTTTGTTTAATGCTAAGAAACCTAGTGGTTTGACATTTTTGATAATTAAGGTCAGAGGTCATTTAATTTACCTTAAAAAAAAAAGAGAGAGCGGTTATTGTAAGGCTTAAATAGACTAAATTAGGACCAGAGCCCTTCAGGAAGTTCTGGGACCAGTTTGTGTCTCTGCCTCCGTCTCTCTCACTCTCTCTGAATCTCTGCTTCTCTCTATATATTTGTTCTAGCATCTTTTCTCCACCAACCAACCTCTTCTCCCTACCCATAGTTTCTGTTCCCTCATAACTCATGACTCATGAGAGCCTCTCTGGATTTATCTTTCTGTTATTACTTTCAAACTATAGCTCCCACCATTAACTAAATAGTTTATCTAGGTATTTCATACCTATAACTCATGAGAGAGAAATTGATGGGCTCACCTTACCTTTTCATCCAATGACCAGGTTGTTGCCCAGCTTATGACTGGCTGCCATTTGGTCAGATGACCACAACATGGCAGCTATGTATGTATGCATATTTTGTGCAACTGATACTTCACAAATTCTCACGTAAAGATCATTTTTAGTATAAAATGAGTCATTTTGAGCGTTGACTTGGCCTTCAAATACTCTACTAGCTGGGAAATGTATGAGGTCTCCCCTCTTTTACATAAGCCAAGCAGCCATATCAATGAAGGCAAACACTCTTTAATGTGGTATATAGTTGTGGACTCTGATGATTGCAAAGTAGCCTCAAATAGCCTCCTCATTCCTTTTAGGGATGAAGTTCCTTTTGCCCCCACACAGTCATGCTGTTCTTTTGCCAGTGACCCATTTGTCCATTTTATCTCTCATGAAACACACACACACACACACACACACACACACACACACACACCCCACTATGAATAGTATTTCTTAAATCACCACAGGTACTAGTACCAAACATGTAAATATAGGTAAAAAGCAGATTGGGACATTGATATCAAGGTAACAGTAGTGTTTTGTTTTTTTTTAAATTGCGCACATGTCTATAAACCTAATAAATAGGTTTTTTCTATTTTTAAAATAGAAGAATACAAACTTTTTTCCTTTTAGAGTAAGAATCAATATTTTTATTGACCTTTTTGAAATAAAATTTTATTTGCATCCATATGTTTTTATGAAAGAAAATTTTATTCAGATTTTCTATTTCAAGACTTCCTAAAATGTTGGGGGGTAAAAATGCTGAGCTTTAGAATGGGATCAAAATTAAGTTGTTATCAACTTAAAATAGACTTTTATAGATATAAGTTGTTATATGTAAGCCTCATGGTAACCACAAAGCAAAACCTGTAGTAAATACACAAAAGATAAAGAGAAAGGAAAATAAGCATACCACTAAAGAAAGTCATCAAATTACAAAGGAAGAGAGAAAGAGAAGAAAGGAACAGTGAGGAACAAAACAAAAGCAGCTAGAAAGCAATTCCCAAAATAGCAATAAGCACATGACCTATCAATAATTACTTTAAATGTAAATGGGCTAAATGCTCTAATCTAAGACATGGAGTGGCTGAATGGATTAAAAAAAACCAAAAAACCAAAACCCACATATATGCTGCCTAAAAGAGACACACTTTAGATAAGAGACTGAAAGAGAAGGTATGGAAAAAGATATTCCATTTAAATGGAAATCAAAAGAAAGCTGGAGTAGCTATACTAATATCAGACAAAATAGACTTTAAAACAAAGACTATAATAAGAGAAAAAGAAGTGTGTTACATATTGATAAAGGGGTCAATCCAACAAGAAGATATAACATTTTAAAATAGTTAGGCACTAAATTTAGGGGTACCAAAATATATGGAGCAGGGACTTCCCTGGTGGGCCAGTGGGTAAGACTCCAAGCTCCCAATGCAGGGGGCCCGCACTGGATCCCTGGTCAGGGAGCTAGATCCTGCGTGCATGCTGCAACTAAGAGTTTGCGTGCCACAACTAAGACACCTGCATGCTGCAACTGAGTCCACATGCTGCAACTAAAGATCCTGCCCGCTGCAATGAAGATCCGCGTGCTGCAACTAAGACCCAGTGCAACCAAAATAAATAAATTAAAAAAGAAAAAGAAAAACAAAACAAAACAAAATACATACAGCAAATATTTACAGACCTAAAAGAAGAAATACATAGCAATACAATAATAGTTCAGGACTTTTAATACCCCACTTCCATCAATGGATAGATCATCCAGACAGAAAACCAATAAGGAAACTTTGGATACAAACTACATGTTAGACCATATTTATGGGACATTCTATCTCACAGCAGCAGAATATACATTCTTTTCAAGTGTACAAGGAACATTCTCCAGGATAGATTATACATTCGGCTACAAAACAAGTCTTACTTAAATTTAAGAAGATTGAAATCATATCAAGCATCTTTTCCAACCGCAGTGGTATGAAACTAGAAAACTGGAAAATTTGCAAATATGTGGAGATTAAATAATATGCTACTGAGCAACCAATGGGTCAAAGAAGAAATCAAAGAGATAAATTTTTAAAATACCTTAAGACAAAATAAAATGGTAATGTAACATATCAAAATTTATGGGATACAGCAAAAGCAGTCCCAAGAGGGAAGTTAATGGTAATAAATGCCCACCTCAAGAAATAAGAAAAGTCTCAAATAAACAACCTAACTTTACACCTCAAGGGCATTATGTTAAGTGAAATAAGTGAGACAGAGAAATACCATATGATCTCTCTTATATGTGGAATTTAGAAAGCAAACAAACAAAACCCAAGCTCATAGATACAGAGAACAGATTGGTGGCAGCAAGAGGTGAAGGTTAGCAGGTGGGAGAAATGGGTGAACTGTGAGGGTTTTTTTTCAGTTTAAATAAATTGAATTTAAAAAATTTAAAAAACAACCTGAGGGGAAAATTGCAGTTTCCTTTTCAGAATAATACAACTCAGCTCTTTCTATTATACTGACAACATTCTCATTGGAGAAATACTATAGTCTATCTTGAATCTCAAATCGTCAAACATTTTTATATGTGTTTGACTAAATGATTTATAAGAAAGAATACCTAGGCACCAGTACTAACACAAAAGAACAACTTACTACCAAAGCCCTCTAACTGATCAATTATATTTAAACCATTTACCTGTTAATTTCCAGCCTCTCAGAGCTTTCAAACAAGATTACGGATCATAAAATTTATATGATCTGAATACTCGAAAGTCTTTGAAAAACTTTAGGTATAAAACATGAAATGAGAAAATGAACTTATTCACTGCACTAAAGGAGAAATAACAGAGTTCCGATCACTTAATTCCCCAAGGATAAGCATGAGAGTTGGCTGTCGAGCTACCTTTATCACAAATGAGGAAAAGGCGAAAAATGACTCGCTATTTATTTGTCCCAAGGTTCTCAGCACTCTCCTTAAGCATTTATCACTGAGGTTTCTTTTACAGGATGTACTGCCCTTCTATGATGTCTTTTATTTCTTCTGTAAAATACAGACCTAAATAGGCATTTTCATCATAAAATTGTACTGGTGAGAATTTTGCTTTTTTTTTTTTTTTTTTGTCACTTGCAATCCTCTTATAGGCTGTGAAATGCAATCTTCCATAAAAAGAAATGTGTTAAATCACACTGATTTCTATTCCAATGAAAATTACAGTTTGCTTTTAATGGGGATGACTCAGTCAATCAAATTGAAAGCTGAGACATTCTGTCCCTGAACGGAAGTTTTAAAAACATAATTTCTTCTTTCTTCCCTTACACAGAGCCACCCCTCACTCACCTAAAGAACACTGAGGTAGAAGGCACATATTGAAAAAAAAAAAAGAATACCTATCAAATGCGTCTTTCTCTATAAACTGGGGCCTCGGGTTTTAACACAAAATCTAAATTTAAAATCTATCTCAGATGTGCCAATAGAAAATCACAGAATTCTAAATAAAGTTAACTGGTTGGTGGTTAGATGAAACAGTGCTGCATTAGAGATTAGATCTGATCAAATCATCTCTATGTAATTATCTTTACGGCTACATTGGAACCCCCTGAAGCTGGTGTCACATCATATATAGGCTTTACCAGAACGTGGAACAAGTAACCATCTATATTACAAGATGTGTGTGTATGTGTGTTTAAGAGGGGGTCACATGAACTATTTTACAAATTTAAACATCTCCAGTTAATATTCCTTCTGATGTTTAATTTTTAATCACACAAGTAAATCATGTTGATTATAGAAAAGTTAGAAAACACAGATAAGCAAAAATTTTTAAAGTTGAAATCAACAGTGTATAGTGTAATTTTCTTTCCAAATAAACGAGTTGACACTACACATAGACTTTTGTAACTTGCTTTTGTTGCATAACAATATTGTGAGCACATCCTCAGATTATTTTATTTTATTTTAAAAATATTTATTTATTTATCTGGCTGCGCTGGGTCTTAGTTGCAGCACTCAGGATCTTGGCTGAGGTGTGCGGGATCTTTAGTTGCGGCATGCGGGATCTAGTTCCCTGACCAGGGATCGAACCCCAGTCCCCTGCATTGGGAGCGCAGAGTCTTAACCACTGGACCACCAGGGAAGTCTCATCCCCAGATTATTTTATTTTTTTTAATTTTTAATTTTTAAAATTTTTATTTTATAAATTTATTTATTCATTTATTTTTGGCTGAGTTGGGTCTTTGTTGCCGCACGCGGGCTTTCTCTAGTTGGGGTGAGCAGGGGCTACTCTTTTTTGTGGTGCGTGGGCTTCTCACTACGGTGGCTTCTCTTGTTGCAGAGCATGGGCTCTAGGTGCGTGGGCTTCAGCAGTTGTGGCACGCAGGCTCAGTAGTTGTGGCTCATGGGCTCTAGAGCGCAGGCTCAGTAGTTGTGGTACACGGGCTTAGTTGGTCCGCAGCATGTGGGATCTTCCCGGACCAGGGCTCGAACCCGTGTCTCCTGCATTGGCAGGCAGACTCTTAACCACTGCACCACCAGGGAAGCCCCCCCAGATTATTTTAAATGAACATTTATATCATTAATTTTATTGACTGCATATTATTTATTTGATGGACCTTCATTTATTTAACTTGTTTGCCTTAATTATTTGCTTCTTTAAAATATTATAAGTGAATGTCTGATGAACATGTTTGGCTATGTATCTATGCATATTTGTCCAATTATTTTCTTAATATAGACTCTTAAAAGTAGAATTTCTGGGGCATCTAGAATGCATCTTTTTTTTTTTAACATCTTTATTGGAGTATAATTGCTTTACAATGGTGTTAGTTTCTGCTTTACAACAAAGTGAATCAGTTATACATATACATATGTTCCCATATCTCTTCCCTCTTGCATCTCCCTCCCTCCAACCCTCCCTATCCCACCCCTCTAGGTGGTCACAAAGCACCGAGCTGATCTCCCTGTGCTATGCGGCTGCTTCCCACTAGCTATCTATTTTAGGTTTGGTAGTGTATATATGACCATGCCACTCTCTCACTTTGTCACAGCTTACCCTTCCCCCTCCCCATATCCTCAAGTCCATTCTCTAGTAGGTCTGTGTCTTTATTCCCATCTTGCCCCTAGGTTCCTCATGACCACTGGTTTTTTCTTAGATTCCATATATATGTGTTAGCATACGGTATTTGTTTTTCTCTTTCTGACTTACTTTACTCTGTATGACAGACTCTAGTTCCATCCATCTCACTACAAATAACTCAATTTCGTTTCTTTTTATGGCTCAGTAATATTCCATTGTATATATGTGCCACATCTTCTTTATCCATTCATCTGTTGATGGACACTTAGGTTCCTTCCATGTCCTGGCTATTGCAAATAAAGCTGCAATGAACATTTTGGTACATGTATCTTTTTGAATTACATTTTTCTTAGGGTATATGCCGAGTAGTATGTATGGTAGTTCTATTTTTAGTTTTTTAAGGAACCTCCATACTGTTCTCCATAGAGGCTGTATCAATTTACATTCCCACCAACAGTGCAAGAGGGTTCCCTTTTCTCCACACCCTCTCCAGCATTTATTGTTTGTAGATTTTTTGATGATGGCCATTCTGATTGGTGTGAGATGATATCTCATTGTAGTTTTGATTTGCATTTCTCTAATGATTAATGATGTTGAGCATTCTTTCATGTGTTTGTTGGCAGTCTGTATATCTTCTTTGGAGAAATGTCTATTTAGGTCTTCTGCCCATTTTTGGATTGGGTTGTTTGTTTTTTTGTTATTGAGCTGCATGAGCTGCTTGTAAATTTTGGAGATTAATCCTTTGTCAGGTGCTTCATTTGCAAATATTTTCTCCCATTTGAAGGGTTGTCTTTTGGTCTTGTTTATGGTTTCCTTTGCTGTGCAAAAGCTTTTAAGTTTCATTAGGTCCCATTTGTTTATTTTTGTTTTTATTTCCATTTCTCTAGGAGGTGGGTCAAAAGGGATCTTGCTGTGATTTATGTCATAGAGTGTTCTGCCTATGTTTTCCTCTAAGAGTTTGATAGTGTCTGGCCTTACATTTAGGTCTTTAATCCATTTTGAGTTTATTTTTGTGTATGGTGTTAGGGAGTGTTCTAATTTCATACTTTTACATGTAACTGTCCAGTTTTCCCAGCACCACTTATTGAAGAGGCTGTCTTTTCTCCACTGTATATTCTTGCCTCCTTTATCAAAGATAAGGTGACCATATGTGCGTGGGTTTATCTCTGGGCTTTCTATCCTGTTCCATTGATCTATATTTCTGTTTTTGTGCCAGTACCATACTGTCTTGATTACTGTAGCTTTGTAGTATAGTCTGAAGTCCGGGAGCCTGATTCCTCCAGCTCAGTTTTTCTTTCTCAGGATTGCTTTGGCTATTCGGGGTCTTTTGTGTTTGCACACAAATTGTGAAATTTTTTGTTCTAGTTCTGTGAAAAATGCCAGTGGTAGTTTGATAGGGATTGCATTAAATCTGTAGATTGCTTTGGGTAGTAGAGTCATTTTCACAATATTGATTCTTCCAATCCAAGAACATGGTATATCTCTCCATCTGTTGGTATCATCTTTAATTTCTTTCATCAGTATCTTATAATTTTCTGCATACAGGTCTTTTGTCTCCTTAGGTAGGTTTATTCCTAGATATTTTATTCTTTTTGTTGCAATGGTAAATGAGAGTGTTTTCTTAATTTCACTTTCAGATTTTTCATCATTAGTGTATAGGAATGCTAGAGATTTCTGTGCATTAATTTTATATCCTGCTACTTTACCAAATTGATTGATTAGCTCTAGTAGTTTTCTGGTAGCATCTTTAGGATTCTCTATGTATAGTATCATGTCATCTGCAAACAGTGACAGCTTTACTTCTTCTTTTCCAATTTGGATTCCTTTTATTTCTTTTTCTTCTCTGATTGCTGTGGCTAAAACTTCCAAAACTATGTTGAATAATAGTGGTGAGAGTGGGCAACGTTGTCTTGTTCCTGATCTTAGTGGAAATGGTTTCAGTTTTTCACCATTGAGGACGATGTTGGCTGTGGGTTTGTCATTTATGGCCTTTATTATGTTGAGGTAAGTTCCCTCTATGCCTACTTTCTGGAGGGTTTTTATCGTAAGTGGGTGTTAAATTTTGTTGAAAGGTTTTTCTGCATCTATTGAGATGATCACATGGTTTTTCTCCTTCAATTTGTTAATGTGGTGTATCACATTGATTGATTTGCATATGTTGAAGAATCCTTGCATTCCTGGGATAAACCCCACTTGATCATGGTGTATGATCCTTTTAATGTGCTGCTGGATTCTGTTTGCTAGTATTTTGTTGAGGATTTTTGCATCTATGTTCATCAGTGATATTGGTCTGTAATTTTCTTTCTCTGTGACATCTTTGTCTGGTTTTGGTATCAGGGTGATGGTGGCCTCGTAGAATGAGTTTGGGAGTGTTCCTCCCTCTGCTATATTTTGGAAGAGTTTGAGAAGGATAGGTGTTAGCTCTTCTCTAAATGACAGAATTCGCCAGTGAAGCCATCTGGTCCTGGGCTTTTGTTTGTTGGAAGATTTTAAATCACAGTTTCAATTTCAGTGCTTGTGATTGGTCTGTTCATATTTTCTATTTCTTCCTGGTTCAGTCTCAGAAGGTTGTACATTTCTAAGAATTTGTCCATTTCTTCCAGGTTGTCCATTTTATTGGCATAGAGTTGCTTGTAGTAATCTCTCACGATCCTTTGTATTTCTGCAGTGTCAGTTGTTACCTCTCCTTTTTCATTTCTAATTCTACTGATTTGAGTCTTCTCCCTTTTTTTCTTGATGAGTCTGGCTGATGGTTTATCAATTTTGTTTGTCTTCTCAAAGAACCAGCTTTTAGTTTTATTGATCTTTGCTATCGTTTCCTTCATTTCTTTTTCATTTATTTCTGATCTGATCTTTATGATTTCTTTCCTTCTGCTAACTTTGGGGTTTTTTTGTTCGCCTTTCTCTAATTGCTTTAGGTGTAAGGTTCGGTTATTTATTTGAGATGTTTCCTGTTTCTTAAGGTAGGATTGTATTGCTATAAACTTCCCTCTTAGAACTGCTTTTGCTGCATCCCATAGGTTTTGGGTCGTCGTGTTTTCATTGTCATTTGTTTCTAGGTATTTGTTGATTTCTTCTTTGATTTCTTCAGTGATCGCTTGGTTGATTAAGTAGTGTATTGTTTCGCCTCCATGTGTTTGTATTTTTTACAGATTTTTTCCTGTAATTGATATCTAGTCTCATAGTGTTGTGGTCGGAAAAGATACTTGATACGATTTCAATTTTCTTAAATTTACCAAGGCTTGATTTGTGACCCAAGATATGATCTATCCTGGAGAATGTTCCATGAGCACTTGAGAAGAATGTGTATTCTGTTGTTTTTGGATGGAATGTCCTATAAATATCCATTAAGTCCATCTTGTTTAATGTATCATTTAAAGCTTGTGTTTCCTTATTTATTTTCATTTTGGATGATCTGTCCATTGGTGAAAGTGGGGTGTTAAAGTCCCCTACTATGATTGTGTTACTGTCGATCTCCCCTTTTATGGCTGTTAGCATTTGCCTTATGTATTGAGGTGCTCCTATGTTGGGTGCATAAATATTTACAATTGTAATATCTTCTTCTTGGATTGATCCCTTGATCATTATGTAGTGTCCTTCTTTGTCTCTTGTAATAGTCTTTATCTTAAAGTCTATTTTGTCTGAGATGAGAATTGCTACTCCAGCTTTCTTTTGATTTCCATTTGCATGGAATATCTTTTTCCATCCCCTCACTTTCAGTCTGTATGTGTCCCTAGGTCTGAAGTGGGTCTCTCGTAGACAGCATATATAAGGGTCTTGCTTTTGTATCCATTCAGCCAGTCTATGTCTTTTGGTTGGAGCATTTAATCCATTTACATTTAAGGTAATTATCGATATGTATGTTCCTATTACTATTTTGTTAATTGTGTTGTGTTTGTTATTGCAGGTCTTTTCCTTCTCTTGTGTTTCCTGCCTAGAGAAGTTCCTTTAGCATTTGTTGAAAAGCTGGTTTGGTGGTGCTAAATTCTCTTAGCTTTTGCTTGTCTGTAAAGGTTTTAATTTCTCCATCAAATCTGAATGAGATCCTTGCTGGGTAGAGTAATCTTGGTTGTAGTTTTTTCACCTTCATCACTTTAAATATGTCCTGCCACCCCCTTCTGGCTTGCAGAGTTTCTGCTGAAAGATCAGCTGTTAACCTTATGGGGATTCCCTTGTGTGTTATTTGTTGTTTTTCCCTTGCTGCTTTTAATATTTTTTCTTTGTATTTAATTTTTGATAGTTTGATTAATATGTGTCTTGGCATGTTTCTCCTTGGATTTATCCTTTATGGGACTCTGTGCTTCCTGGACTTGATTAACTATTTCCTTTCCCATATTAGGGAAGTTTTCAACTATAATCTCTTCAAATATTTTCTCAGTTCCTTTCTTTTTCTCTTCTTCTTCTGGGACCCCTATAATTCGAATGTTGGTGCATTTAATGTTGTCCCAGAGGTCTCTGAGACTGTCCTCAATTCTTTTCATTCTTTTTTCTTTATTCTGCTCTGCAGTAGTTATTTCCACTCTTTTATGTTCCAGGTCACTTATCTGTTCTTCTGCCTCAGTTATTCTGCTATTGATTCCTTCTAGAGAATTTTTAATTTCATTTACTGTGTTGTTCATGATTGTTTGTTTGCTCTTTAGTTCTTCTAGGTCCTTGTTAAACGTTTCTTGCATTTTGTCTATTCTATTTCCAAGATTTTGGATCATCTTTACTATCATTATTCTGAATTCTTTTTCAGGTAGACTGCCTATTTCCTCTTCATTTATTAGGTCTGGTGGGTGTTTGCCTTGCTCCTTCATCTGCTGTGTGTTTTTCTGTCTTCTCATTTTGCTTAACTTACTGTGTTTAGGGTCTCCTTTTCGCAGGCTGCAGGTTCATAGTTCCCATTGTTTTTGGTGTCTGTCCCCAGTGGCTAAGGTTGGTTCAGTGGGTTGTGTAGGCTTCCTGGTGGAGGGGACTAGTGACTGTGTTCTGGTGGATGAGGCTGGATCTTGTCTTTGTGGTGGGCAGGTCCACGTCTGGTGGTGTTTTTTGGGGTGTCTGTAGCCTTATTATGATTTTAGGCAGCCTCTCTGCTAATGGATGGGGTTGTGTTCCTGTCTTGCTAGTTGTTTGGCATTGGGTGTCCTGCACTGTACCTTGCTGGTCGTTGAGTGAAGCTGGGTCTTGGCGTTGAGATGGAGATCTCTGGGAGATTTTCACTGTTTGTTATTACGTGGAGCTGGGAGGTCTCTGGTGGACCAATGTCCTGAACTTGGCTCTCCCACCTCAGAGGCACAGCCCTGATGCCTGGTTGGAGCACCAAGAGCCTTTCATCCACACGGCTCAGAATAAAAGGGAGAAAAAATAAAAAGAAAGAAAGAAAGAAGATAAAATAAAATAAAATAAAGTAAATTAAAATAAAATAAAGTTATTAAAATAAAAAATAATTATTAAGAAAAATTTTTTTAAAAGTAAAAAAAACAAAAAACAAAAAACGGACAGACAGAACCCTAGGACAAATGGTAAAAGCAAAGCTATACAGACAAAATCACACACAGAATCATACATATACACACTCACAAAAAGAGAAAAAGGGAAAAAAATATATATATCATTGCTCCCAAAGTCTGCCTCCTCAATTTGGGATGATTTGTTGTCGCTTCAGGTATTCCACAGATGCAGGTACATCACGTTGATTGTGGAGATTTAATCCCCTGCCCCTGAGGCTGCTGGGAGAAATTTCCCTTTCTCTTCCTTGTTCGCACAGCTCCTGGGTTTCAGCTTTGGATTTGGACCCGCCTCTGCGTGTAGGTCGCCTGAGGGCGTCTGTTCTTCGCTCAGACAGGACGGGGTTAAAGGAGCCGCTGCTTCGGGGGCTCTGGCTCACTCAGGCTGGGGGAGGGAGCGGTAAGGAGGAGGCGGGGCGAGCCTGCGGCGGCAGAGGCCGGCGTGACGTTGCAGCAGCCTGAGGCGCGCCGTGCGTTCTCCCGGGGAAGTTGTCCCTGGATCACTGGACCCTGGCAGTGGCGGGCTGCACAGGCTCCCGGGAGGGGCGGTGTGGAGAGTGACCTGTGCTTGCACACAGGCTTTTTGGTGGCGGCAGCAGCAGCCTTAGCGTCTCATGCCCGTGTCTGGGGTCCGCGCTGAGAGCCGCGGCTCGCGCCCGTCTCTGGAGCTCGTTTAGGCGGCGCTCTGAATCCCCTCTCCTCGCGCACCAGGAAACAAAGAGGCAAGAAAAAGTCTCTTGCCTCTTCGGCAGGTCCAGACTTTTCCCCGGACTCCCTCCCGGCTAGCTGCGGCGCACTAGCCCCCTTCAGGCTGTGTTCATGCCGCCAACCCCAGTCCTCTCCCTGGGATCCGACCGAAGCCCGAGCCTCAGCTCCCAGCCCCCGCCCGCCCCGGCGGCTGAGCAGACAAGCCTCTCGGGCTGGTGAGTGCTGCTCGGCGCCGAGCCTCTGTGCGGGAATCTCTCCACTTTGCCCTCCGCACCCCTGTGGCTGTGTTCTCCTCCGTGGCTCCTAAGCGTCCCCCCTCCGCCACCCGCAGTCTCCGCCCGCGAAGGGGCTTCCTAGTGTGTGGAAACCTTTCCTCCTTCACTGCTCCCTCCCACTGGCGCAGGGCCCGTCCCTATTCTTTTGTCTCTGTTTTTTCTTTTTTCTTTTGCCCTACCCAGGTACCTGGGGAGTTTCTTACCTTTTGGGAGGTCTGAGGTCTTCTGCCAGCGTTCAGTAGGTGTTCTGTAGGAGTTGTTCCACATGTAGATGTATTTCTGATGAATTTGTGGAGAGGAAGGTGATCTCCGCGTCTTACGCTTCCGCCATCTTGAAGCTCCTCCCCCTAGAATGCATCATTTTTTAGATGTATAATTATATTTTATTTTATTTTTTATTGAAGTATAGTGTATTTACAATACTGTGTTAGTTTCAAGTATACAGCAAAATGATTCAGTTACATATATATATATTTTTCACATTATTTTCCATTATAGTTTATTACAAGATATTGAATATTGTTGCCAGTGTTAAACAGTAAGTCCTTGTTGCTTATCTATTTTATACATAGCAGTGTGTATCTGTTAATCCCATACAGTACTCCTAATTTATCCCTCTCCCCCTCCCTTTTTCCCTTTGGTAACCATAAGTTTGTTTTCTATGTCTGTGAGTCTGTTTCTGTTATGTAAATAGATTCATTTGTATTATTTTTTAGATTCCACATATAAGTGACATATAATATTTCTCTTTCTTTGTCTGACTTATTTCACTTAGTATGATATTCTCTAAGTCCACCCAGGTTGCTGCCAAAGACAACATTTCATTCTTTTTTATGGCTGAGTAATATTCCATTTTCTATATATACTACATCTTTTTTATCCATTCATCTGTTGATGGACACTTAGGTTGTTTCCAGGTCTGGGCTATTGTAAGTAGTGCTGCTATGAACATTGAGAATGTACCTTTTTAATGCTCTTAACACACATTGGCAAATTACTCCCCAGAAAGATTGTATCTAATCCTTTCCCCAGCAGCATGGGACAGCATCCAATTCTCCACAACATTATCTAATATTTTGTATGAAAGTATCTCTCACTGTTTTTTTGGGTGGAATAGTAATGTGACTTTGCATTTTTATTACATTTTAGGGCTTTCAACAGACACAATAGTACTTCTTTTTCCCCAAGAATAAAATAGTTTAATTTTTCAGATTATTAAAATAACAAATGTTTATTATAAAAAATGAACATGATAGAAAAATATAAGTGAGAAAGAAAGTTTCCCAAAATATCACCACTTAGAGATAACAATTGGTCTTTTGGTAAACATCTTTCCAAATATTAATCTCTGCCTATTAATATATATGGACAAAGAGACATCCTTTATTCCCATGGCTAAGTGCTATTTTGAGGTAACGTGGCTTTGCATCTGTACTCCAAAGATTTCTTTGATGCTTCTTTAGTATGCAGAGTTAACTGAAGGTCAGGACCGCAATTAAGGGCTCTTTCTCTCCAAGTGTGCAAGGGCAGGTCTGGGTGGAGGAAGATGTGTTTACGTTCCACGTTCTTATGTATGTGTAGAATTGACCCTGAAAAGAGTCGTGAGAATGTATGAAAAGGTCAGTGGTTACCCTAGCACTTGCTCAGCCTTGAAAGGGAAACGGGATAATGCAGATGACTCTGAATTCCCCCCTTTAAAAGAGATGCAGGGTTCCTGTGTAAAACTTGTGGTCATCTACCCTCTGCAGCTGCCAATGCAGACACAGTGTTTCCTAAACAGTGGAGGCCCAGGTTCAGGCAGCAGGAGGGCCACCAAATAGCCCAGCTGCCTCACAGTGTTTTGATGAATCTAACATGTTTTGAAAACTGAAGCCTTCTAGAACTTCCTTTTACAGTTAAAAATATAAACATGTAATGCCATTTCATTTTAAATGTTTCTTCCCTAATCTATTTGTTATGATAGATTTTTCTTGGCAAGTGTGGTTTTGCCAACGTGGTACTTTCAAAGGAATTCATCTCCCTCCGCGACGAGGATTCCTATGCCTGATACTCAGGGTGAACATTTGTCGCTTTGCTCATCATCTGAACACTCTTCCTCTTGTCAGGGAAGCCCCTTCAATGGCAATCAGACACTCTCAGCCAGGACTGGCTTAGCTCCCACCTGCCTCCTTGGCACTGGTGTACCACGGAGCTGTGTAGCTGGATCCACACCCAGCCCTGGAGTCGGCCACACCACATCCCTTCTGATGCCACTTCCCCTTCTCCCAGTCACAACAACCCTTCCAGGCCTGCCGGCAACTTTTATTCCTTCCTGGTTTTGGGGTGGAGTGGGCAAAAGGAAGACAGACATTTTTGCATCCTTCCTGGGTTAGCCCGTCCCCACCGACATAGCACAACTCCATTTCCAGTTACAGCTGGCTCAACGTGATGGGCTGTGTGTTGAGGGGATTGGGGGAAAGCAGGACAGGGATGTCTTCTCGCTGAGGCACATGGGTTCACTTACATGAGACGCCCACGTTCCCCTTCTGTTGTATCTTAGGCTGATAGCAGAAAATCTGCTGTCACAACACCACCTGGGATTCAGCCCGAGGAGGCTCTGGGGACAAGACTTTTGGGTTTGTGTGTGTGTGTGGGTGTGTGTAGGTATATATGCAGACATTCTGCATGTTATATGGTTCATATTTATTGAGCATGTACTATGTGCCAAGGCCATATATTTTATTTCACTAAATCCTCACAGCGACCCCGTGAGGTAGGAACTGAATATACTATTAATGAACTCCATGTTACAGATGAGGAAACCAAGTCACAAAAAGGTAAAGTAACTTGACTGGAGTCACACCACTAGGAAGTGGTAGAGTCAGAATTCAAAACCAGGCAGCCTAAATCTAGCCTGCACTCTTCATTATAACCTACTTTTTTCCTATAAATATTGTCTATTATCACCACTATTCTATATTATAGTTGTCTCAATACTATCTCAATAAATTTTTAAGTGATGGAATTATTCTCAGATCATCTTTGGTGTATGAGGGGCTTATAAGTGCTTTGCATGCAGATGGGCAAGGCTCTGAATGAGATTGTCCCAAAAAAATGACATGACAGTGCAGACAGAAACATGGTGGGGCTACCCTCTCCAAGGCGTTTTCAGCAGGGAAAATTTTTTTTTCACATCTTCTTTCCTTTTATTGAAAAAAATTTTAGAAAATGGCAGTTAATACAGAGCACAAACAAATCAACAGTGGAAAACATAGACAAGATAAAACTAAAAATGCTTTTGGCTTCTTAAATTGGTTAGGAGCACAAAACGCAACAGGCAGAAAGTCTCTTTTAAACAAATTAAAAAGCTGTGGTTTTTTCCCCAATTTTCCCCAAGTCAGGTATATACATACCCACAAAAATGGTGTGTGAAGGAAAACTGTCAAATACAAGAAGTTGTATTCTGAATTAAGGGAAACAGCTGTTGAAATGGGAATTAACACAGTCATGTCAGCAACAGGTTAACAGTTTAAAAAATCGAGTCTTCAGATGCCAGCAGGGAACTGTTGAATAGCTAAAAACCTTGTGCAGGCTCTGGTCTCCAGTTCTTGCCTTCATTTTTCATTCACATTTCCATCAAGAAACTTAGACTTTTTACTGGTCTTTTTCCCCCTATCATTTGAAAGTGGTAAGATTTGTGTATCTCAGCGGTTCTCAAATTTTAGTGTGTCCAAACCACCTGGAGGGCTTGTTAAAAGACACTGGCCCCAGAATTTCTGATTGAGGCCTGAGAATTTGCATTTCCAACCAGTCCCCAGGTGACGTTGATGCCGTTGCTCTAGGGACCACACTTCCAGGAACCACTGGTATAGATCTAAGAAGGGCACTGCAGCTGGAGGCTATCTCTCTTATGGATTTATTTAAAGGTACCTGCGGGATCTAGGTATCATGCCTTCAGCCCTGGATTAATTTATCCCTTTTCATCAGACTCTGATTTATGAAATGATCTAAACTCATCTCTCAGTTGTACACTGGGCCCCAAATTACCTTTGCAATCCTGTATTCATGTGTTAGACTCTACTTATAACCTACACATTAATCCACTAATTGTTGGTGAACACTTATTAGATGCCTGGTGCTGTGGAAGATGCTGGCATTGCATATTGAAGAAAACCAAACACCATTGGTACCGCAAGAAGCTTACAACAGGTAGGAATCAAATACTATTCAAAAGATAAACATAAAATTCAATTGTGTAAGTGCTAAGAAGGAAAAGGCCATGGGCTCTGTGATATTAAAGTTGGAGGTTTGACTTAGACACAACTCTTAATTTTGATTCTCTTTCTCTTCTATTACTAGGTGGAAACTAAGAAGAATCTGAAAAGTTGAGTCAACACAATTTCCCCAGAGGCAAAGTGGAAGAGGAAAAGAGTCCCACGGCCATGTGTAATAACAGAGAGAAGACCAACTTGCTCAGCAGATCAGTTGACCTCTGGTGACCCAGCCTTCTAGGATTATTCCCTATCTCAAGTTCCGGAATCGGTTAGTCATATGGCGTCTAGACACATGGAGGTTGTTTAAGAAAGACCTTTGATAATGACATAATGCTGAGCCAACTAAATACCCCCTGCTCCCTCTAAAAGCTGGAAGAATGGCTACATTTGGCAATTTCTTTTTTTTTTCAATTTTTAATTTTTAAAATTTGTTTCAAAGTTAAACCCAAGACACATTGAC
Source organism: Eubalaena glacialis (assembly GCF_028564815.1). Taxonomy (NCBI): domain Eukaryota; kingdom Metazoa; phylum Chordata; class Mammalia; order Artiodactyla; family Balaenidae; genus Eubalaena; species Eubalaena glacialis. The sequence goes on along the minus strand of NC_083720.1, from coordinate 124,901,720 downwards.
TTCATAGGAAGTCCACTGAGAAATGTTTTTCTAGGCTGAACACCTGTTTCCCCTCAGTCTCCCTCAACAGAGCATGTACATGTTAATTACTTTCATTTTCCAATCACTGCTGTCCCACCACTATACCAAGATCACCTAAACTGTGTGTGTTGTATTCTGAATGTTCTTAGTTATACCCTAATTTCACTAACTGCAAAAGATTTTCTGGGATAAACTCCCACTTGAATTCTTTGGCTACTATATTTATAAAATAAAAATAAAGTATCTAAAATTGCAAATGTCTTTTGAATCAGAATCTTATTTACAAGAATTTACCTCACACATATACTAGTATATGTGACAAAGATGAATGTACATTTTATTGTGGTATCATTTCTATTGACGCACAAAGACTGAAAAAACCTAAATGACCTTTCAACGGAAGACAGGTTATATAATTTGTACTATATCCTTATAAATCATGGAAATCAAAGTTTTAAAAATATGAGGTCCCTCTACATACACATCTACTGTGAAATGAGTTTTAAGTTAATAAGTAAAAAAAAGCAAGATTCAGAACAGTACATGTAGGGACTTCTCTGGCAGCGCAGTGATTAAGAATCTGCCTGCCAATGCAGGGGACATGGGTTCGAGCCCTGGTCCAGGAAGATCTCACATGCCATGGAGCAACTAAGCCCTCGTGCCACAACTACTGAGCCCGCGTGCCACAATTACTGAGCCCATGTGCCTAGAGCCCGTGCTCTGCAACAAGAGAATCCACCGCAATGAGAAGCCCGCGCACCGCAACAAAGACCCAACGCAGCCAAAAATAAATAAATTAATTAATTAATTAATTTTAAAAAAAAGAACAGTGTATGTGGAATGTTCTCATTCATATTAAAAGAGAGGTTAATCTATATCTATCCATCGATCTGTCTATATTCTAATATATTAATAGCAGTATTCTCCTCTAGGAAAGGAAGATGGCAGGGTGAGTGTCTGGGACGAGAGGAAGAGTTTAAACTTCCTCAAATCCCATGTGTACTATATGAACATTTTATTATGCCCATGTGTTTTCCTTATACAACTAATAAGAAAGTCTTTTGGTTTTGTTTGTTTGGTTAAGGAAAAAGGGCCTGTGTATACTCCTGGTATACTCTAGAATGCACTGGGCTCTCTGAGTTTCACAAAGCAGAGGTTACGTTATACGTATAATAACCCTGGTGTATTAGTTTGCTCAGGCCGCCATAACAAAATGCCACAGAATGGGTGGCTTAAACAACAGACATTATCTTCTCACAGTTCTGGAGTCTAGAAATGTAAGATCAGGGTGCCGGCAGGGTTGGTTTCTGTTGAGGCCAACCTCCTTGGCTTGCAGGCAGCTGCCTTCTTGCTGTGTCCTCACATGGCCTTTCCTCTGTACACATGAGGAGGGGGGAGGGAAGGAGAGAAAGATAGATACCTTTGGTGTCTGGTCCTCTTATAAGGACATCAGTCTTATTAAATTAGGGCCCTACCATTATGTCTTCATTTTATCGTAATTACCTCGTTTAAGGCCCTATGTCCAAATACAGTCACTTTGGTGGTTAGGGATTCAACATATGAATGGAAGGGGGGCACCATTCAGTCCATAACACCTGCTAAGTGAATTTCAGAGTACAGACATATTTCCAAATCAGCCTGGCCTTTCTTACGTCCAAGAGCCTTTGGTTTGCATTCCTTTTAGCACCAGTAGCAGCAGGCAAGGAGGTAAGAACCAGAGCAAGAGATTGTTGGGGAAGAAGTTGTCTTTAACTCTGGAGCTGATATTGCTTGTGGCTTTCATGTTCTATCACGACCACACCCTGATTCTTGGCATTCTAGGGCTCAAAACCAACAACTGGGGACAGTTGTTGATCACAAACTACCCCTGATTTCACTGCATCCAGAATATGCAAGATTTGGATTAGCAGATACAAACTATTATATATAAGATGGATAAACAACAAGGTCCTACTATGTAGCACAGGGAACTATATTCAATATCCTGTGATAAACCATAATGGAAAAGAATATGAAAAAGAATATATATATGTATAACTGAATCACTTTCAACATTGTAAATCAGCTATATTTCAATAAAATTTTTTTAAAAAGGAAAAAAAAGAATATGCAAGACTATCTACAATAAAGTAATTGATGAAATAAAACAGTTTCCTGAAAGAGTTCGTTGCCTCAATTTTGGAATGAGCCTTCTCTTCTCCATTTTGGACCTTAATGGGATGAAGTCAGTTGCTAAGCATAAAGTTTGAAAGTAATGGAAAGTAATGGTTGAGGCCTTCACCATCTTCCATGCGAATGTCCTTGGTTTTATCAGTGCATTCTAGCCTGTGAACCATAATGCATTAGAAGTCATCTTGTCCCATATGATAATTTACAAAGTCTCTGGGGGAGAAAACTTGATTGTCTAAGTGGGCCATGTTTTTGCTTCCAGTGCTTCTCAAAGCATGGGAAGGACACCCCGCATGCACAAGAAATACATAGAGGTGAAGGATGAGGGTAAAGAGAGGTCAAAGGGGGAGTCAGAGGTCCATGGCAACTCAGATGGGTGCAATTGGCCCTGCTTGCAATCCTGAAGTGTTCTGCCACAGCTTTCCAAATCAAGTCTCAGCCTGGTCTACAAGGGCATGCATCTCCCTCTCAGCCCTACCCCCGACATTCCCGCCTCATACTCTACGCTTTGGCAATATGGACCTGTCCGGTTGTTGACATCCACCCCCTTCACACTGACTCCAGATTCTCTGCCTCTACTCAAGCTGTATCCCCAACCTGAAATTTCCTTTCTACATGTCTTTGCTTGGATGATTCTATCTCATCTTTCAACATTCAGCACATGAGTCATCATCACCTCCGGGAAACCTCTTTTAGGTCCACAGGCGAAGTACCTCTCTTCCAAGCTTCCTCAGCTCTGATCACTTACTCTCTCTCCCCTCGCCCCTCTCCCCTCTTTCCTCTCCTCTCTCCTCTCTTTGTCATAACTTACTTTTGTAAGTTCTAACCAGCTGGCATAGTGCCTGCACACAGTAGGTATTTTTCAAAAACACATTTTGAATTGAACTGTTCAAATTTAATTTATCTAACAAATCTGATACTTGTTTCCAGGGATCAGAAATTTTTCCTAGTTAAACTGGTGATTGGAGAAGACTAGACTTGGGACTAGAGGTGAACACACAACATCGTTGCTCACTAGCAGCTCAGAACACAAAGGTGCCTGCCTGCTTACCTGGAAGTAAAACTGGAGAAACACTTCAAACACGAGCAGTAAGAGAGCAGCTGGAAAGCCAAGAGCTCTTTACTCTAGCATCTGGGTAAATGCTCACTCATGCATTCACTTATTACAGCCTCACCTTAAGACAGGCCTGGTACTACCTGCCCAAAATAATACAAAGACTCTGCTCTCCCGGAATTCACCATCTTGTTTGGCTGATCGAAGTGTAAACAAATACAGCTGATCCTTCTCAAGCATTTAAAGTTTATTTTTTTGGGACTTTCCTGGTGGCGCAGTGGTTAAGAATCCTCCTGCCCATGCAAGGGACACGGGTTCCAGCCCTGGTCTGGGAAGATCCCACATGCCGCATAGCAACAAAGCCCGTGAGCCACAGCTACTGAGCCCACGCGCCACAACTATTGAAGTCCGTGTGCCTAGAGCCTGTGCTCTGCAACAAGAGAAGCCACTGCCATGAGAAACCCGTGCACTGCAACAAAGAGTAGCCCCCGCTCACCGCAACTAGAGAAGGCCCACGCACAGCAACGAAGACCCAACACAGCCAAAAATAAATAAGTAAATATTTTAAAATACTTTAAAAAAATAAAGTTTACTGTTTTGATGGAAAGCACATGAAAAGCAGTGATTTATCTTTCTGCCCATGCCCAAGTATCAGAGAAAATTAACTCTTAGCTGGTGAGTAACCAACAACCCAACATCTCAGCCTATATTGGCTTTAATCTTCTTTATCATTCTTTTCTCAAAATTGAGATTGCAATAGCTCTTTTTTGTATGTTGTCTTAATTTTATTTATTTATTTTTTTAATTTAAATTTTTATTGAAGTATAGTTGGTTTACAATGTTGTGTTAGTTTCAGGGGTATAGCGAAGTGATGCAGATATATATATATATATTCCTTTTCAGATTCTTTTCCATTATAGGTTATTACAAGATATTGAGTATGATTCCCTGTGCTATACAGTAGGTCTTTGTTGGTTGCAATAGCTCTTAATATGTCCCTGAGGTTAGTAAATTACAATTTTCACTACACTGCATATTGTAAGGAAAATATGTTCTGTCAAAATTTTTGAGAATTTAGACGTTTGTGAAGGAGATTTGGAACATCTTTCTGTAATTACTGTGCACTGTGATAAGTACATATTTAGTATCTTAGGCTATTCCTAGGGAAGGGGGAGACAGGTAGCAGAGGTTTTGTGAGGAAAATAACAAATAAAGCAAAGATCCCATTTTCAGCACGAAAAGCATTTCCTCTGTTCTGTCCAAAAAGATCAGACTCCTAACAAGACTAAGTAATGCAAAGATTGGCTCCTAAAGAGAAGAATTTTCCCCCAGAGTGTGATTTAGGGCTAGTTCTATAATCTAGGGCACACTTTCTTTCAAGGGACGCGTTCTTGACTGCAGAGAATAAAAAATGTAACCGAACCCGACTTTTCTAGCAGGCTCTGGTCCCTGGAAAAGCTCCATGGTGCAGCTGGAGAAAAAAAAAAAAAGGCCAGTTGGCAGCCAGGACTAAGGTTGGTGAGATTAGGGGAAAGGAACCTGGACCAAGTCTCTAAATGGTTCTTCATGCCAAGGGCTGACCAGTGGTCTTCAGTGGCATGCCATACTTTAAGCAAAGCATCTATGAGAATACTATATTTAAATAAAGCACAGATAAGAAGAGCATTGCTCTGCACCCTACAAAAAATGCCACTTGACCTACTATACCACAGGAGCATAATGAAAATACTTTGTTTTGAATGGTTTCAACTAGGCAATCTGTGAGTGCATAGCAAGTTGAATGTTGACCTTGGGTTGTGCAAATTTGGAAAATCTTATGTAAGTTTGTGGAAGTTAGATTTCTTTCTCTTGACAAATGTAATTTTGTGTGTGACCGTATGTGTAACATTTTTAGTGTTCAAGAACTGACATACCTGTATACTTTGTTAAAGAGTAAGAAAAGGAAGTACCAACTTTGGTAAGTTCTACTCTTTTTTTTTCTGCTTCTTTTTTGTTTTATTCACTAGTTTGTTGTATTTTTTTAGATTCCATATATAAGTGATATCACACAGTATTTGTCTTTCTCTGTCTGACTTATTTTAATTCTACTCTTAATAATTAAATCAGTCATTGCTGTTTTCCCTTTAGAACATCCTGTGGCCTTGAACAGTACTGAGTTCAGTCTAATATGGTCTCCTGGCTTAAAAATTATCTGTCACTTATTGCTTTCAACAGAATCTAAAGGTTAGACTGATCAAATGAAATGTAGTCTGGATAATCAGGTTCCGTGAATAACTCAAACGGTAAATCTGGTTTTCTTTTGAAAATTAATACTTTATAAAATAAAATTTTATTCCTAAAACTGAGCAGAGTCAACTTCATGCCTTTTAATGATGCTTAAAATGTACATCTTAGCAAAACCCCTATTTATCCTGAAAATATGCCAACATCTTATGAAGGGATATTTGCAGTGAATGAAATTATCTTTTTCAAACAATTTTTGAGTTTACATGTGGATCAGCTATTTTGACTGATAAACTCATTCTTTTTTTTCATTTATTTATTTTTTTATTTTTGGCTGTGTTGGGTCTTTGTTGCTGCATGCGGGCTTTTCTCTAGTTGCGGTGAGCGGGGGCTACTCTTTGTTGCGGTGCGCAGGCTTCTCATTGCGGTGGCTTCTCTTGTTGCAGAGCACGGGCTCTAAGCGCGCAAGCTTCAGTAGTTGTGGCACGTGGGCTCAGTAGTTGTGGCTCGCGGGCCCTAGAGTGCAGGCTCAGTAGTTGTGGTGCACGGGCTTAGTTGCTCCGCAGCATGTGGGATCTTCCTGGACCGGGGCTTGAACCTGTGTCCCCTGCATTGGCAGGCGGATTCTTAACCACTGCGCCACCAGGGAAGCCCGATAAACTCATTCTTGTTAATCTAACAACAAATAGATTCAAATAAATATATGGCTTAATTGATGTTTTTGATTGAGTTGACTGATTGCTTAAAGTATTTAGCCAAACTGACTTCTTTTGCTATTTAGTAGTCACAACTACTATATTTAAGGTTTGATTTGCAGTCTAGATAAGCCAAGAAGCCCAGAGTGATCGCCTCGTGATTTTAAAGATGGCTCCATCACAGGGAAAAAATCAGAGGACAAAGTTGGAAGATTGTCTTCTATAATATCTAGAGTACAAGATTTCTTAAGGAGAAAAATCTAGAAGTGCACTATTATATTGCTAAAGACATATTGGGTGGTTGCTAACTTCCTTCAAAACTGAAACTTGAGTGTTCATGCTTACAGCATGAATGAATGTTGTTCATTGCACAATGAAATGTGCCGTGTGCCTCACATAAGCAGACTGTGAGCATGTGATTAATCTCAGCATCCTCTTTGACACGAGGCAGGTGATACATCATGACTAACGAGGGATCCATTCCTTCTGGTAGTTTTAATACAACGGGGCAAGATGATAATAGGGAAGTAAAAGAGGAAGCCAAATACACAATATATTTTAAAAAAATTGTGCCTTCTGTTTTACGGACTGTACTTTTGGTCTCATATGTAAGCGTGAGAAAGGAAGTATGAGGTGGAATTTGAATCAGCTTCTCTTTTCAACGTTGGTCATTACCTTAAACAAGAGTGTTTCTGTGCCTTGGTTCATCCCTCAGCAAGAAGGAGGGAGACGTGAGACAGGAGTGTGACTGGCATTTCCTGAGTGTTTGTTCTGTGCCAGCCCTGGTTCTGGGTACTTTACCTGTGACATCACTGCCTCAAAACGGCAGGACCAGTAGTGTTAAGGGTGGACCCTGGGAGCAGGGTCCCTGATTGGAGTCCTAGTTCAGCCATTTACTCCTGTGACTTTGGGCAAGTTATCCACTATTCCTACCAACTCACACTCATTGAGTTTTTCCCCTGTACTAGACACTGTATCAAGTGTTTTTCTTATTTATTTATTTGGATCCTCACAACATCCTTATCATAAGGTGGTATTATCGTTATTTTGAAGACATTCAAGGTAAAGAGAAGTTAAGGGAGGGAGACTGGTGTAAAGATTAAAATCATCTGGTTCTAGAGCAACACTGCTCATGTTCCCATCCCAGCTAGACCACTTATTAGTTGTGTCAGTTTAGGCAAATTATTTAACCTCTCTGGAGACACATAGAGCATACTTTGAACAGTGCTGGGCACATAGGAAAAGCTTAGTGAATGTCAGCTCTTATTGTAGTTCGGTGAAATGGCAGGTATCCCTGTTTGCAAGATATATTTACTGCTTGGTTTTGAGTATCCAAGAGTTGGAACAGACATCTTGTCTTTAGGACTGTGATTTGAGGCCAGTCACTGTACAGCACACACAGGTATGTGTATGAGGGTATTCAGGGCTGTGCATCCTCTCCCTGATCTGTCTCTATTCCACCAGGAACTCTTTTGGTTCCTCTTTTGGGTTAAGGTGGGGATGAGTGCGAAGGGGAGGGTACCAGGCCTTTGTGATGTGTCTGAAGAGCAAACCAGGGCTGCAGTAAGGAGTGTCATTGAGCGTGTGGTTGGTCGTGCCCAAGTCCAAGGCCACCAGCATCGTGACAACAGGAGTGTCTGCAATGTGTAGCACACCCAGTGGAAAGAAACCTCATTAACTCAGAATTTTGTTTAGGGTCCTCTTTATTTGTGATAAAAACTTTGAAGCCCAATGGTAGGGGCCATAAAATAAATAAAGACATCTCTATCTTATAATACTTAGAGGATCCTTTAACTCAAGATTTGTGAACATGGCAAAAAGATTGGTTTAGAAAGATGGAAACTCTCATTCTTGTAATGACAAATTCATGAATATTTATTGATCACAATAAAGTGATGAACAGGGTTTGTGTTTAAGCTCATTTTCAATACTAGTTCTAAAATTTTAAAAAGTTACCTTTAATTATCAAACCAATGAAGACTCATAAGAGAAGACAGTCAATATAAGGGCAGTTATCTTTCTTTTTTTTTTTTTTAGTAGAACATAAAGAAATTCATTCATGCTTCTCCTTATGAATTGCTACTCTTCCTAAGACTCTTTAATTTTGAAGGAGCTGTCAGCTATGATGGCTGTGGATGAAGAGACTTCTTCCAGGACCAGCCCAGGTCCCCTGCCACTTTGACAAATCTGAAGAGTGAGGTCCTTGGCTTGGCAACCCCTAAAGCCAATGAGCTGCTAGAGACCCACGATCAGGAATGCACTTCCCCATTTCTGTTTGACTTTGCTACTTTTTTCTTTTCCTCAGCCCACCTCTTCTCTGGGTCTGACCCTCAGCCTATTGTGACTTAGGTTTGGCCCGAGAACATAGAAGAATCTTCAGATGGAGACAATAATCTTGGAAACAAAATGGCAACATCATTTGAGCGGTTTCCATGGATCTTCTTTGGAGATAGTTGATTGAGCATCTCCTAAGCCACCTGAATGGTTCAAAACGCAGAGCTCAGTATTTCCTATCTGACTAGGGTTAGGTCTTTATCGAGATCACCATGGCAATCTGTTTTGAAGTATGAAAAGGGCCTGTTTAAGGCCAGCTAATAAAGAGAAGGCACGTCCCCAGGTTTGGCACATAGACTGGTATCTGGTCCTTTCTAAAGACAACACTTTCTGTTTCCAAAGTGAAAATAGATAAACAAATTTTATTTATTTATTTATTTAATTTATTTTTGGCTGCGTTGGGTCTTTGTTGCTGCGCACGGGCTTTCTCTAGTTGTGGCGAGCAGGGGTTACTCTTCGTTGCGGTGCAGCCTTTTCAATGTGGTGGCTTCTCTTGTTGTGGAGCACAGGATCTAGGGCGCGCGGGCTTCAGTAGTTGTGGCGCACGGGCTTAGTTGCTCTGTGGCATATGGCATCTTCGCGGACCAGGGCTCGAACCCGTGTCCCCTGCGTTGGCAGGCGGATTCTTAACCACTGCACCACCAGGGAAGTCCTTTTCTGTCAAGTGTCAGACTATCAATCATCCAGACGTCCACAGGCCAGAACACTGAGTGTAGACAAGTCTCTCTTCTCTCCACCACCTAATGACACAAATGTGACACGGCAGCCACATCTGCAACGTCTCTAGGGGCAGAACAAATTTTAAATGACCTGATAAGGATAATCAAAGAGTGTATTGAAAAGTTAAAGAATGACTATTCCCCAGAGAGTTAAATGATACTTAAGATTACCTTCACTGTATTTTCTAATGTTAAAGATTACTTTAAAGGATCCTATAAATATAAAAATAGTAAAATAAAATTATGAAAAATAGGGTGAGATTATTCCCTAAAGGTCAGAAAAAATATAAATAAAGGATGAAACTAAATGGCTTCTGGACACTGTTGACAATGACTAGTTCGTTTCTAGTATATGGGTGCCCTGGAAGGGATGGAACGTAAAGGAGGGTCTAGAACTGGCTCTTCCCCATCTCATCTCAGTGTTCCTGCTTCCCACCCTCTCTCCCCTACTCCTCCTGCAACAGACAGGATGGGTTTGCAGAGCATCACCTTAGCTGGAGACCCAGGGTGAGACGGGAGAGGGACTCTCCTGTTCTGTGTGAACAGCAGCTGCAGAGGAGACATCCCTGGTGCCCCTTCTCCTCCCACCAGGCTGATGGAGACTCAAGAGAGATGATAGGTGGGGAGTGGCCTTTCCCTCCCTGGGAGGAGGCTGTGGTCTGTGTGCAGCTGGGGACGAGGGAGTAGGGAGAGGGGGGAGGGGGACCGTGGCCCTTTCCCCACACTTCTCTGTGCACTGCAGGGGCCTCAACCAGCAGGTTGGTAGGACCTGGAAAAAGCTTACCTCTGTTGCTGCCTCAGGCATTCGCAGAAGCTCCATTAATAGCTCTGGTACCTTTGGCCATCCACTCTCAGAAAAGACAACGAGATTATGTGTGTCAAAGTGCAAAAAGAAATCTAAGCGCGTTTACAACATTCCCCTCACCTCCCCTCTATCCTCCTGAAGATTCTTTGCTTGTTCCTTGGCTACCAGGCTTTGGGAATACTGAGTGGAGGTGCCACACTGAAGGAACCAAGGTAGAGGATAGAGCCCTCTCCCTAGGAGAAAGCACAAGAAGGAAAATCTAGGAAGGAGGAGGGGGTTGGGAGGAAATAAACAAGTCAAACATGAGAGGATATTTGTCTTTCTCTGTCTGATTTACAGATTATATTCCATTAAAAGTTATTACAAAATAATGGCTATATTTCCCTGTGCTGTACAATACATCCTTGTTGCTTACCTATTTTATATATAGTAGTTTGTGTCTCTTAATCCCATGTCCCTATGTTGTCCCTCCCCTCTTCCCTCTCCTCACTGGTAACCACTATTTATTTTCTATATCTGTGATTCTATTTCTGTTCTGCATATGCATTTGTTTGTATTTTTTTGGATTCCACATATGTTTTACAATCTTTCTCTAAGGAGGCTATTTCTCCACACTGCAATGAATTAGGACATTGCCTTAAATGAAAGGAGGAAATAAAATACAGGATAGGTACATGGGATCATGGGTGCATATGGATGACAACCTTCTTCAGCTGTGATGCTTGGAATAGTAATTCTATGCACTTAGCACTTAGTTCTTAGTATACTTCAGACGGAGTTTGGGAAAAACGGTAGACAATGCCCATCTTCTATCCAGAGATTTGCAACGCACATGAACTTTTTCCTTTTTTTAAAATATTTATTTATTTTGCTTGTGAAGGGTCTTAGTTGCGGCACGCTGGATCTTCGTTGTGGCATGCGGGATCTTTAGCTGGGGCATGCTGGCTCTTAGTTGCGGCCTGTGGACACTTAGTTGCGGCATGCATGCAGGATCTAGTTCCCCGACCAGGGATCGAACCCGGGCCCCCTGCATTGGGAGCACACAGTCTTACCCACTGGACCACTGGGGAAGTCCCACACACAAACCTTTTATAATTCTGCAGTAACCAGAGGTATTCTTCTCAACTAGAAGTCCCATTGAACTCACTTTGGGAAACTGTCTGATCCAGGAGGGACTAGACAGGTTTGTGTTGACATTGAATATATTTGAGTGAATTGAAAACCAGAATCTGTAACCAGAGTCAGAAAAAAAAAAAAAATCTCTGCAGGACTAAATTGCGTTACTTAGAAGATTTGCTGGATGATACTCTGCTTTTCCTTTTAATAGCTCTTTGCTTTTTTATCTGAGTTTTATTGTGATTACTTTAAGAACGTGCTAGGTACCTTGAAAGGCTTCTTTCCCAGCCTCTGGGCTCTCCTGCTGGTTAGATGCCTCTTCCTCTAACTCAGCAGCCCCAGGGGGATTTTCCCATTTTTCAAGTTGCCTGTTCCTTCTTTCTTGCTTTCTTTACCCAGAGTTTGTTTTGAACGGGTTCTCGCTCATTCTTTCTTACGTGTTACTGAAACCATGCAACCCAGATTGGGACTTGAACCCACTGTCTTTTTTTGTTGTTGTTGAATTTTTTTTTTTTTTAAACTTTATATTTTAGGACTTTTTTTTTTTTTTTGGCTGGCTTTTTCCTTATTTTTTTCCCCCCTTGGTGTCCATATGTTTGTTCTCTACATCTGTGTCTCTATTGAACCCACTGTCTTTTAACTGTGATCACACACCTGGTCTCAGGACTTAATGAACCTCAGGTTCTTTACATCTTGTCGCAGAAAGAATTCAGTGAGAGACAAAGTAGGAAGTGGATTTATTTAGAGAGAAACACACTCCACAGACAGAGTGTGGGCCATCTCAGAAGACGAGAGGCCCTGAAACATGGGGTGGTTAGATTTTACAGGCGGGGTAATTTCATAAGCTAACAAGTGGGAAGATTATTCCAACTCTATTGGGGAAGGTGTGGGGATTTCCAGGAATTGGGCCACTGCCCACTTTTTTTTGGCCTTTTATGGTCAGCCTCAGAACTGTCATGGCACTGGTAGGTGTGTCATTTCGCATATGCTAATGTATTACAATGAGTGTATAATGAGGCTCAAGGTCTACTGGAAGTCGAATCTTCCGCCATCTTGGACCTAGTTGGTTCTAACCAGTTTTTGTCATAGGCTATGTCTTTCTTTTAAAGGTTGTGCCCTGCCCCCTTCCCTCCTGTTTCATTATCTCGGCCTCAGGCCAATTCCAATCCACTGTGGCACTCTGCTCTGGCTTCTGGTGCCCAGCTTGGGCAGTGCCACCATCTTCTTTAAGTTTATGGAGGGAATTTGAGATTCACCGAGGTCTCTGAGCTGTGGAAGGAAGGAAGCGGTAACAGAAGGAACTAAAGCTATCTCGGAGAAACATTGCTGAACATCCAGATAGGTCCACTGGGTCTGTGGATCACAGTTTGGGTCAACTTGAGGGCACTGGAGCCACCCTATCTTCTGAAATACACTCTGTACACTCGTAGAATGAAAGACTGAAAGCTGCCAGGGAGTCTCAGAGCTGGAAGGGCTGCAGGGAGCAGTCAAAGATTCCTGACTTAGAACCGAATTCACATTCACCACAGGGCAGGACATGTATTCAAAGGTGTTTTTCCTAGTTCCTCTTATTCTCATTTTTTTTTGGATTAATCCCTTCCTTCCGCTTAATATCTATTTATATTTTCCTCACAAGACCACTGAATAAAATTATAGGCTTAAAGAGAGGAAATCAAAGCTTTGGAAACTCTGTGGCTGGGTCGCAACAAAGACTCTCCTTGATCAAACCCTAGTCAGGCTCCTCTGAGACAGCTTCTCGACTAAACCCCAAACTTGGTCTCTAAAAATGCAGACTCCCCCTCAAACCCACACCCCACCCTGCCCCCTGGCCCACACACACTATGAGACTTGAACAGACACTGGCTTAGTTTCCAACAGCTCAAGGCCACATCCTGAGGGTAACTCCAGCTCTCCCTTAAAATTGCTGCTTGAAAAAGCTCAGTGTTGCCAGGAGAATTTACTGTCTGTTCCAGCCCAAACTGGGAATAGGCAGGTAGGCTGCTAAACCCTCCCACTGAGCAGTTACTTTAGAAAGCTTGCAATTATAAATGCTTTCTCTGCCCCTTTGAGACATGAATCTTCTACCACCCAGAACTGACTTTTCAAGGACCTGAGGGCTGTCTCTTTGAGATGCAAACATTCAAGGAGATAAGGTCACTGTCTGCTCCCAGGCTCCTGGGTATCTTTCCTAACTGATATCACGGCCTCCTGGAGAAGTCTGTTTCTCCTCTGGTAAGCACCAATAGACAGCCCCAGATGGCCTAGTCACATGGACCAACCCCCTTCCCAGCCCCCAGTGCATTTCCTGAGCACACCTCAGTCTGGAAAGGTCTCCAGCCTTTTGTTTCAGCCAAGTTGAAGTCAGGTCACACTGGACTCTTTTCCCTATTGCAGTAGTTACTATTGAATAAAATCTATCCTTACTGCTCTAACTAGATTCCAGCTTTGTTTATCCTTGACAGTCAGGTTGTTGATGCCATTCAGCTTCTCCTGACCTCCATGTGCCCTTGACTTGTTATCATTCCTCCCAGGTTTTCATCTTTCTTTCTCACTGAATATTGGAAGAGCAATGGTCAGATTCTCCTGGCAGAGGATAAATCTGGTTCAGAGGATAAATCTGAAGCATAATAGAGGGTGTGTGATAGACCTTGGCTAGATTATAATCATTAGCATATTATCTGATTTTTTTCTGAATGATTGACTCAAATGTTGGGTAAGACACTAAAAATTCATTTTCTCTTTGCTGTTTCTTTTCTCCTTTCCTCAACCTTTTCTGTTCTTCCTGCTTATCCTTTTTGTAACAGGGTGTAACCAAAATATTACACTGGAGGTCTTAAATTATATTTGATGTATGAAATGAAATGCATTTTCCCGACATAGCTCTGTTATCTAAAAAACTGCATTTATGTTTTGGTGACACAACCAAGCCAAAGATCAGGAGAAGGAAGGATTTACTACTTGCAGCAGGTGAGAAGAACCCCAGGGATATTTTCCAAATCAGTGTCTCTCCGAATAGCAAAATTCAGGAAGTTTTAAGCTAAGGGTACATGCATATTAATGAAGGGGCTTGTCAGTTGACAGAGTCCAGACATTTGTTGACTGAAGTTATGAGGGTCAGAAAAGGTCAATGTCGGGCTTCCCTAGTGGTGCAGTGGTTAAGAATCTGCCTGCTAATGCAGGGGACGAGGGTTCGAGCCCTGCTCTGGGAAGATCCCACATGCCGTGGAGCAACTAAGCCCGTGCACCACAACTACTGAGCCTGCGCTCTAGAGCCCACGGGCCACAACTACTGAGCCCACGTGCTGCATCTACTGAAGCCTGCGTGCTCTAGAGCCTGTGCTCAGCAACAAGAGAAGCCACCGCAATGAGAAGCCCACGCACCGCAACAAAGAGTAGCCCCCGCTCGCCGCAACTAGACAAAGCCCGCGCACAGCAACGAAGACCCAACACAGCCAAAAATAATAAATTAAAATAAATAAATTAAAAAAAAAAAGGAAATGTCAATGTCATCATCCCTTAGGTTCCAGCTGTCCTGGTGGTTGAGCGCTTCAGGCTAATATTTACCATTGAAACAGAACTGGGAGTCTTTACAACTGATATATTATCTTTACTATTGTTACTTGTCTTGCCTGATAACAGTCCTTTGTTTCTGCATTCTTTTGTTCCCTTAAGATCGTTAATTACTGAGACCTTTTCAAGGGCAAGCCTTGTGACCAGGCTGAGATCACAAAATGGCTTAGGCCAAAAATGGCTTCTCTTCTGTCAAGAAAGCCATGCCTGGTTCTCTTTCTCCAGGACCCCCTACCCTATCTGCTTACAGCTCTACTTAACTAGAGTAAACCTTCTGAGCTCTAACCATCCCCTTTCCATGCCAGTTCAGGAGAACTGAAGGAAGGCCCAGGGTAGGATATTCCAAGGTCACTGCTCCACTTGAGCGTCTGTGTGACGGCTGATATTGTCAACTGAGGCCAGAAGTGACTTAGTGAGAACCAGAATGGGGGTGGGATGACTTGACTGGACGTCTTGCCTGCCCTAGTGTGGCCCCTTGCAGAAGGGAAACCCCAGAGTTATCCCTGAGAAGCTGGAGGGGTTGGTTGAGTATCCTGTCACCCATCTGCAACTCAGTTCAGTGATTGTGGATCTCCCAAATTTCCCTGTCTATACCAACATGCCCATGCACCGCTGTGGTTGTCAAGGATAAGCTACCAGGGACTTCTCTGGTGGTGCAGTGGTTAAGAATCCGCCTTCCAATGCAGGGGACACGGGTTCGAGCCCTGGTCCAGGAAGATCCCACATGCCGCCGAGCAACTAAGCCCATGAGCCACAACTACTGAGCCTGCGTGCCACAACTACTGAAGCCTGCGCACCTAGAGCCCGTGCTCCACAACAAGAGAACCCATCGCAATGAGAAGCCCGCGCACCGCAACAAAGAGTAGCCCCCGCTCGCAGCTACTAGAGAAAGCCTGTGCGAATCAGTGAAGACCCAACGCAGCCCAAAAACAAATAAATAAGTAAAAATTTAAAAAAACCCAAAAAACTGGCTATAAAAAAAAAAAAAAAGGGTAAGCTACAAGATGGGCATCTCCACCAACCAGACCAGCAAAACAGAGACTGAGGAGTGTAACACCAATGACAAAATCCAAACTTCCACGTGGGACAACATTCTTCAATCAGAAACTCTAAGTACCTCCAAGAAATACTGTAGGACATTTAAAAAAGTGTATAGTAAACACTTGGTAGGTGTTAACTATGTTACAGGCACTGTGTTAAACACTTTAGAAACATTATCTCATTTAATCCTCTCAAGATCCTGTGTGGGTAGGTTCTGTTACTACCCTTATTTATAAAGAAGACGGACCTGGGAGAAGGTAAGTAATTTGCCCAAGTGGCAGAGCAAGGACTTGAACTCATGGTGTGATCCCTTCCCACCTCTCTGATTTTATACCCTTACCAGGTGGGCCCTCTCTCTCTCTCTTTTTCAGAGCCCAGGTGGTCTCTTGGTCACCCCACTGAGCTTCTGGCTCTTGCTCCTAAAGCCAAGTACACTCTCTTCTAGCCAAGTACACTCTCTTCTAGCCAAGTACACTCTCTTCTAGCCAAGTACACTCTCTTCTAAGACCTGAGCACATGCTGGTCCCTCGGCCTGGACTCATCTTCCCTCAGATAACACGTGGATTTCTCCCTCCCTTCACCCAGGTCTCAGTTCAAATATCAGCTTTTCGGTAAGGCCTTCTTTAATTCTCCTATCTATAACGGCATCCCCAACACTTGCCAATTTTTATCTCCCATACCCTGCCTTATGGTTCCTTTTAGCAATAATTTTTTTAGCCAGGACTTCTGCCCCCAACTCCACCCTGTGACTGGCAACTTAATGTCTGCACTTGGCTGTCAGTCAGCTTCCTCAAACTCCCTGAAGTTCTACCCCAAAGGGAGCTCAGATCCCTCAGATCCTGCCTTACCCCAACCTGCTGTTCCTGCAATCTTCCTCATTTCAGTTAATGACGACCCTCTTCTTCCGATCCCTCGAAGAAAAACCTTAAGAGTCACTTTTCATGTCTTTCCTTTTCTCACACTTCCTACCCAAACTGTCAGCAAATCGTATTCTCTGCCTGCAACAGATATCCTGGCTTCAACCACTTCTCACCGCCTCAACCCCTGCCTCCTGTCCTACCCACCTTTGCTTCTCACCTGAATTATTGCAAGAATCTCCTAACTGATCTCCCTGCTTCTGGCCCAAGTCTCTTTGCTCCCCACAGAGCAGCCAAAGTGATCTTCTTAAAATATGAGTCAGATCACATCACTCGTCTGCTCAAAACCCACCAATAGGCTTCTATCTCACTTTGTAAGAGCCAGAGCCCTCCCAGTGGGCCAGTATCTCTGCACTCTCTGTGCTTCCTTACCTTTCTGACCTCCGAGATAACTGGAATAAATAACTGCAATATCTGTTGGAAGAATGAATGAATTCACAGCAAGATCTGCTCATTCATCTGTTTGTAATCTGTCTTTCTCCACCTGAATGTAAACATCATGAATGTAGAGACTTGGCACGTAGTAGGTACCCAATAAATATTGATAAGATGAATGAACATCTAGGTGAACTCAGACTGTCTGACTATGAAGCCATCCGCTTACCCCACTGTACACCACATCGTAAAACAGCTGGACTTCGGGGCTCTCTGGTTTATGATACATTCCGAACCTTACCCGCATCATCATTTTTCACTTGTCCCCAGCAATTTGACACTATATTCCCCTGCTTTCCTCTCTTAAAAGAGATTTCACGGTGTTAAGTTTTCCTTCTATGCTAATGGTTACCAAACTCAGAATTTCAGCTTCCAGACCTGAATTTTCAAACAGCTGCTGTGATGAAGCCTGGTCCTTGAGAACAAAGTAAAGAAGCTCTTGCCACGTGCCAGCACACAGTGTGCAGCCAATCAAGGTTAGTTCCCGTTCCTTTCTTGGGACACAGAAAAGGTGCACATCGGTTCCGCTTTACGCTGGGGTGCAGATGGGGGAGGAGGGGAACCAGGAGTGGGCTGGCTCTTCGGCCAGCAGAACATCTCCATTTTATTTTATGCCTGCCCTGTAGGCTTCGCCTCACTTGCATCAACCTGCAGAATGTGGAAGTGAAAAATCTGTCTCTGGCCACCCTGCCCCCCCTTAGGCACTCCTACTTCCTTCCTCTTCGCTGTAAGATTAGGTGCTCTTCCTCCCCGGACAGGAGGCACACACACGTCTTTTGGGCATGTTCTTGAGTGTTTCAGCAGAAGCAAACTTCCAGCCACCTCCCGCTAGCTCCGTGATGCAAGTCACATCACTTTCTTCCTTTTGGTAAAAATCAGTTCTTCATCTGTAGAACGAGTACACTATTTGCTCTGTCTATGTTGTGAGGTTCAAATTATATAATAGGATGCCATAGTACTTTAAAGATATTAGGCGTATACACTTTTTATTTATATTGAAATAGAAGTATTATATGAGAAAACAGAAAAGTGGTTGCCAGGGGTTGGGAGTGGGGGAAATAGGGAGAAGTTGGTAGAAGGGTACAAACCTTCAGCTATCAGGTGAATAAGGTCTCAGACTGTCATATAAAGCATGGTGACTATAGTTCATAAAACTCTATTGTATAATTGAAATTTGCTAAGGGGGCAGAACTTAAATGCTCTCACCAAAGGGGAAAAAGAAAAGAAAAGAAAAGAAAAAAGACAAATATGTGAGGTGATGGATATGTTTGTTAACTAGATGGAGGTATTCTTTCATAATGTATATATATATCAAATCACCACAATGTACACTTGGACTATCTTACAATTTTATATGTCAGTTATATCTCAATAAAGCTGAAATTTAAAACATAATAAAATAAGAAAGTGTAGCCCTTATAGTCTATGAAATTCTTCTATAGTGTGTAAACTAGTCTTACCTCAGAAACACAAGTACAGGGGCTTCCCTGGTGGCACAGTTGTTAAGAATCTGCCTGTCAATGCAGGGGACACAAGTTCGAGTCCTGGTCCGGGAAGATCCCACATGTCGCAGAGAAAGTAAGCCCATGAGCCACAACTACTGAGCCTGAGCTCTAGACCCCGTGAGCCACGACTACTGAGCCCCCGTGCCACAACTACTGAAGCCCGCGCACCTAGAGCCCGTGCTCTGCAAGAAAGAGAAGCCACCGCAATGAGAAGCCCGTGCCCCACAATGAAGAGTAGCCCCCGCTCGCCGCAACTAGAGAAAGCCCACGCGCAGCAAAGACGCAGTGCAGCCAAAAATAAATAAATAAAATTTTAAAAAAAAGAAAGAAATAAACTATGAGATTAAAAAAAAAAAAAAAGAAACACAAGTATATGCCTCTTGGAGTAAAAAGTTGCATTGCTTCCTCCACCTTGAGCCCTCCAAAGAGCATTTACTGTAATCTGAGACTTTTCCCCCAAATATTTCTAGGACCTTTATAGAGAAAGAGAAAAGAGTAGAATTTTTTCCAATTTGAGGCCTGTTCTGAATTTTCTTCTCACATCTCAATCTTGCTTCCATTAATTTTTAAAAGTTTTGTGGTTGTTACCAGTAAGACATAATAAAATATTTTTAAAAGATTTCATTTAGGGCTTCCCTGGTGGCGCAGTAGTTGAGAATCTGCCTGCTAATGCAGGGGACACGGGTTCGAGCCCTGGTCTGGGAAGATCCCACATGCCACAGAGCAGCTGGGCCCGTCAGCCACAATTACTGAGCTTGCGCGTCTGGAGCCTGTGCTCCGCAACAAGAGAGGCTGTGACAGTGAAAGGCCTGTGCACCGCGATGAAGAGTGGCCTCCACTTGCCACAACTAGAGAAAGCCCTCGCACAGAAACAAAGACCCAACACAGCCATAAATAAATTAATTAATTAAAAAAAAAAAAAGTGGGACTCCTGATATTCATCCCACTTTAATAAAAAGATTTCATTTAAAGAAAGAAAATAACATGTATTAGTTTCCTATGGCTGCTGTAACAAATCATCACAAACTTGGTGGCTTAACATGTCACACATTTAGTGTGACAGTTCTGATAGTTCTGGGGGCCAGAAGTTCAATAGCAGTTTCTCTGGGCTAAAGTGAAGATACCACAGGGCTGTGCTCCCTCTGGAGTCTCTAAGGGAGAGAATGTTTCCTTGCCTTTTGCAGCTTTTGGTGGCTGCTGGCATTTCTTGGTCCATGGCCTCTTCCTTGTTCTTCAAAGCCAGCAATTTAACATCTTCAAATCTTACTTTTGTCATCATCACATCTCCTACTTTCTCTTCTCTGTCAAATCTTCCTCTGCCTCCCTCTCAGGACACTTGTGATTGCATTTACAGCCCACCTGAATGTTCCAGGATAATCTCTCCATCACAAGATATTTAATTTAATCACATCTAGAAACCCCCCTTCCTCTATAAGATAATATTCACAGGATACAGGGATTATGACCTGGATTATCTTTGGGGTCATTATTCAGCCTACCACAGAAAGGATGCCTTTTTTTTTTTTTAAGTCCAGAACTTTTAAATCAACTACAAAATTTTGTAAATCAACCATACTTCAATTTTTTTAAAAAGTTCAAAAAATTCTGTGCTAAATAATAATAGTAACAGTAATACATATATAGTGCATTCTATGTGCTGGACATGTTTAAGTGTGTGTGTGTGTGTGTAACCATTTGTTTCTCACCTTAAAGATTTTTGACTCAGTTCTTTTTTTTTTTGCTGTGTTGGGTCTTTGTTGCTGCATGCAGGCTTTTCTCTAGTTGCGGTGAGCAGGGGCTACTAACAAAGCCCATGCACCACAACTACTGAGCCTGCGCTCTAGAGCCCGAGAGCCACAACTACTGAAGCCCGCGTACCTAGGCCCACGCTCTGCAACAAGAGAAGCCACTGCAATGAGAAGCCCACGCACTGCAACAGAGTAGCCCCAGCTCATCGCAGTGCAAGAGGCCCTTTGGCCCACCTACATCACCCACTTCAATTTTCTACTAGTAAAAGAATTTAGTTATTCCAGTAATAGCAGTGAAATATTATTATTAGAGCAACTGCGAGGGAAAGGAGAGGTGGAAGGATTGTCTGTCCATTTGTGTTTACAATAGAAGTAGAATTGTAACGCCCTGTAAGTAAATTTGAAACGCCCTGTCTACCTATCTTAAAGTATATTTACAGGGAAGTTATAAGCCAAAAAAAAAAAAAAGTTGATGCAACTGTTTAACAAACCTCAGTTAATTAGATAACCGACAATAAACTATGTGGATAGCAATGAAACTAAACTAATGGGACTTGGTAGCTACATGAACAAAAAAGTGTCATAATAGAAAATACAGCCATCTCAGAATAACACTGATGATAAGACGCGCTTCCTGAAAGCATCAGGAATTACAACCCACACTTATGGGGGTGCATGGGCAAGAGGAAATTTGATACGTTAACAAGTGTTACGTAGCAAGCAGTCTACTGAATTACAGTCCTTAGTACACTGTAGACTATGCTAATTTTCACGACAAACACTGATTTTATTAATACTTGGAGGCTTACTGTAACTAGGAAGTCTTGATAATAATGCTGATGAAAACTCACAATTTTGAGCCCTTACTATGTGGCAAGCACTGTGTTAAATACCACAGTGCATTAATAGGAATTATGAATCTGAAGCACAGCGAAGTTAAGTAACTTACTTCAAGTTACACAGCTGAAAAATAGTGGAACTGGTAAAGGAACGCAGGCAGCCCTTAAGCATAAAAATGGAAGGCTATGGAACAATTTGGAACAATCTTCGAGAATCGTTGTTTTCGACATTTAGACCACTGCTTCTTCCAGAGTTGAAATTAAAACCATAAGCACTTTTTCTGACCTCTACTCAAGCGATTTTAGAGTTGGATTATAATGACTCATTTACTCATAGATTTCCTCCATTAAATTGTCAGCTCCTGGAGATCAGAGAACTCATCTTGTTCTTCTTGTTTTCTAAGGCCCTTGCAAAAGGTCTCGCACAGAGTAATGGCTCAATACATGTCACACTCTTCCTTTAATTGTTTCACATAGTAGAGCTGACCACTATGTTTTACTTCTCTGCTGATCACAACATTTTATTTTAGTAAATATGTATTCAACCCTCTAGCCATGTGTCACCCTCAGGCATGGTGACAGAGTGCTGGTAAACTTACACACGATGCCTGCCCTCAACGAATTTGCATCTAGTGGGGGAGACAGACATTGAAGGAGCCTATGATACAGTGATAAGAAAAGTAGAGATGCCATCTAAGCATACGGTAAAGGGGATGATTCTAAAGAAAGGTCAAGAGGGACTTGTGGGGAAGTGTTTATGGTTGAACGCTGAAAGCTGAGTGGTGATGAAGTCAGAGGGAAGAGGGATGGAGTGGTGGAGAGGTTAGAGAGAGTGTCCTAGGTGGGAGACAGTGTGTTGAAGGTGCAGACGTAAGAAGCACAAAACTAATACAACTTCATCAAGTTCTTCAGCTTCAGCACAAGAGTGAGAAAGGCCACGGAGAGGCTGGGGGATTAGGGAAGGGCCAGCTTTGAGAGGGACATGTGTTAAGAGTAGGACTTTATCCCAAGACACTAGGAAAGCACTGGGGGTTATTAAACAAGGTTAGCGTCTTGATAGGATTTACATCCAAAATGATTTCACTTGCTGCCGTGCAGAGAATGGCTTGTAAGAAGCAAAATGGAAGGCAGGGAGACCAGTTAGAAGTTATCGCAGAGGTCCAGGTGGTCCAGGTGATGGAGCATGGTGATGGCAAGGATGGAGGGGAGCTTCAGAAGCAAATGCCTAGGCAACCGAGAAGGTCAACCAAGCTCCTAATTAAAGTATTAGAGCAAGACTTTCTCCAACTGCCTCATTATTCTTGCTTTCTGTGATCTTTGGGAGAAAAGAGTATAAGGCTTAGTATTCTTCTGATTCTAAACTTCATCCTTAAGATCAAGGGAGCAGCATCACCTCCACAGTGAAGATGAACTGTCAGCTGTGGGTTGGGGGGGTGACTGAGGGCTGAACATGGTAGTTTTCAACCAGAGCCGTGCATCCAAATCACCTGTAGAGCCCAGGGTTCCATCCCAGGTCTACTGACTCACACTCTCTATAGGTTTTTTTTTTTTTTTTTTTAATGAAGTATAGTTGATTCACAATATTATATTCGTTTCAGAGGTGCTTTTGATACCCTTTGATTAAGAATTTTGTGTCTAGGGTGGGAAGTACTGAGGGCCTGAACAGGGCTTTTCAGAGAGTACTGATGTGGGAATTAACAAGAAAGTATAATTTCCAGGACTCGGCAACCAATTGGATGCGACACACAAAAAAGGGAGGCTCCATCGATAAAGATATTTGTAATTGTCCTGCAGGCCCATTACAACCTGGGCAGTGCTTTTATGAGGACTGGATAAAGCCACCCCTCTGGGCACCAGGCTGGCTTGCAGCCCCCATAGGACAAGTGCTTCTGTCCAGTCAACAGTCGTATGTGGCAGTCCTGATTTCCCACCTGGAGACTGGAGACTTAGGCGGCCTAGGAGGCGGGCTGGTGAGCAAAGAGGCTGGGAGGTTCAGTTTGGGTCATGGTGTGTCTGAGTGGTAGTAGAATATCCACCTACCTGCAGGTATAGCTGGTAAGTGAAAATGGGGGCTACTGCTTATTTAAGACCAAAGGTGAAACTGAGAGCTATTAGCATAGTGCAAAGGCCAAAGGCCAGACATTGATATTGCCAAAGGGAAGATTGTAGATAGAAACAGGGTTCCCTATTACTTAAGTGTAACTGGTGGCAGCTAAATGCACTGGGAATAAACAATCACTTAGGTAGTAACCAATAATAGAACAGAATTTCCTCCCCAAAACTTAAAAGTTAATTTCCTGAAACTTAGCCTAAAAATGATATAGAAAGAATTTCTATGATTGGGTAACTTAAAGGCCTTAGGGGAAAAATAGGACAGAGGAACTGACCTTGTGGGAACTTATAAATGTCACATTTTCTAAACTCAAACAGTGGAGGGCACCCTTACTAAATAGTCCACCGCTGACATTAAACGTGGCCTAAATTAAAGGGCACAGGACAATTAATTGCCTGTAGAACCTCCTGCTTGCTAGACATTTTCCAGGATTTCTCCCCCATTTCATGGAGATGGTTATAAATTCATTTTGCATTATCGCAGATACAGTTTATTTGCATTTTAAGATATATTTGCTTTTTCCCTTTGTTTAGTTTCCTGCTCAAGTGTCCAGTCCTTGCTGATTGGGAGTTGTTTTCCCCTGCTTCCTGGAATAACTCGGATGTTTGTGAAGGAACATTTGCATAACTGAGGAGGTTATTTCTCAAACTCCTCTACTTAGTCGTGAGGTCATGAACACTTCATCAGAAGAGCATTGCAACCCGGCTCTGTTCAGTTCCTCTTAGAGGTTTCAGTTCTTTTCCTCTGCAGATAACAGCTAATAACAATCAACACTTGTTGACCAGTTCCCTGCGCCGAGTGCTGGGCTTGGTGTTTTATATACATTGTGCTATGTACCCTTAGAATAACATGGTGAGGTGGCTAGTATTATTTTTTAATTTGTTGAAGTATAGTAGAGTTGATTTACAACGTTGTGTGAATTTCTGCTGCACAGGAAAGTGGATCTTCTCACATTCGAACCCAACCCATTGTTCAAGGCGCAGCTGGGTGCCGACTCTTCTAAGAAAGCGGCCTCTGCTGCCCTGGGCCAGGGGCTTCTCCCCTCCTTTCTCTACTCTCCTGTGGGACTTGGGGTCTCTCCCACATCACACACCCTCGTAACCTGTCTTAGACCCATCACCTCAGGTGGTGAGCCTCGTCCTTGAGAAGACTTGAGTGAACAGGTTCCTTGCTCTGTGTTCTCCATGGGCAGGTCCAGGCCAGTGCTGGGCCCAAAACTGGTTCTTGGAAATGACTTGTTGACTTGGGAGGGTGCCTTTCCTCTCCCGTCACACCTCCGTGCCTCGGTGATGAGGAGCCATTCGGAGGTAGGACACCAGGCTAGCTCAGCAGACCTTGTTTAAGCTTTCAATTAGGTCCCCCCATGGTGATTTTCTTTTGTTTTGTTTTTTTGGTGGTGTTTTTGGTTTGTTTTCTTTTTCTTATTTTACCCTCTGTTATTTTTCTTTTTAAAATTTTTCTTTATTTTTTCTTCTGCTATTTTTCTTATGAGATTTAATGCTATATTATTTAGCACGTAGATTATCATAATTGTTGGATTTTGTTAAGAATTTCACCTTTATCTTACAAAGCATCCTACATTTTTTTTTTTCCTATTTTAATGGGTTTTTTTTGCCCTAAACTGAACATGAATGATGTTTTTCTAAACCTCATAACCAGAAGGGGAATGTTTGGAACAGGGGAAGATGGGTGATTAGTCAACGTTTTACAGAGAAACAGAACTAACAGGATATGGTTTTTTTTTTTGTTTTTTTTGTTTTCTTTAAATTTTATTTATTTATTTATTTATTTATTTATGGCTGTGTTGGGTCTTCGTTTCTGTGCGAGGGCTTTCTCTAGTTGGCGGCGAGCGGGGGCCACTCCTCATCGCGGTGCGCGGGCCTCTCACTATCGCGACCTCTCTTGTTGCGGAGCACAGGCTCCAGACGCGCAGGCTCAGTAATTGTGGCTCACGGGCCCAGTTGCTCCGCGGCATGTGGGATCTTCCCAGACCAGGGCTCGAACCCGTGTCCCCTGCATTGGCAGGCAGATTCTCAACCACTGCGCCACCAGGGAAGCCCTGGGAGCCACTCTTCATCGCGGTGCGCGGGCCTCTCACTATCGTGGCCTCTCTTGTTGCGGAGCACAGGCTCCAGACGCGCAGGCTCAGTAATTGTGGCTCACGGGCCTAGCTCTGCGGCATGTGGGATCTTCCCAGACCAGGGCTCGAACCCGTGTCCCCTGCACTGGCAAGCAGATTCTCAACCACTGCGCCACCAGGGAAGCCCAGGATATGTTTTTATATATCTATATCTATATATGAGAGAGGGAGAGAGAGAGAGATTGATTTTGAGGAATTGGCTCCCACAGTTCTGGAGGCTTGGAAAGACCAAAATCTGCAGAGGAGGCTGGCAGGTTGGAATCTCAGGGAAGAGTTGCAGTCTAAGTTCAAAGGCAGTCTGCTAGCAGAATTCCTTCTTGCTCTGGGGAGATCAGTCTTTGTTCTATTAAGGCCTTCAAATGATTGGATGAGGCCCACCAGACACAGATAATCTGCTTTATTCAGACTCCATGGATTTAAATGTTAATCTCACCAAACAAACAAAAAAACACCCTCACAGGAATATCCAGAATAACGTTTGACCAAATATCTGGGCACCATGGCCCAACAAAATTGACACATAAAATTAACCATCACAATGGGAGAAAGAGAGGAGAAGGTATGACGTTTCCTTTCAAACAGGGAGCTTCACCCCCTGCTGGATTGAGTAACAAATAGAGGCTTTAATGAACAGGCTTCTTAGAAATATTTTCTTGTGAGACTAGAAAACAAATAAACTGAGCTCTCTAAATGGGAGAAGGTCAAAAGGAAGAGATGCCATTCAGATCCAGGCTGCTGATTTTTACAGGGAGATGAACAGATGGGAAGACTTCCTGGTGAGAACGTAAGGCACCTCTCTTTGGGGAGCTGGAGACAGCTTTTGTAGGAGCCTCAGAGCCTCAGCCTGACTGGAGGCTCTTTCCAGACTCCAGTGACCCCAGACCCAGCTAGTGGCCTCTTCTGCAGCCTGCATCTGCCCCCTAGCAGTCCCCTTAGAGAAGCAGGCTTGGGCCGAGAGTGCCTCGCGCCCTGCAGAGCCCCAGCTGTCTCACCCCTGTCACTGAGAGGCAGTCCTGGTCTTCCCTCCTCCACCCAAGCAGATCCTCCTCTGACGCATCGCTGCTAGTGGTTTTAATAAATACTTGGACTTGGTTGTGTGCATCAAACAGCATAGCTCTAACATAGTTGTAGCTCAAAATCAGGTATCCCTTAATTGTTGAAAATGATGCCTTCTAGGGGGGAAAGTGGTGGGGTGGTGGGATGAATTGGGAGATTGGGATTGACATATATACACTAATATGTATGAAATAGATAACTAATAAGAACCTGCTGTATAAAAAAATAAAAAAATAAAATTAAAAAAAGAAAATCTTCTAACTATGCTGTCTATAAAGTAAATAACATTTTTTCTAGTTTACTTCCATCACAAACACTTAGAGGTGTTCCTGAGAGAATAAACCAATCTGATTAGTAAAGAAAAACTAAGCCTGTGAAACTCTTTGGAAAAGAATGCAGTGTGACAACTATAAATCCCTCGGTTGAGAATAGGTAAGAACTTAAAAACTGATATTTTACATAAAACTATGTAAAAATAGTTCAACAATAAAATTTAACAAGTATTCCCCTCTGCTCCTTTCACAGTGCTGGTATTTTCCTTTGGTTTATGAGCCTCTTGTGTCCATCTATGTCTCTGACTGCAATTTGTCAGTTCCTTTAACTCTTTTTTTTTTTCCATATAGCCATCAATGATTTTATTTATTTTTTTTGGAGGGGGGGGGTTGCATCACTTGAGGGTTCTTAGTTCCCAGACCAGGGATCAAACCTGTGCCCGTGCAGTGGAAGCGCAGAGGCCTAGCCACTGGACAGCCAGGGAATTCCCACAATTCCTTTAACTCTTATTTTTCTATAATCTTCCACCAAAATTTTTCCGTAGTCCCCCAAATCTTACCATTCATTCTTTCCTTTTCTTACTCTACTCTTTTCAGGTGATCTTATTCATTCTCATACATTTTCTGCACCCAGACTCACGTTTTGAATTGAATTCCAGCTTAAAATTTCCAAGTGCCTATCAGACATCTGCATGTGAACGTCCCACAGCTGGCCCTGACACAACATGCCTCAACTCGAGCTTGTTATCTGAGCTGTCAATCTGCTCCTTCTACTGTATTATCGACTTCAGTTAAGAACATTACCATCCATGCTAGACTTCAAGCTGGAAAGTCTGGACTTATGTTTACTCATCCCTACCCTTTGCCCTCCTCCTAAGCCCCTCCCTAGAGTCTAATTGTTACGAAAGTCTACCATTTCTAAATTTGCAATGTCGTTTGAATTCCTTCCTTCTTGTTTTCTTTTTTTCCTTTTCTACCTGTCTTTTCTATCACTTTTTCCCTATTTAAAAAAATCATCTCAGACAGTATCACGTTATTGGTTCTAGTCTTTAACCAACTACTTTCATTTTTTTTTTTTTCATTGCTGCATGGGCTTTCTCTAGTTGCGGCGAGTGGGGGCTACTCTTCGTTGTGGTGCACAGGCTTCTCACTGCGGTGGCTTCTCTTGTTGTGGAGCATGAGCTCTAGGCACGTGGGCTTCAGTAGCTGTGGCATGTGGGCTCAGTAGTTGTGGCGCGAGGGCTTAGTTGCTCTGCGGCATGTGGGATCTTCCCGGACCAGGGCTCGAACCCGTATCCCCTGCATTGGCAGGTGGATTCTTAACCACTGTGCCACCCGGGAAGTCCAAACCAACTGCTTTCTAAAATACACAGCTGAACTTGCTACTTCCTTTAACATTTTTTTTTTTTTAATGGCTTTCCATGGCCATGAGGGGACTGTGTAGATTGGCAAGAGATTCAATAGTCATTGCACTCTGGCTAGTCCTTTGCAGTTTTATCTCCTATATTACCTATTATGCAACCCACAGTCTGACCGTTTGCCTATTTGGCATTTTCCCAAAGTTCTTTATATAGTCTTATCTCTATGTCTTTGTTCACGCTGCTCCCTCTACCTGTAATATATAGAAAACCTGTAAGTGCCGTAAGGAATAAGGAAACAGGAGTGATCACCATTGTCTGGTATCATCAGGAGAACATTTCCTTGAAGGGATGGATCTGCATCGGGGGATAATGTGGCATTTAATGTTGGATGTTCATGGTGGGGAGAGATATAGAAGATACTACATATCAGGGGGAGTTTGCAAATCTATTCTTTACCATTCTATTTTGGATCTTTTAACTTTGGGCCAACTCCTTTATCTCACAGAACCTCAGTTTCACCAACTAAAACAGGGGAACAGAGAGCACCATTTCAGCTAAGAATAATAATACCCCTCTAGAATAGATACTGTGTTAGGCTCTCTGGAGGTTGATACTAAATGGAAAACAACAGAGCACAAAATCGAGTAAGACCCTTGACCCTACCACTGAGGAGATTTGTTATCCAAATCAGCGTTGGAAGCAGGCAGAACTGGTGCTGAGCACGCTGAGGGTTACAAGGGGCAAGCCGATGAGGAAGGGGGAACCTAGTGAGTCATTTATGCTAATTCATCCCCTGGGTATATCTCCCATCTTCTTGACAGTAACTAGTACTTTTGGAAAGTGGCAGAGTCAGCATTTCCCTGGGCGGGGATGGTTCCCACAGAGACTCCCTGCTGGTGATGAGCCACATACGACACGATGATGGGGTGCTTGGCAAATATCCAGCGAATGATGAACGCAGCTTCTGTTGAATACGCAGTACCCTTCAGACATCTGGAAGTGATGGAATGGGCTATAGGGTCAATGGGATGTTTCCGCACATGCACTCATCTTGTTAACGCTTACCTGGTAATTTGGTCATAATGAAATGTGTGCTTGAATTGTCATGAAAGAATTTGCTTACATCGTTCAGAGCATTATTCTACTGCCAGGGGTATTTCACCAGCCTGGCATTTTGGTTTACAGAACTTAGTATTTTTGATTGGGGAAAGAGAGGGAATTGGAATCAGCTCTGGCTAAGTGCATGCAAAGAACTGTTTTCAGAACATCAGTGAACTGAGGCTCATGGGCATGGTTTCTGGCGCTCATGGGCACCAGGAGAAGAAAATTTAGAAGAAAACCGTACAAATAATGGAAATCTTACATCTGTGCTGGGATTGTCCCAGTTTTTGCTAGAACTCAAGCTGGCACTTCCCCTACTGCTCACTGCTGGCTCTGGTAGCTCATCCTCTGCCATCAGGCTGCTTCCTGAAAGTACCAGATACAGGATGCTCTTGATTAAAGAGTGACTAAATGTTTACGACTATCACTTAATGAAAGTTTCATAGTGAAACACAAAACTGCATTAGAGTGAGCTGATCGTGGAGCAATGGTGGAAGCAAGACCTTGGCGTAGTGGGTCAGAAGGTATGAGAAAGCAATCAGGATCAAAACAGGGGGATGAGAATTTGGAGGAGAGTATTGGCTCTATTCTGAGAGTTTCTTTCTCCTGGTAGTCACATGACTTGTGCCAGACGGAAGGGATGATGAGTGGAAATTCGAAGAATGGTTTTCACACACAGGTGGTCAGAGGGCGTTGGGAACCCAGGGCAAATCTCCTCTAGGATCAGGGTGACAGAGGGTGGCAGAGGAAGGCATGGTCCCCACTTCAATAGTGCTGTTTTAAAGCACATCTTTGCAGGCTCAGTGTGACTTTTATGGACAACCCCAGTGGTAGAGGAGAGGCAAATTGTGGAAGAGAGCCAGAGCAGAAGAAAAGAAAGCACAGAAGTCCAGGAGTGGCGTAAAGTATTTGTTTGGGGGGTTCTCCCTCTGCCCTAGGAAGGCTTGAGGGAAGGCAGCAGGAAGCCCCACCCTGGTGGATGGGAGTGAACCAGATAAATGTGTTAAATCACCAAAATAAAGTGTCCCAAATACCTATCAACTTATGCCCAATCTCAAGCCATGACATCACTAAAGAGACTGTTTACTGTTCTTTTCCCAATTTAATTTGGAGGCTTGGACATTTCATATGACATTCTTGTTAGATATCAACAAAGCTTCCACATGCCTCTGTAAACTTGCTCTGACTGTGAAGATGTGTCTTGTTTATCTCCTGGATGTTCTTCCAAAGATAAAGTTATTAACAGATGAACATCATATTTTTAGGGTTCCACTATATATACTTGGTCTTATTAGGAAAGATGTTTTCACACCTTGAATCAGCTAGATGTATGTTATCTGTGTATCTCCTATTGTGTGAACTTCTCAAGGATCACTGCCCACAGTTCCTAAGCATCCTTTCCTGCTATTACTAATAATTGTACATTTTCATGATGCTCTTGACCTAACTTGTGAGCACATTGACCTAACTCCTTAATGGATTCCCTTCTCACAAGAAGGTATGGGCCGCTTTCTGTCAATGAAGGAACTAAGACTTCAATATCGTCTTCAGGGACCAGCTGTTGTTAATGAGACAGATGCTGTCCAAACCCAGGTCTCCTGCCTGGCATTAAACCTGTATTCTCTCTTCTCTGCAGAGGAATATGGTACTACCAGTGAGTGTTATTCATGGGTCATTTCTAAAATGTCATTTTATCCAGAATTTATCAACCAAGTAGAGCTAGAAAAAGGGATAGACTTCCCTCTCTTTGATATAATTGAGAAAACAGACCCACATACAGCCAGCAAGAAGAAAAAAAATCATTAGGTTTTAATGTTGATGTATATTTCTCAGATAGAAGTTTGCTGATATGCTCTTGGCCATGTGAGGTACTACTCTTTCTTAGTGCCCTGGTACCCATGTAGAGTACATGGCAGAGGGCTGGCTCTCTCTTTCCATGAACTAGCTGTCTTCTTTGCTGTCTGTCTTCCTCATCTGAAGGCATGGTGCAAGGAAGTCCAGCTTCCCTGTTGCTAAAACAACAGCACTCCTGAAGCTGTGAAACCTACCAGCCATCACTCTTAAAACACCACAAGGCAGAGTGGGCATGGCCCAACCCTCCCCTTAGGTCACCCCCAAAAGTCTGCCTTTTCTGATTTCTTTTCCCCTTCAACACCATTTTGGTGTTCACTTGAACTCGATGGTCCTCCTTTGAAAACACTAGAGGCAGCCCCATGATTTCATTTGCCCCATTCAGATACTTAACAACTACCTTTTCTCTTGTTGGATGACAGATTTTGCATATTCCTCCAGGAATCTATGGTCTTAAAAAAACCCACTTGACTTCCATGTCATCTTAAGGTGAAAAGCTCATAGGATTGGTGTGGGTAAAAGAGCTTGAAACCATGGCGCCTGGTTACCGATGATATGTGGACATCGGCAAGCTAACTTCTCCCTTTGCTATTTTTGGAGCAAAGACTCACTGTCAGTTCAGTAACACAGGAGAACTGCTTAAGGGCCAACCACAGGCACAGGGCAGAGCAGAATTTCCTACCAGTTGGGTGGTTACCAAGAATAATTCAAGACACTTGCTAAGCAAGGCCAGGCGCCATCTTCCTACACACTTCATTTCAGTATCAGCTGTTTCAGTTTCTAACACACAAAAGCAGGGGCAATGTATGGAAAGTGCACACTTGTTTACCAGTTAGAGCACTTTTTGTTTTTCTGACCGTGGTTGGCTCAGTTCCCCTAATTTGGTTCCGTTTGTGCAGACCATGCTTCACAGTGAGTGGGAGGCCCTGACCTTGCAGGGCCCCCCACATGGCCTTGGCTGCATGGCGAGACCTGGCCTCGTCTTCACCCCGAAGCTGCCACCCACTTGTTAAAAGGTGCGGTCCCCTCACAGGAAGCTAGCGTTATGGAGAGCCACATTTAGATGTAGGAAGCAGGGGTCCCAGGACCCTTTTAACACTTGCCTTATATTAATAATGTCTTTACAGTTGTATCTGAAATATATGTTAAAAAGCACTTTCGAGCTGTGAAACCTGTTTGATCTCCATAAGAATCATGTTAACAGCAAGGATTACTATTTCCAGAGTCCACAAATGGAGAAACATGGTTGGCTGAATCTGCAGATGTGGAACCAGCAGACACAGAGGGCAGACTGTACTTATAATTTACTTATTCTCTTCACTCTTCCCTGTCTATCTCCCCTCTGCTTAAATCTAAATTCCACAGGGTGGGGATCTTAATTTTCTTCTCTGCTGTGTCCCTAAAGCCTAGACTAGTGCCTGGCACAAAGTTGGCGCTCAATAAATATTTGTTGAATGATTGAACTGAGCCCCTTCAGGTCCAGGCTTCCTTTTTAGGCTTCACTTTGTCGTTTGGGACAATTTTCATGAAGGAACAGAGATGCAGAGAAAAGCGGTGAAGCTCTTAGCTGTGACTATTGGTTCTCCCAAAGGGAATTAGGTTAAATTTGCTCATAGGGCTAAGAAATGAGATGTGATTAGTAAATGGAAAATTGGGCAATGATGGACGTGTGGCCATCATTTTCTCCTCCTCATTCTTCCTTCCATGTAGTCAGTCCCACAGCTGCCTTGTTTTCACTCTGTCTTCTCGAGCCTTTGCAGGCTGAGCAGGCCGGGTAATGAGAGCCTGGGGTTGCCTGGTGATTTGGATTGAGTTGTGTCTAATTAGAACAGAATCAGCAGCCCTTACCCTTTATCCCGCAAAGAACGAGGAGATGCTGGGAAGCAACAGTTTCATTCCCCAAGCAGTTCAGAAAGTTTAAGGCTGCTATTTTTTTCCAGGCCTTGCAGATAATAGGAAGTGGTTATGGGAAGTGAAGTTACTCTGGCTGACCTCACCTTTTTGGTTTAAATTTGTTCTCACTTGTCTTATTCACTTAATGCTCAATGGCTTTGAATTAAACATAATTCTTTAGCTAAGCCCTTACCATTTTAATGGGCGGAGAGCCTGTTGCAAAAGCTTTACTTCATGACTGAACTAAGTTCACACACAAACACATCCAGAGGATGATGGAAAAACAAAAAACAAACCAAAAAAACAGATCTCTGCTTCTCTCCTGTGGCAGCTTTAGTCTACACAGAGTCCACTTCAGAAGGAAGTAAAGAATCATTCACTTTTGTTTCCCTATCTTCTCTCCTCTCCGTCTACCCTCAGAGTCTCACTTCTGCTTCTTCCTCTCTGGCCTGGGTGGCCATTCATTTTGTTTTCTTTCAATTCATCTTGTTTTCCCTCGGAAGTAGTGTCCACTTGTTATCAAACCAAATTGGTTTGCCCAACGTGCAACAAACCAAAATGCTGAGACGCTGAGATTTGCGGCAGAGAAAGGGTTTATTCACAAGGCTGCCAAGAGAGGAGATGGTGGAACAAGTCTCAGATCCACCTCCCCGAAGGCGAGGGGCTTGTGATATTTATGGAATAAAGAAGCAGGGGTGGTCTTAAGCATGGGGAAAGGTAGGGGGAAATTGAGGCAATTGGTGTGCTATGCAGGCGTATCTGAATTACGTGCTTCTTTGTGGGATGGATGCTCATAAATGGGGGTGCTTAGCATGATCTGAGGGTGGAGTTTTTGACCCTCTGATGTCAAAAGGTCATTCATTGGACACCTGAGCAGGTCCAGTTTTATGGTCAGTGGTCCCAACCAGTGTTAACCAGCTCCAGCTCACTAGACACAGCTGACTCCAAGATCCTGGAAAACAACCTGGGCAAACATCTTATTGTTTAGGCTATGAGAAGCTTGGAGGGTATGCAATTTGCAACAAAATATTGAAAGCGGGCTTGCTCAGTGAAGGCAGACTACAAGCAGAGGGGTTTTTTTAAAAAATATAAATTTATTTATTTATTTATTTTTGGCTGCGTTGGGTCTTCGTTGCCGCGCGCGGGCTCTCTCTAGCTGCGGCGAGAGGGGGCTACTCTTCATTGCGGTGCGCGGGCTTCTCACTGCGGTGGCTTCTATTGTTGCTTAGCACGGGCTCTAGGCGCATCGGTTTCAGTAGTTGTGGCTCGTGGGCTCTAGAGCGCAGGCTCAGTAGTTGTGGCTTACGGGTCTAGTTGCTCCACGGCATGTGGGATCTTCCCAGACCAGGGCTCGAACCCGTGTCCCCTGCATTGGCAGGCGGATTCTTAACCACTGCGCCACCAGGGAAGACCGCAGAGGGGTTTTTAACAAGCTTTAAGGCAAGCTCAAGAATTTGTATTAGTCATGAGTTTCTGTTCACCCTATGGGGCATGGTTTCAAAGTCACAAGCAGATAATAAAGGAATGAAGGGAAAGGATCTTTGAGGTCCAGACTTGCTCCTGGTAAGACTCACCACATGGTAGCAGAACACTATGTGCATCTTTTTTCTTTGCCTTATCAAGAATTCCCTTCTTTTATATATATGTATATATATATATATATATATACATATATACACACACATATATATATATTTCAGAATGAGGCAGGACCCAGAAATGAGGCAGACATATATCCTCTCACAAGAAGAGGGTGAAAGGGGAGAAAATCCTCTCCTGCCAGATAAATCTGAATGAAATTAATTCTTTAATTCTAGTGGGTAAGAGCTTTCTTTAGGTATCTAGAAGTGCTTGGAAAAGACAAAGTCATGTTTTGGAAGATAAATTGCCAAGTGGGGGAAAAAAAAACAGGCTAAAAATAAAGTGTGATGACAAAAATTAAAAATGGATCATGAATAAAAACATCTTTGTCATTTTGATGGGCAAAAAAGTGAAATTTTATTATTGTTTTAAACCGCATTTCTTGGAGGCTGAGCGTTTTTCCACGTTTGCTAATCTGTTGCATTTCTTCTGTTGTGGCATGTCTGATAAGTTTTAAAGGAGACATTTGAAACCACCTAAGGACATCTTCAGAGGAATGTTTAAATAAATCTTGGTATATAATTAACAATTGCATTTTATGTGGCCATTACTGATTTTTTGTTTGTTTTGTTGTCCTTTTAGGACTGTAGGTGTACAGAATTTAGGGGTCTATATGCCTCAGTTAACAGCCATCTATACTCATTCATCCATGTAAGGCATTTTCTTTATTTTATTTAATCTTATTATTTTCCCCCTTCATCTCTGTATTAGTTTCCTGTGGCTACTATAACAAATTAGCACAAATTTAATGGCCTAAAACAGTAGAGATATATTCTCTCACAGTTCTGGAGGCCGGAAGTCCAAAATCACTATCATTAGGTTGAAATTAAGGCATCATCAGAGCCACATTCTCTCCAGAAGCTTTAAGAGAGCCTCTTCCAGTTTCTGGTGGCTCTCGGCCTTCCTTAGCTTATGGCCACATCACTCTGTTCTTCAAGGGCAGCATCTTCGAATCTCTCTCTGCTCTATCCTTGTATTACCTCCTCTTTTGTGTGTGTCAAATCTCTCTCTGCCATAGAAAAACTTTCTGTTTCTTTTCTTTTTTTTTAATTTATATTTATTTTTGGCTGTGTTGGGTCTTCGTTGCTGCGCACGGGCTTCTATAGTTGCGGCGAGCGGGGGCTACTCTTTGTTGCGGTGCGCGGGCTTCTCATTGTGGTGGCTTCTCTTGTTGTGGAGCACGGGGTCTAGGTGCGCAGGCTTCAGTAGTTGTGGCACACAGGCTCAGTAGTTGTGGCTCGTGGGCTCTAGAACGCAGGTTCAGTAGTTGTGGCGCATGGGCTTAGTTGCTCCACAGCATATGGGATCCTCCCGGACCAGGGCTTGAACCCGTGTCCCCTGCATTGGCAGGCGGATTCTTAACCACTGTGCCAGCAGGGAAGTCCCTCTGTTTCTTATTTTCCCTGCTCTGAGAGAATCTGCAATAAGCAGCACATTTTTTCTTTTTAATGGCTAAAGCAGGTTTTTGTTTTTTCTTTAATTGTAGTATAGTTAATTTACAATGTTGTGTTAGTTTCAAGTGTACAGCCAAGTGATTCAGTTAAACACACACACATATATATATTCTTTTTCAGATTCTTTTCCATTATAGGTTATTACAAGATACTGAGTATAGTTCCCAGTGCTATACAGTAGGTCCTGTTGTTTATCTATTTTATATATAATAGTGTGTATATGTTAACCCCAAACTCCTAATTTATCTCCCCACCCCCTCCTGATATCCCCTTTGGTAACCATAAGTTTGTTTTCTACGTCTGTGAGTCTATTTCTGTTTTGTAAATAAGTTTGTTTTTATCCTTTTTTAAGATTCCACATGCACGTGATATCATATGATATTTGTCTTTCTCTGACTTTTTTCCCTTAGTATGATAATCTCTAGGTTCATCCATGTTGCTGCACATGGCATTATTTCATTCTTTTTCATGGCTGAGTAATACTCCAGTGTGTGAGTATGTGTGTGTGTGTGTGTATCACATCTTCTTTATCCATTCCTCTGTCCATGTATATTTAGGTTGCTGCAGCACGTTTTTTGCACCCTGCAAAGCTGGCTGGGGGTAAGAAATTAATTAGCAGTATGGCAACAATTTAGTTTCAAGAAGAACTTAGGTCCTCCTCCTGCCAGAAAAATGTGGAGTTGATACAGAGTTCTCTCTGTGTGTAGCACTGCCTTCTAAAATTGGGGAAAATCACTGAAAAGACATCAGCGTGTAACGAATGAGAAGCTGACCAAAAAAGGTCATCTGCATTAAAAAAAGAGCTTGTGCCTTTTGAAATCTTGAAACCTGGCCTGGTTGAGCAGTAGCTGCCCTCTCCTAATCCAGTTGACTTCTCCCATTTCACCATTTGGGGTAGCTGGCATTCCCCGATGTCTTGGGAATATGGCCAATCTTGGTCTGGTTCCATCCTACTGAAGATTCTCTGCAAGCAAGTTCTGGAAAACTTCAATTTCCTTATTCTAGTAAACAGTTTACTATCTGTGCTTTGATGTGTATATGAGACAATCCATGTGTCAGTTGAACAGAGTTTGTGGGAAGGACAAGAGCTTGAAAAGCCTGACATTGACCTGTGTTCAGAAAATAACAAATCTAGGAAGAAGAGATTGCTTTCCACTTTGATGAAAGTCATCACATCTGCCTCTAAGCATCTCTACCTCAGCTTAGAAAACTGTCACAGTCTCTAAAAGTACATTTATCCTAACCTAAGACCTGAGACCTGGCGCAGGTTAAGAGGTATATAGAGTCCAATCATAGATGTTAACTATCAGTAAGAATTGCCTAGAATAGCCGATTCTTAACAATATGAATAGCCTAGACAGACAAGAAGAGTATGAACATAATTCAGAATAAAATCAGGTGGAGAATGGAGTGAGTAGTAGAATCCAGGCAAGAGGTCAAGAGGCAGAAAAATCCAAGAGAGGTGGAAACTTCCATCTACTCGAAGCAGGAGGCAGTGATAAGTATGGTAGGACATGAATCCAAGTTCGTGGACTGCAGAGGATGAGTCCCTGTTGCAACAGTGACTATGAAAGTAGCTTGGCTCCCCATCAGAGACATTGACAGGTTTGCCTGCATGTCTCCTGCCCTAGATCTGGTGTCCTGCGCAAACTTTCTGGCCAGTGAGCAATCCCAGCCTGCAGACGTTGTCCTCTGCTCTCTTGTCATGGGAGCTCCAGCAGGGTCTGCATTGACGTTTACCAAGTTTAAGTCACCTATCATATCTGTCAGTTTTTAACCTGTCATAATTAATTTATTCCTACCCCAAACACCTGCTCTGGATTCCACCCCATACTCCTGTTCTCCACCTACTCTGCTTCCCAAAGGTATTCCTTTAAGTAAGTACAAGGTTGTGTTAGTTGTCAACTCCTGCATAACAAATCATCCCCAAACATAGTGGCTTAAATGAATAACATTGTTTTGCTCACAAATCTGTGATCTCGCAAGGTTTGGCAAGAACAAGTCATCTTTACTAGGCAGCTTGAAGACTATGAGCTGAATTTGTCTGAAATCTTGCTCACAGATGTCTGGTGCCTGGGCTGGGAAGATAAGAACAGCTGGGGCTAGGTCATCTGGGGCTCCCCAGGCATCGCCCTCTCTATCTCTATTCAGTCTTTCTACACGGTGGCTTCAAGATAGCCCACCTTCATACATATCAGCTCAAGGCTTCCAAGTTGCATGTCCCCAAAGGGAAATCCCAGCAGAGGCTGTATTGCCTTTTACGACTTAATCTTGGAAATCACGTAACATCGCTTCTTATGCATCCAACTGGTTGAAGCAATTCCAGAGGTCCCAAAGTGTCGAAGGTCACATTGTAAGTAGAACTATGGGATTGGATATACATTGTTGTGGCCGTCTTTGGAAAATATACTCTGCTATAAAAATCAAGGTAGGTTCATGGAATGGCCAGCATTTTAATTTTTCTTTTTTTTTTTTAAATTTTAACGCATCCCTGGGAATTCCCTGGTGGTCCAGTGGTTAGGACTCTGTGCTTTCATTCCTGAAGGCCCGGGTTCAATCCCTGGTCGGGGAACTAAGATCCCGCATGCCGTGTGGCCTGGCAAACAAACAAACAAAAAAGGATCCGTATGTATACCAAAGAGTGGAACAGGTTAGAAGCAGTTACTTCTACAAAAAAAACATGCAATAGTACTTCTACTACTAAAGTTTGAAATGTAGCCTTCATAAATTGCCACCAAAGAAAAGATGGGCAGGGAGGTCAGTCATTAAAGGAGGTTTTATTTATTTTATAAAATTTCTTTTTATTTATTTATTTATGGCTGTGTTGGGTCTTCGTTTCTGTGCGAGGGCTTCCTCCAGTTGCGGCAAGCGGAGGCCACTCTTCATCGCCGTGCGCGGGCCTCTCACTATTGCGGCCTTTCTTGTTGCAGAGCACTGGCTCCAGACGCGCAGGCTCAGTAGCTGTGGCTCACGGGCCCAGTTGCTCCGCGGCATGTGGGATCTTCCCAGGACCAGGGCTCGAACCCGTGTCCCCTGCATTGGCAGGCAGATTCTCAACCACTGCGCCACCAGGGAAGCCCTAAAGGAGGTTTTAAATGGAGGGCTCAGATGTAGCTTTATGGAGGCTTGCTTCCTCAGCCCTGAATGTTCAAGAAAGACATTGCTGTGCATTACATACCATCAAATCAGCTAGTTGGGGGCTTGTAATCAGTTTGTGAGACCCCAGGTAATTTCTCCCTCCTTGTCTTCCTTTTTCACTCGTCTGGATGGTCAACACTATCACTTGAAAGCAGAGGAAGCTAGTGCCACTCGTTCCTGGACTTCAAGGGCGGAGAAAGGACACTGCTACGTGTGGAGCCTGCTTCACCTGGGGCATGTTACTTCATCTTAGTCTTTCCTTTGCGAGAATACTGTTTATAATATTTCTTTTTTTTTCATTTTTTAAAATTGAAGTATAGTTGATGTACAATATTACATAAGTTACAGGGGTACAACATAGTGATTCACAACTTTTAAAAGTTACATTCCATTTATAGTTACTAAAAAATACTGGCTATATTCCCTGTGTTGTGCAATATATCCTTGTAGCTTATTTATCTTATACATAATAGTTTGTATCTCTTAATCCCCTATCCCTATCTTGCCCCTCTTGAGAGCTATTTCTGCCCATCCTTAACATTGAAAACAGTTGTACTTCTGAGCAATTGATTAGGATTTATGTATGGACAATGTGAATTGCATAACTGACCGGGTTTCCCTTTCTTTATAGGTTAAAACTTCCTTTGTGATCTCTGTTAGCCTGTATATGCATGTGTTTGGAACACTTTTTAAAAAAAATTGGAGTATAGTTGATTTATAATATTTCAGGTATACAGCAAAATGATTCAGTTATATATATATATATATATTTTTCTTCATTCAGTTATATACATATATACGTATATATATATATATATGTATATATACATTCTTCTCAGGATTCTTTTCTATTATAGGTTATTACAAGATATTGAATATAATTCCCTGTGCTTTACAGTAGGTCCTTGTTGTTTATCTATTTTTATATAGTAGTGTGTATCTATTAATCCCAAATTCCCAATTTATGCCCTCCTCCCACGGTGTTCAGTATACTTTAAATTTGTTTCATCCCTAACTCCATTTTTTTAATCCTTGGAAAAACTATGAAGGAGTATTTTTTCTCCATCCTTATTTTTCTTCTTTCTCACTTATATTGTCATTTCATTAAATATAACTTTTTCTTTCATTACAAAATAAGTCATTTACTTATTGAAAATTGAGAAATGAAAAAGCATAAAGAAAAAATGAAAACCACCCATAATTTCACTAATCATAACATTAAGATTTGGATGTGCCGGTATAAACTGTGTCATGGTGTTTTATAATTTGTGCCTCTTATTTAGCAATATCCCATCTCTTTTCCACTTCTTTTCTGATATCTTGCTGTAGTTTATGAATCTCTTTAAGTGCTCTTAAGTCCTTTCTGAAACAACACATACTATACATAAGTAAATGAACAAACTAACAAACATGACTCTCCAACCTGTTATGAGGATCAGGTGAGATAATGAAAACAGAAGTTTCATGTAAGCTGGGGGGCAGGCACTCATAAGAGATAACCTATTCTGGTATCAGCTTGCTGCAGTATTTGGTAAAATTATGTATTTTTTATAATTAAAAATATTAGTGGTTTTAATTATATGTGAGCTTTCTGCTTCCATTCCAGCAAAAAGCAAACATTTTGGGAAACCGTCCCTTCGCTGGCAATTCATTCCTTCACAACCATCCACCTAAATTAAGATGGTCACAGGGTAATGATTCTTATTGACTGTAGTTGCCAAGGTTACAACTGCTGATAACAGTTAAGTAAAACTACGTCTTAATCATGCTGCTTGATGCTTCTGCGCCAATCCCCTCCTTTTGCTTTTTTGTGTTCCCTCCATCTCCTGCTGGGTGACTTTGGCAAAAAGTACAAAATGTGCTTTTCCCTCTTTCTTTGCCCTGGCCTGTCTGTTGCACAACCCTCCCCCCTCTCCCTAGTCCCCTCTCTGCCACCTACACCTCCCCATCCTATGACCTAGTCCCACTGGGTCTTACTTTCAGAAGGTAGGGATCTGATAACCACGTCTCCCCCTTCCCTTCTCCCACCCTAGGTGATCCAAATGGATTTTAATAGGAAACTACTGGAAATCTAGGGTTTCAAGACTCAAAGAGTTAACTTCTAGTGAAGGAACTTCAGACACAACATTGTTTTTAGCTTGGTCACTGAGAAAAGTGTGCTGAAATCTTCACTGTTAGTGGAGTTTCATTTTTTTCTTTGTAATCCTTTGCAATTTTTTGTTTTCTTGTAGACCCTGTCGTTAGGAGTTGTGGCACAGCCATTTCCACTAACCAAATATTCTTTTGTCCACATTTTCCTGGCCCCCTTGCAATTCGGTAAGTTCTTATTACAAGTTCTAACCAATGGGCTATGAGTCAGGTGATGTGTGTCACTTCTGGGATGAAGCATTTTCGAGTTGGTACGTGACCCCTCCCTACCAGCAATTCTTTGCCGGAGATTGAAGGTGTGTTATAGAAAGAGGAGCTACAAGATGGCGAGCCTCCATCAGCTGGAGTGATTGATGGAGCAGAGGTCCTCACAAACTCACATTGGACATGTAATATGAATGAGAGGTAAACTTCTGTTGTGTTGAGCCATTGAAATTTTAGTGTTGTTTGTCAACATAGACTAGCCTATCCTGACTGAAATGAGGGTATACAAGTTTATATCTTATAATTTCTGTTTCTTTGTTCTTTCTCATATGAAATGTTCCACTTTTTTTTTAGTAGTCTTCATACAAATTTCTATCTTTTATGGTATTAGTCAGTATATCATTTTCTTTCAGTAATCTTTGCCTGATAAATCTTTTTCTGCTCTTGGTTATCAACACTTCTGTATTAAATTTGTATATCTCTTGTAAATAGCATAGCACTGGATTTGAGGATCTTCACCTTTTATTTGTGTTTATTGTGATTATTGATATATAGATTTATTTTTGCTATCCTATTTACCATGTTCTCTCTTTGTTTCTAATTCTTCTGTTTTCTGCCTTCCATTGAGCCAAGTTTTCTTGTTGAATTTTTTTTTTCTGTATCAGTGTTAAAGTTATACAATTTTCATTCTATTCTTCTAGGCGTTATCCTTGAATTATTAATGCATATATCAACTTTTTTTTTCCCCTAATAATTCTACATATAAACAATAAGAACCCTCTCTCAAACAAGAAGCTTAGTGTCTATTCCACTTGCCCCACTCCCCCTTGGGGAAAATTTTATTTCCTAAGGACCGCCACGATGCTATTTCCCATTACATCAAGAGTTGGAGTCTGTTTCTCCACCGCTTTGAATCTGGGAAGGCTCTGTAACTTTGACCAATAGAATATGGCAGAAGTGACATGCGTACTTATTGCAAGTAGCCCTTAACTGTTCTGACAGCTGCCCTCTGCCTCCTCAACGTCAATTACCATGTAAGAAGTGCAGCTACCCAAGACTATCATTCTGTGAGAAGCCCTAGATGTGTGGAGAGGTCCGAGGATGAGACAACACATAGAGCAAGAGGCAACCGAGCATCAAGGCACCAAAAAGTGAGGGGAGGAGCCATCTGGAAGCGGATGCTGCAGTCCTAGCCACTCCAGACGATGCCACGTGGATCAGACAAAGCACCCAGCTGAGCCCTCCATGAATCTCCGGCCCACAAAATCTAAAGTGAAACAGAATGAATGTTTTCAAAGCTCCAAATTTTGAGGAAGTTAATTACACAACAATAGATAACCAGGACACCCTCCCACACCATTGTTTATATCACCTGGAATTTTAGTTCCAGATTTTATTTAAAACTTTTTATAAAATTAGCACTTTTTTCAGGCAGCAAGTTTTACCAGTTTATTTGCTTATTTATTTATTTAGATTTAAACTTTTTACTTTGAGATAATTGTAGATTCACAGGTGACTATACAGATAGACCCTGTGTATCCTATACCCTGTTTTCCCTAAGGGTAACATCTTGCAAAACTACAGCACAATATTATAACCAGGAAATTGGCATTGATATATTCAAGACATAACCATTTTCATCACCGTGAGGGTCACTCATGTTGCCTTTTTATAGCAACACCCATTTCTCCTCCTGCGCCTGTCCCCTCATGAATCCCTGGAAACCACTAACTTGTTATCCATGTTTATAATTTTGTCATGTCAAGAACATTATATAAATGGAATCATTCAATATGTAATCTGTTAGGATTGGCTTTTTAAACTCAGCATAATTTTCTAGAGATTTATCCAGGTTGTGTGTACCAATAGTTCATTCCTTTTTATTGCTGAGCACTATTCCATGGTAGGGATATACCAGTTTCCTCAGCCATTCATCTATTGAAGGACATCTGAGTTGTTTCCAGTTTTTGGCGATCGTGAATACAGCTTCCATGAACATTTATGTACAAGTTTTTGCATGAACGTAAGTCTTTATTTCTCTGGGATAAATGCTCAGGAGTATAATTGCTGGGTTGTATGGCAGTTGCAGACGTACGCTTAAGTTTTTAAGAAACTGCCAAACTCTTCTCCAGAGTGGATGTATCATTTTATATTCCCACTAACAATGTATGAGTGGTTCAGTTTCTCTACATCCTCACCAGCATTTGTTGTTATCACTATTGTAAAAATTTTAGTTCTGATATATTCTAATAGGCTTTTAAGAGTATCCTGTTTTGATTTTAATTTGTGTTTCCTTAATGATTAATGATGTTGAACATCTTTTCATGTGCTTATTTGCCATCTATGTATTTTCTTCAGCAAAATGTCTCTTCATGCCTTTTGCCCATGTATAATCGGAATGTTTGTTTCTTTATTGTTGAGTTTTGAGAGTTTATCTATACTAATCCTTTGTTGGATACATGGTTTGCAAGTATTTTCTCCCACTCTGCAGCTTGTCTTTTCATCTTTTTATACGGTCTTCTATAAAACAAAAGTTTTTAATTTTGATG
Source organism: Eubalaena glacialis (assembly GCF_028564815.1). Taxonomy (NCBI): domain Eukaryota; kingdom Metazoa; phylum Chordata; class Mammalia; order Artiodactyla; family Balaenidae; genus Eubalaena; species Eubalaena glacialis. Next base: position 124,857,608 of record NC_083720.1, on the reverse strand, counting down.
AAGTCCAATTTATCAATTTTTTTCTCTTGTGGATCATGATTTTGGTATAAAGTCTATAATTCTTTCCCTTGTTACCCTCTGAGACTCTGATTAAACACATGCAACATTCTTTATGTCTCTTACTTTACTTCTTTATCAGCAATCTTTTTGTCACACCATCCTTTGTTATGGATAGTTATTTAAATTTTTCCTGTTCATATATCTGTCTAACCTGGTGTTAAAAGTATTTGTTAAATTTTACATTTTGGTTATTTTATTTCTTTTGTTTTTAAATAAATTAATTAATTAACTAATTTGGCCATGTTGGGTCTTAGTTGAGGCGCACGGACTCTCTAGTTGTGGCACGTGGGCTCAAGAGCGCGGGCTCCTTAGTTGCGGTGCGCGGGCTTAGTTGCCCTGTGGCATGTGGGATCTTGGTTCCCCAACCAGGGATCGAACCCATGTCCCCTGCATTGGAAGGCAGATTCTTAACCACTGGACCACCAGGGAAACCCTAATTTTGGTTATTTTATTTCTTATTTCTAAAAGTTACATTTGATTCTTTTGAAAATCTGTCTTATACTTTAACTATAAAACCATAAATCTGTTTATAGTTTCTCTTTCTCTTCAGAGACTAATTTTTAAACAAAAATTTAAACATGGTTATTTAATATACATTATATACTAGATTATATAATTCCAAGATTTGAAGCCTTTGCAATTCTGTTCCTGTATTCTATAGTTTCCACTGGATATCACTTATGGCATTTATTTTCATTATGCATCTGGTTATCTTTGACTTAATCTTGGATTTGAAAAATTTATTGGATAAATTATCAGAGGCCTAACAGGAAATTGGGTTTTCTCAGAAAGGATTTACATTTGATTCTGCCAGACACTTGAAGGTACTACCAGTTTAAGACAACTCCAAACCAAATTCAAGACTTGAAATTTACGGGAAGATAAAGCAGACACAGCAGAGTTTAACCAGGAGGCAGGCAACTCTGTGCCAGGACTGGTCTATGTGGGGTATAGCCCTTTGCAGCCTAGATGATTACAGGGTGAATCTCCTATTAGACTTCCTATTTTATGTGGTCTTTGGGGGCTTTGACTTCTCTCTTCCTCTCTCCAGAAGGTCACCGAAATGAAAATCCAATATTTTTACGGTGAATAACTACTCCCAGATCGAAAGAAGCTTCTGTCTTTATTTGTACCTCTGGGATCCTGATTTCCCTTCATTGCAGGCCTGGTAATTCCTTACTATCTTGTCAGTCCTTTGATTCTTTTAAGATGTATGATATACATATAATCTATATTTATTTATATTTTATCCCATTTTATTTATTTATTTATATGGCTGTGCTGCACGGCTCTCGGGATCTTAGTTCCCCGACCAGGGATTGAACCTGGGCCCTCAGCAGTGAAAGCACGGAGTCCTAAACACTGGACCACCAGCGAATTCCCTACTTTATCCCATTTTAAAAATAAGTTTTTACCAGGAGTATTGGTCTGAATAACTTAACTCAGCATTTCAGAAAATGGGATGGGTTTTATTAAGAGAGTATATGTCATAGAACCTACACACTGTGGGCAAAGATACTCTCTTTTATTATTTATCTCTCTGGCTTCACTTCCTCTGAGGCCAGCAGGAATGGGTTTTTACCTCATCAGAAGTAGTAAATTCTGAAATCCAAGTGCTGTTTTCCTGAGACTGTGTGTGTGGTATAGGATAAATGAATAATTAATAGATATTGTCATTCTATCATTACTTGTGTCCTTGAGATTCAGAACTCTCATTATAGAATAAAAAATATGCATACAGATGTAATAGAGAAGTGGTTAAAAGCTTTGTAGTACAAAACTTGGAATGGAAGTGTCGATATAAACTCAGGAGGTATTTTTTTTCTTTTTCTTTTAAAAATTGTGTATAACTCTGAAGAGGCATAGAAACAATAACCAAGCCAGTAGCAATGAGGATTATTAGTGTCCAATGACATATTATTTCTTAGAGCTGTGACAAATTCCATCTTTGGGGCAGGAAATGTACAAGATGATTCTGGAACATTTCATTATACCAGAGAGTGGGAAAGCTCTCGAAGACTAGTAATATCATCGAAGAAGGACGTAGGAGTCAACTCAAAGAGACTCCCATTGGGTAAAGATAGGACAACTTGAGCTTCTCACAGCAAAGTCTAAGCTAAAGGAGTATCCTTATTGGTGTAGAGGATACTTAGCAGCTTAGCAGAGTCCTACACAGGGCATGGCTTTCCCTGGCATCCCTTATACAATAGATTTCTCTCTCTTTGGGACCTTGCTTTGCTAGGGGGATGCTGAGTTGAGTCTGGAGCTGAGTTTTCCAAGTCCCCGGTTTAATAATAATCCCCTGCCTCACCTGAATTAATATTTCATCTCCTCCTCATCAACACTGGCATCCTGGGAGATATTTCTCTAGAAAATATGCCCCTCTGATGACCTGTCTCAAATATGACAAAATTTTTGCCTATGTCATCTAATCTCTTATTCTTTTCTATTATTTTCTCCCATATTTTGCAGCTAACACTGAAGTGCTTTGCTTACATTATATTCCCCCAATCTCCCAAATAGCTGATATATAATACTCAAATATTACTAATTCTAATTCCTGCGTAAAATTTTTTTTTTCTTTTTGGATGAAAAGAGTAAAACAGGTAGTTGGGAGCTGGACAGCTGGCAGGTACCTTGTCGATCCTTCAGTCATTTATTGCACAAATACATATAGAAAACCTACTCTGAGCCAGGTCCTGTGCTGGGCACTGGGATACACGGAGAATAAAAACATGAACCTTAATCTTAAGGAATGTGCAATCTAGAGGGGAAAATCAATACCAATCTAACAATCATATAAGTGAATTATTAATGCTGAACACTGTTTAGTGCTATGTTTAGCACACTCGGTTGACCTGTCATTAGAGCTATGAAGGCAAAGTACAAGGTGTGATGTAAGCATTTAATAGGGCTACCTGACCTAGGAGTGAGAGAAGCTTCCTCCAAGGGAAAGCGGCTGAGCTGAGATCCAAAGGATGAATGGACGTGAACTAGAAGAAGGGGAGTGGGGTGGGGTCGGAGCCCCTGGAGTGAGGGGAGAGAGGTATGAGATAATTCTGAAGGTGTCAGGGGCCAGATCATGCAGGATTTAGGAGGTCATGTTAAGGATTATGTACTGTACTTGGACTTAATAGAAATGGGAGGGCATTAAAGGATTTTAAGTGTGCGTGTGTGTGTGTGTGTGTGTGTGTGTGTGTGTGTGTAGGGGCTGCTCTTGCAACTATGTTTAAGGTAAAGAATTAAATGCATGAGCTATCTTGTGAAATGCTATATGGAATAAGATTATTTGTGGCCAATCAGTGAAAAGATGCTACTCTAAGAACATTCCTTCCACATGACTTTTCAGGAACACAGGTCTGGCTGCGGAGAAGGCATTTCTGGTTTTTTTTTTTTTTAAAGGTATACTTTTATTTACTTTTTAAAATTAATTAATTAATTAATTAATTTTTGGCTGCGTTTGCTCTTCATTGCTGTGCGCAGGCTTTCTCTAGTTGTGGCGAGCGGGGCTACTCTTCCTTGCGGTGCATGGGCTTCTCATTGCGGTGGCTTCTCTTGTTGCGGAGCCTGGGCTCTAGGCACGTGGGCTTCAGTAGTTGTGGCATACAGGCTCAGTAGTTGTGGCGCACAGGCTTTGTTGCTTCGTGGCATGTGGGATATTCCTGGACCAGGGCTCAAACCCGTGTTCCCTGCATTGGCAGGCGGATTCTTAACCACTGTGCCACCAGAGAAGTCCAAGACATTTCTAGTTTCGTCACTTCTAGCCTGCTTTTCATCGGGGGATATATGGTTTCAGTAATACATAGGCCTAAGGGTTCTGTTTTCTGGTTTAGTCCAACACACTTTCTTCCTTCTCTGAAACACTCACTACCTCAACCATGTTGGTTGGTGGTATCTAGTTCCCCATTCCAACTGTACAAGTGTTACTGGACAAGATTTCTGAATAGTTATTCTTTCTCAAAATTACCCTGCAAACTCTGTTCCAAGTGGAATCCACACACCTCTATTCTCCATCGCCAGGTCTCCTTTCCCATTCGATGGTCAACAGAGCCCCCTACTGGGAGAAACAGCTCAACGACACAAATGCCAACACAAAGGGCAAGTGTCTCTAACGTTTGTTGCATCTGTGTGTGTGGTTTACTATTCAATGTTAAATGTAATTACTGTGACCAGCTAAGAAAACTACTCATTACACTTGTAATCACTCTGACATATAATTACAAATGATTAGCTTCTCATTCCGTGCATTTTCCAATGACTCTGGATTGAAGAGTCATTGTAACAATTAATACAAATCACAGATTTATAGTCTGGAAAAATCTGGAATTGATGTTGAGAAATAATTTGGTCCAGTCTGCTGCTTCAAGAGCATCTAACCTCTTCAAGATACTGAGTTCTCTGTTCTATTCCAAAAATTTCCGGAGAAGGACACACCACAATAGCATCAAAAACCAATTTCTGTGTTTCTAGCAATCCACTGGGTTCATATATTTGATAAAAATACCTCTTTTAAAATAAACTTATTTTAGAATAGTTTTAGACTTACAGAAAAGTTATACAGATAGTATAAAGAGTTCCTGTTGTCCCTCACCTAGTTTTCCCTGTTAAGATCTGACATCACCCTGGTACATTTGTCACAAATAAGAGTCCACACCAGTATATTACTATGGACTAAACTCCAGCCTGTTTTCGGATTTCATTAGTTTTTCCCTAATGCCCTTTTTTGTCCCAGGATCCCATCCTGGATACCACATTACATTTCATTGTCTTGTCTTCTTAGGCTTCGCTGATCTCTGAGAGTTTTTGTGATTTACTTTTTGATGATCTTGACAGTTTTGATAGTATCGGTCATTGATTTGGAAGAAGGGTTTTGGGAGGAAGATCACAATGGAAAGTAACACTTCTATTACATCATACACAGGGACACACTAGCAACATGATATCACTGGGGAGGCTGGTTTTGATCTCCTGGCTGAGGTAGTGTCAGAGTTCTCCACTGAAAAACAAAGACACTTTGCTGTTGTCATTTTAAATTTAAAACTCTTCCCTCTTATTTTACAGAGCTAGAGAAACTTGTCAGCTTTCCCTTCAGAAGAGAACAGCTTTTAGGAGCCAGAAAGACTTGGGTATATGAGCAGTCTGCCACTTACTACCTGTGTGATCTTGGACACGTTACTTCCTAAGCTTCACTATTAGAATTTGTAAAATGGGCCTAATGACAGCACTTTCCTCACTTGCTGGGTGATGGTGAGGGCCAAATGACATGATGCAAGAAAATCACTCACCGAAGACCTGGCGCACAAACATGCAACTCACTCTGACACTCAAGTCCTTGCCGTGATTACTGATGTTAATATGATAGCAGCGATCATATTAACATTATGTATTTCTTTAAAGTCACTGTGGAGTTTGTTTTGCATTGTCAGTAGCAGCAATTTCTCAGCATGCAATGCTTTGCCTTAGCAATGCCAGCCGGGACTGGGGCCTTTGGGCTCATAGGCTGTGCTCTGTGGGAACAGCGCCCCCTGGTGGTGAGACGTGGTACTCCTCCTTTGGGTCTTTCCCTGTGGTGACGCCCTTACCGACCGGTCATGAGTTGACTGTTCCCTGAGCGCCCCCTGGGCCCTGAGGATACATTGCTGAGCCAACAACAGATGCAGAGTGGCTGTGGCCTTGCTAGTCAGGTGAAGATTGATCTGATACAGAGAAAGAGGAGTTGCAGGCAGGGTTAGATCATACTGGGCCCTGCGGGTAAAGTATGTGGATAGCCTTGATTACTCCTCCCCTCTGCAAGTCACGTAGTCCCAAGTGATAAAACATTTTCTGGATGAAATTCAGTCTCCTCCAAATCCATCATCCTAAAATCAAAGCAGCCCAACTGAGTAATGATTTCACCTGTTCTCCTCTTCCCACTTTATTTTTGGAGGCTCTGCTCTTGGGCCCTGAAACAACTAGGATGGTGGTTTTCAAACTTTAGGGCGCATTAGAATCACCCAGAGGGCCCTTTACACACACATTTTGTGTGCTTTTCCTGATATTTCCTATCTTGTCAATCTTTCTGAGTCTGACTTTGGACTCTCTGCCTCACTGTGGCTTGAGTCCTCATGTGTTTTGAGATTTTTGATTATGAGTTCATATTCCTTTGGAACTTGGTTTGTAAGGATTTATTTGCAGCCTGGGTTTTAAGAGTATTCCTCCAGGGAAGATATGAGTTTGATTCTACCAAACATTTAGGGCAACTATCAGTCTGGGCCCAATTTATTTTATTCTAATTGTATTATCATTAATATTTTAAAATTGAAGTATAGTTGATTTACAATATTGTGTTAGTTTCAGGTGTACGCATAGTGATTCTGTATTTTTGCAGATTATATTCCACTATAGGTTATTACAAGATAATGGGTATAATTCCCTTACTATACAATACACCCTTGTTGCTTATCTATTTTATATATAGTAGTTTGTATCTAGTATCTATTTTATGTATACTAGTTTGTAGTAGTAGTTTGCTTGTTAATCCCGTACTCCTAATTTGTCCCTCCTCGCCTTCCCTCCCTGCTTTGGTAACCAAGAGTTTGTTTTCTACATTTGTGAGTCTGTTTCTGTTTGGTATATACATTTATTTATATATATATCCAGAAAAGATGAAAACACTCATTTGAAAAGATACATGCATTGCAATGTTCATAGCAGCACTATTTACAATAGCTAAGACATGGAAACAACCCAAGTGTCTATCAACAGATAAATGGATAAAGAAAATGTGATATATATATATATAAAATGGAATATTACTCAGCCATAAAAAAGAATGAAATATTGCCACTTGCAGCAACGTGGACAGACCTAGAGAATATTATGCTTAGTGAAAGAAGTCAGACAGAAGACAAATATCACCTATATTTGTAATCTAAAAAATAACATAAATGAATTATATACAAAACAGAAACAGTCTGGGCCCACTGTAAATCTGTGCCTTAGGTATTCAGCTCACACGGGTGGCTGGATTCTGGTCCAGAGTGCATGAGAAGGGTTGTCCGTGGTTAGGGCATCTGGGATGAGAAGTGGGGTGGGGGGAAGGGTACTTTAGCATTTCCCTCTTTATCTAGAACCAAGGCCACCACTGATAAACATCTGTCCCTACTCCTTCCAGCAGACGTGTGTTTTCTAGTTTATCCACTGAGGTTTTCCTAGTTTATTCGCCACTGTGGGCGCTGCTTTGGGGCTGGGGTCTCTGATTCTGACCCTGGACTTTGTCCCTGTCCCCTGCAGAAGCACAAACCCTTCCTGTGGGCTAATTTTGTGTAGCCCCTGAGCTAAGGACAGTTTTTACATTTTAAAAGGGTTGTTAAAAAGGACAACAATGAAAGAAAGTGACAGAAATCATATATGGCTCACAAAGCGTAAAATATTTACCTGGCCCTTTACAGAAAAAATTTATGGATCCCTAGACCTTCAGGGATCGGCATATACACCCAGGGAAAACACTATGACTGGTGTTCATTTTCCCCTCTGGGTAGGTAGTACTTTCTTATCCCTTCTGGCTTCCAAGAAATTTTCTTACTTTCCCACCAATTTAGCTACTCATCTTAAAGAAGATTTTAAAATATTTTGTCCAATGTTTTTAAGTATTCTATAGTTTGGGGGTTTTCTCTGGACATCTGGTTCCCCCTAATATATGAAAAAGAAGTCCACCCCTATACCTTCCGTCAAGTAAGTCTCAGTGTCATAGCAGGGGCTAGAAGAAGGGCAGGCCATTGACAGTGAGCCAGTTTTGGAAAGCACAACATCGTAACTAATTTTATTTTGAAGGAGTGAGCACAGAGACTAATAACTCACATTGGGATCTTAAGGCAAGGAGCTTTCTCGCACGGCTAAAATGAGACAGTGTTCACTGGGACCCACCTTGTGGATGGTGTGTATGTGTGCGCACGTGTCCCTGCTTGGAGACCGTGGTCGCATCCATCCTATTTCTGTTTCCAGATTAGAATTTTTCCTGTTCAGGGAGTGTTTCCTGACTATACAACAATCTTCCTATCAATCTAATAAAATCCAACTTTCAGCTTTTCTAGCTTTCCGTTCCTGAGATTTTTGAGCTGTCTGGAGATGCCTGCCCATTTATGGAAGCAGTGCAGTGCAGCCCCAGGATCTCTGGCAAGGGGGTCGGGAAGCCCAAGTTCCAGCCCTAACTCTGGCCCTGAATAACGTCCTCCCTTTTCTCCTCCTCCTCATTTCAAATAAAGAGAATAAAAAAGAGAGAAAAAGAAAGTGATGCGAGGCAAATGGACCACTTCTAACTTTATCTTTTGGGAGGCACTGTGTGTTATTAGATGGATAGGGGTTTTGCTTGTGTTACGTCAGGTCCGGACCCAATCTTATTCCCAGGTCTAACTCTACTGTGTTCTTACATTCTGTAATTAACTTCCCTGCGCTCATATTTATTTATAGATATTGAAGTTATTCCAAAGCTCTGAATTATTATTATTTTTCTTCGAGATTTGAGACCCTTGGCTCCCATTAGATCTACAATACCAATGACAGCTGTGTTGTGTATACAGCTCTCATAGCAACCAAGGGCTATGCCCGCCAATGAAAACTGGCTCTGGTTTCTCCCCTGACTATTTAGTAAATGATCCTTAAGAACAAAGAAGGCGGGAACTTTAGAAGGAGGCACAGAGAGGGAGCCTAGCTTTGGGGGGGGGGGCGTGTCATGACTACGATCAGAGCTTCTGGATGTTCCCATGGGGACAGGGCGGGAACGTCTTCCACAACAGAAAGGTCTGAGGGCTTTGGGGAGTTTGACTGTTGCCTTCTAGGGTGCCAGCAAATACAGGTTCCCGCCAGTTGGAGACTTTGGTGGCATCCTACCTATGCCATGCCTCGATGAAGGGAGATCTGAGCACGGAGAGCAGAGGGTTCCCTTGGTCTTTGATGGCACAGCCAAAAGCTCATTGTCCTTTATTCTTACAGCCATGAACAAAGAGTCACCGTGAGATCTGAGGGAGACCCTACCAAAGAGTGGGATGAAATAACGTGCCAACTAATTTCTGTTGTTGGATCACAGAGGATGATGGAATCATTATTCTAAAACATCTCAGAAATAATGAAACCTCTCTCCGTCCCTGAATTTCTCATCAGTTGGTACCCTCACTCTTCTGTGTATAGTAATTATCACAGAGCAAGAATAATCCACCTCCTCCCCCATCAGCCCCGTTTCCCCAATCTGGTACAATGTATCACTCCACCAAGGCAAGGAGATGAGCGGGGATACTGACATTGGTTTAGAAGGGATTATGAGATTTAGAAAAGAACATTTTTGTTCTTTTTGAATAGTGGTTTAGCTCCTATTACCCCAAACATGAGCATTAATAGATTAAGAATTGGGTCCTCAAGCTGGCCCAGCTGGCTTATTACATCCAAAGTGCTGGGGAGTTTTACCTTTTCCATTTTCCAAAGGCCGAGTATGCTGCAAGGCTTCTCAAAAGCCCAGGAAGTGGAGTGTCAAGGAGGGCAGGGCCTCCACTCCTGAATGAATGGTAAATAAGCAACGTGGTCGGCCTGTTCCCTGCCGCACATGTGACTCTGAGGGCCCCTGGTGACCTGTCTCCCGGGCCATCTCCGCTTCCAGGGGAAGCAGGCACCAGGCTGGCGGTGCAGGGTGTGCACACATACTTTTTCCGGGAAAAGTTGGAGCAGGGACAATGGTCTGAAGTGGGAAACAAGGTCCAGCAGCTTTATTCTAGCTTGAAAACTTCCATGTTCCATGCAAGCGGTCTCGTCCAGTGTAGTGTTGAAAAATATGAGAGAGAGAGGATTCTGTCATCACTCAGCTTCAGGAAAAGTGGTGACTTAGTGAAGACCTGCTTGGAAGTTTTTTAATAGCTGATATGTATTGTACAAAGCCTTATTCCAGCTGAGTTGACCTTGGGACTCTGCAGCTGAAGTTTCTAACATATCCTGGAATGTGTCCCACTGAACACGTTTCCCAATTTGGGAGTCCCTGGTCTGGAGGAAGGATTGTGGAGGAAGGAGTCAAGAGGGATCGTTTCTAGATCCTGGTAATAGCTTCCTACCCGAGATGGCAGCTTCACTGGTGACAACAGTTGTCTGGGCAGATAAAAGTTGTGATCATGGAAGCATAAACAAAATTTGAAGGCCTCGTAATGTGGCACAATTATTATCGTTACCAACGATCCCCTTAGAATATCTGCCGATCTAGGAATTAAGCATGGACTGGACTGGAGGCCAAGCCTCCAGGGCAGTGATGCTTTGCAGCCATCCACATTCATCACCTGGGCAGGAAGCTCTGGGAGGCCAGGGCACTCAACATGGCTTGGCTTTTACCAGCAGATAGTGCGCCATCTACAGCCCCTAGAGGGGTGCCCGGCCAGGGGGAAGGCTTCGGTCATAGGCCAAAGTGCACTTGGCATGTCCCACCCTGCCTGCTCCTCCAGGGGATGCGCTAGCACCTTGGATGGGTGAGACCTAGAGGCTCTAAGCCGCACCAGGACCTGTCAGTTTGAAGTGGGTGATAATAATGAATAGGGGCACCTCTCCCCTTTTTCATCTTCCTTTCCTACCTTCCCAGGTTGGCATTTCCCATCTTTTAAATTTTTGTAGCATTTTCTTGCTAATGTGAAGGAATTGCTATTTAAAATCCTTTAGAGGTAGACAAGTAAATATAAAGAAGGACCTGGCTGCCCCAGCCCATCTGGTGGGCTCCACGGTGTAACCCTCCTTAGGGTGACCTGCCCACAGTGGCTCAGATCAAGGGCTCAGTTCCTACCCAAGAGCACTTCAAGTGAATTCAGCAGCCATTCTTCTGCTGAGTTGCTCAAAATCTTTTAATTACTTCACTTAGGGGGACAGACCTAAGCAGAGGTCTTTGTACCTGGCATTTGACTTACCTGAGAGAAATAAAGAAGTTATTAAAAACCTCTCGCTCTTTTAACATAATCATGATTTGACGATAAATACAGATTTTTTATTTTTTGGCTGTGCTGTGCAGCATGCAGGATCTTAGTTCCCTGGCCAGGGATCGAACCCATGTCCCCTGCAGTGGAAGCACAGAGTCTTAACCCCTGGACCACGAGGGAAGTCCCTAAATGTCAATGTTTTACAATCCACAGTGCCACCTCTAGAACTCCAGATGAGGCAACACAGTTAGGAAATATGGATGACACAAACACATACATCTGGTTCCAATTTATTAAAAAACAAAACCAAACGAAATTTTGCAATGAAATTTCCTGGAATTCACAATCCTTTTCAAATCTTCATAGTTGCATTTTTTTTGAACCAGTACATAAGAACACGATTGCACTTATTTACACGATAGTCTTCTATATAACAAAAATAGCCATGTTGTATGATTGAATGTTTCCAATTATTATCCTTAATATTTCATCACTAGCCCACATGAGACAAACGGCTTATGCTTTCCAAGCACATAGAGAATACAATAAAGCAAGATAAAAGTCGTGTCTCCTAATAGAAGACAAATCCCTTTAAAGACAGTTTTGTAAAACTTCCGTGTATTTCAAGAGATATATAAAGTGCTTTAGAAGGAGTAAGGTAGGTGCCTGAGGTGGGGAAGAGGGAAAGAGAAACAGATTATACAGAAAACAAAACAAAAATTAATAACTACACTGCCTTAACTAATCATTTAAATACGCCTGTGACTTTGTATAGAAGATGTTTGGGTAAAACAGCTACCTAATTCACTACTACATTTTTTTAGCAATTAAGAGCTAACCAAAGTCCAAAAAAAAAAGTTACTCATGCAAATGCCATGAGGAATAACTTCGGTGATTTTGAGTCATGTGGCAAAAAAATCAAGGAAGCTCAGTCTCATTATCTGAATATGGAGAGGATGGGTCAGGGATCATTATGCGTGGGAGCTGCAGACTGGCCAGAAAGACCTCGAGGGGACGCTAAGTAAAATTCTACCAGTGACATCATTCGTTTTACGACGGAAGCACATAATTTGTGTTCAGGAGGGGAAAAATAAATCCACTGGATTTTTTTCTTGCTAGTAGGGAGGGACTAGAGATTGATTTATGATGCCATGTCTGGACTATTTCTGAATGGTAGATTCATTCTTTGTAGGAGACACATTTTTTCCCCCAGTGGAAATAATAATGTGCTCTATACAAAGAGGTTTAAATAAGTTGGGTGGTTTTGTTTTTTTTTTTTCACATTAGTGAGCTGGCAATTGCTGGTCATGATCTGCAGTCCACAAAATCAGTGTCACATATATACTGCTTGGGAGGCTCCCCTGGAAACTAGAATAATCCTACTCCCAGCTCATGAACATTTTAAAGAAAAACACCCATTATTTTTTCAGGAAATGAATGGAATGTAACTTTTCACAAGTACAAAATTACTTCGTTTTCTAAATATAAGGGACATCCCACTATAAAAATAACAACCCTCCCTTCCCTCCCCCAACCCTACATCTCTAATTATAAAATGGTACAACCATTTCAGATTACTAATGTGAAAGCAGGAAGTAAATATATTATTATGTACATGTACAAAACACGTGAGTATTTCACACCATTTACATTCATATGAAAGAAGTCTGTTTATTGATCTTCCTTTGCAATCTGACAAGAAAAAAGTTGAGATAACGTTACAAAACAATTAGGCCCTTGCCTTATAACTCTGCACAAACATTCCAGCCAGAGGCATCTTCTTTGCAAACAGAGCAAACAATACTCTTTCAACATTCTGCAGAAGAAAGGGGCTGCTGACAGATCTTCCACGGGATCCTCCTCCAACTTTTCAGAGTTTGTGACATTCCTTCCTCTTTTGACAAATGTGGACCAAATTCTCAACTACTGAGGAAACTGTACGATGAAAGGCAAATCACTACTAGTTGCTGAGGAAATGGTGACCCTAGTCAAATTAGCTGGCTGAAAGAATAGTGGCGAGAATTCCAGCAGAGGGCACCCTGCCCCTTTGCAATAACATCCCACTTAACACGAAGTACCACAGACGCCAACACAAACACAGACTGAAAAGTCCTGAACAGTCCTTCTTCCATTTCTCCACTATCTATTACTACAGGCAATAGTCTGGTATTTTCTTCAAAAGAGCAGGATATGCTGTAATTAATGAGCTCTTATCCATGAAAATTCTTTGGCTATTTAAAATCTTCACATTCTCAAAGAGAACAATATTCTGAGTTCAATAAAGCGCTCGACTTGTCTGAAACTTTTGAGGGAAAAGGGGACTAAGCACTAGACTTTCAAGATGGTGTGGTACTAAGGCCATGATACATTTTTTTTAGATTTCTGGATTTAGTAAGGTCAATCACCAGCCTGCAAGAGAAAACCCCCTGTTTCACAGTTTCATTCGACCAAGCAAACCACCTTCACTTTTATTTATGAGCACATTGTGAGAAAATTAAACTCGTCCCTGGAAGAAACATGTGTCCATTTGGATGGTGATCGGTCTTTGGTTTTTACAGTACACATGGTCCCCACATTTTTCCTGCTTCTCCAAGCCCTTCACTTCAGTAAGGATGACAAGACCACAGACATTCTGTCAAGCAATGACTTTAGGTAACAGGTTGAGCTACCTTCTCCACAGAGTTTTCTCCCTCACTGTTTCAGATCGGCAGAACCTCTGAAGAGATGTATATTCTTGTCTTACCATTATCCTTAACAAATATTTATCAGGTGGCCAGAGAGAGAATAGCTCGGTAGTAAGTACAAATGTTAACAGTAGCACAAGGATGAGAAGGTCTTTGATCACAGAGGTTCCTGAAGAAGCCACTTGATCATGAAGCATGCAAGGCAGGCAACATTCAGAGTATGTAAAGAGAGATGTAAATGACCTCAGCAGCTTCTTTGTAGAGTGATCAGGTTTTGCAGTTACAGGGCTTGATAATTAAGGGTCTACATCCAGGATCTGGAATCACTGCTTGAGTTTTGGGATGATTAATTTAGTGCCATCGAAAGGCTCAAAGGGGAGAGCACGGCTACTGATCTATGGGTCTTTATAAATTATTGTTCCTATTACAAAGGGCCTGGAGTTGTGAGATGGGGAGGGGAGCAGGGGAAGGGAAGAGGTAAGTGATGAGAAACTCACACCTGCTTCTCCGAATTAATTTATTTTTCAGGTAATCCCAACTTTCTTTGCAATCAGGAGTGTTTAACTCATGAGCGTTAAACTCCTTAAGACGTACGCGTTTCCCCAAACAGGTCATCTCTAAAGCTAGGGGATGCTCGTGGATTCGGGAAGAGCATCCATGTTCATACCCTGCCATCCTCTTTTCTGACTTCCTGCGGGTAAGTATCCCCACCACCTTTTAATTGCCATTATCAAATGTACTTTTCAGTCCCGGCCATGCAAATAGCACAGAGGAGGGACTTCTGTGACAGCAGCGCACTGCACAAGAATCCGTGTGTCTGTCACTTTAGGGGAATGAGTTTTTTTTTTTTTTTTTTTTGCCTCTTTTTCAGTCTTAAGGAAGAAGTGGCCTCTCAGATCACTTACAAAGAGCAAACTCTCGTGCCAAGATGTTAAGAAGCAGGAGTGGACATCGGATACGGTACAGCCCACATCTTTTTCCAAGAAATCCTAACCCTGTGGTGGGGAGGGCCTGTGGTGAACTAAGAAGGTCACAAATGCTAGAGGTGGAAGATAAGAGATTAGACAGCATTCTGGAATTGTTACCTTGCCATTATTTACCTCAGAGACTTTTCTGGCAAGGAACCCTTTAAAAAAAAAAAAGGCAATAGCTAGAGGTGATTTGTGATAAAATTAGTGATATGAGACGTGAAAATGAGGCAAGCCCCATTACAGAGGAAGTTAATTTGCCTTTATAGTCAACTGGTTTTCCTCATCAGAAGTGAAAAGATAGATACTGCTGCACAGTAAAAAAACGCCAACAGGAACAATGGTAATCACAATAGTGACAACCCTATAGATCCAGAGCCGCTAAGGTTTTTTTTTTTGGTCCTGAAAGATGGGAAAAGGATGTGTGTGTGGGTGTGTGTACAAAGAAAGAGACAGGCAGTCAGAGAGATCCAGAGATAGAGACACACCCAGACAAAAAAGGGCAAGAAATCTAAGTGGGAGTCTATTAAAAAAACGCTACCAGAAATGGACTCAGGGGCTCTATCTAGAATCACGGGGGGGTGGGGGGCTGGGTCCTCCCTCCTCAGAGGCTGTGACTCTATCTCAGGTTTTCTGAAAGGGTTTTGATTTAATGAGGTTTCTTTGTTTTTGGTCAAGGTGATTCATTCAACGGACAACTAAATGCCATTTATTTTGTATGCTCTGCAAGAATTTTCATCTAAACATGACCAACATGATGGGAGTAAAAGAGTCCCACGGTAGGCTATCTGTCATCATTTTTGGTTCTGAAAGGATGGCAGCTTCAGGGATGTCAGAGCAGCAACTGCACTAGCCACTGGGTACCATGGTTTGATATGACCAAATCCAGACCCAAGAACATCCAGGATGTTTCCATCAGAATGAGGAAAATGCTCAAAACAAAACAAAACAAACAAACAAAACCTCTTTGGACAAAGATTTGATGCCATGGTCATGATCATTACTAAGTGATGTCAGAAAAGGTAGGTGCCTTTGCTACTTCTAACTTTCTAACTTCTCCAAACTCTCCACCACTCTCTGCCTAGATGATGGAGTTGACATTTTAGGGGTGACCAAACCCTAGAGATGAAATCATCAATATTCCTATGCTCTATGCATGATCAGGGCTCAGTTCTTCCCAAAGGGACTGGCCACACAGGACATAGCAATTCCTAGGGGGGACTCTAAATTATTCTGAGGGAATGGAGATGCTCCTTTTCTTGCCCACAGCCTTGGGGTCTAAGGGGGATGCTTACTTCCAAGTTGAGAGCTGGCTTCTGAGTTGCAGGTGGTCATAATTCACCAACTTGGGGCCAGATGGTCACAAGCCCCAAAGACTTCTTCTCTATTGAGAAGGCCACAGCCACACAAAGTCTTGTATTTGGAGTCAATATGTACCTTCCCACTTTTTCCTCCCAAATCCAGGCATTTTAGCTATAGTGGTGGGACTACGGGGCACTGGGACCAGGAAAAGACCTTCTGCCAATCAGGAAGAAGGCAGACCAGGGGTTGAGGTAAAGTTGGATGAGTAGAGTCTGGATTTCTCTTTGGCTCCTGAGTGCCACACATCAGTCCAAGGGTGGAAGTGAAGGATAAAGTTTTGTCTCAGCACCAAATCAACATGCTTTGTGTGACTTTTAAAAAAACAACTGGTCAAGGAAGCAACAGAAAACGGTCATGGACGTCATTGGTGTGGTTAGAAAGATCCAGCAAAAATTTCAAAAAGGATGGTCTGCATATTTACTCATTATAAAACAAATGGATCTCTGGGCCTCTCATTAGGTGGCCTGGGTGGAGTCTAGTTCTTTCTGGAGGTAATTAGGTTTTAACCTTTTTACTCTGTGAGGGTCAGGGAATCTTGTGAGAATGTTCGAGAAGCTCTAGCCCCGCGCAGTCCAAGGTGGCCACGAGCCATGTGACACGGCTGACAGCTGGAGAAATGGCCAGTCCGAACGAATAGGTGTGTGAGTGTAAAGCATACGCTGCCCTTAGAAGATTTAGTACGGAAAAAGAACGTCAAGTATTTCATGAATACTTTTTACACTAATTACGTGTCGAAACAATAATATTGGCTTAAAGAAGGATATTATTAAAATTACTTTTACCTGTTTCCTTTTGCTTTTTTAAAATGTGGCCAGTAGAAAATTGAAAATTACATGTGGGACTTGTACTATATTTCTGCTGAACAGTGCTGGTCTAGACACTAAAGAAAAATACACATCAAGTCTGCATACACCTCTAGAAGGTTCCCACACCCTTTGATACTCTTTGAGCTACCGGGGCCCCAGGTCAGAGTTTCTTCTTCGTTGGGGAGGAGGTGAAGAAGGCTGTGGAGGAAGGATTGTTTCCATTTTTTTTTTTTTTTTGGAACACGTCCCATGCCAGTTAACCTTTTTGCTTTTTGTTTAAAACTACCAAAGCCATAGGAAAATTCTTCAGAAACAAACCTTCGGTAAAGGAGAAACTTCTAGGCTCAGCGAGTTTGCAGCAGAACCTCCTTGGGGTCAGGTCCACAGGCCTCAGATTGGCCGGCCGGGCCCCTCATCCCCTATGCAGCATCTTATAGGGGCTGCTGGGCCACAGAGCACATCAGCTACCAATTCCTGATCTACCTGGTCGCTGGCAGGAAGAGAGAACACCCATCAATCCAAAAGGCATTTTCTCTCTGGGCATGGAATACAATTTATATTTCCTTTGCTGTTGAATTGTCCTTCTAATTCCCCTTGACTTAATACCAAAATTTGTTTTGGGCAAAGCCGACTGAAGGAGAGGTCGGCAGTGCAGGCCTTCGCTGACCAGGAAAAAGAAATACCGGGAGACGAAGAATTCTACACCGAGAACGAGGATTTGAAAGTATCCAGAGACTGCAAACTCTGTGACTAAGTGTGGTTTTTGTTTTTATTTTTTTTGGCTGCGCTGGGTCTTCGTTGCTGCACGCGGGCTTCTCTCTAGTTGCGGCGAGCAGGGGCTACTCTTCGTTGCAGTGCGCGGGCTTCTCATTGCAGTGGCTTCTCTTGTTGCGGAGCACGGGCTCTAGGCGTGCGGACTTCTGTAGTTGTGGCGCACGGGCTTAGTTGCTCCGCGGCATGTGGGATCTTCCCAGACCAGGGCTCGAACCCGTGTCCCCTGCATTGGCAGGTGGATTCTTAACCACTGAGCCACCAGGGAAGCCCTAAGTGTGGTTTTTAAAACAAGGCAAAACAAACCAACTCCTACTTGCACTTAAAATTCAGTCATTTAGATAGTCTCAGCCACGCAGGAGTGCCAGATCTCAAAAGCTGTTATACGTTACATGTCAAGTAACTGTGCCTCCCCAAGGTAGAAAGTCTGCTATATGTCATAGCTCTCTGTCAAAAATGGATCCCCCAGCAAAATGCTCATTAGTGGTCCTGAGACCAGAAGGAGGCTTGGGCATCATCTTGTTAATCTCATTCACTTACAGATGGAGAAGCCGAGGCCCAGCAAGCACGCTGCTCATCTACGCCTCCTGACTCCTGATTTGGCACTGCCTTCATGTCTCCCTGCCTGGAGACCCTGGATTTCATTACTGCAAGTGTTGGACTCCTAGAGAGATGTGACATTTGTGAAGGTGGTGATCATTTTCCTTGCCTTGCTGCCTACTTAGAAAGCGTCAAATAGGAAATTGTTCAAGGTGGTGAAAAAAGAGCAGCCAGGGGTCTCCCTTGACACATACACCGTGTTCCAGCAGGCAGCAAGCTCTTACAGCAGAACCAAACTCTGTTTTTGCATGAGTGTGCATGTAGCGAGACAGAAGGGCCTCATCACATACATAAATAACTCAGGGAGAGAAGCTTTCTCTCCCAGGTAACCCACGCAGTAGCATGGCCTTTCACGGATGTCGAGGTGATCCATCTAATGGTCCAGGGAAGCTATTCACACTGCCTTAGTCATCCCTGCATCTGGAGAGTCTCAATGTATTACAAAATTGCCCACTGAAAAAAATAGCACACCTCTGTCAAAAAAAGAATAAAAACAAACAGTTTAAGAACACCGGTGGGTTTTTAGAATTCACTTTGATACCTCGTTTCCTTTCCCTCTTCGTCTCTCTCAGTCAGGAGAAACTTGACGTCAACAATTCCCATGCTGTACTTTTTAGATCAAATGGTTTATCAAATCACACCTCCCATCTCACTTGGTATCTAGACGCACTCAGGGGAGCCCTGGGAAGCAATTTCTTAAGGATTTACCTAAATCCTCCCTCGGGGTCTGGCGAGGTTGAACAGAATATTGGAATTAAGGTAAGACCTAGATGCTACTGCAGCCCTCACTGTGTTGGATCCAAAGATGATTGGATCTTTTCTAAAGTTTCCATCTCCTGCAGAACCCATTTGTGGAGGTAACAAAAGACTGCTGTAGCCTTGGGGAAACAGGCATTTTGCTTTCAGGAAGAGTATATGGTATCTGGCTTGAAAACTAGGCGTGCAGTCCCAGTGACGGACAAGTCCTACAGCCACAGAGAACAGCGCTAATGCCCTAGTGGGAACTTGTGAGTTCAGAATTTCAGCCAAAGACTGTTAAGAATTAGATGGATTGAAGTGCCTCCCTAGAGCTTCCTTCTCAAGTCACGTCGGTCCTTAACAGAGCCTGGCAAGTGGAAGCCAGCGTGTGTAGCTGAAAAAAATGAGCAGTGGCCTCAGCAGATTCAGAGCTTGGCGTTGGGGTCTCTGGCAGCTGGCATTTCCAAGATCCACTTAAAAGAATTCAGATTCTAAACGAAAGCTGGCCTTAGACTGTTGCAAGGCGCTGAGGCACTTCCTAAAGCCATGCACACTTCATGCTGAGAGGTCAAGGACATTAATCTCAGAGATGGAATACAAACTGGTCATAGCAGGAACTGATGCTTCTAAACAGAACTCTGTACAAAAGCTGCAGTGAATCAAAGGCAAAACAAAAGCGTGAACATAAACTACACATAGTCCTTAAAAAGAAAGCGCCAAAGAAATCAACAACATTCCCCAAATAGGAAAACAAGAAACTGAAATGAAACTAAGAAGCCCTAAAAGAGTCTTTTCAGTCTGTTTGAGGAACTTCGGAAGTGTGTGTCTCCAAGGACATGGGAGAGAAGATCAGCTTTCAACTTCCAAGGTGCCAAGGCCATGAGCTGTTGTAGAGACGGAGAAACTGCATCCTGATGAACGTGACTTTGGATATTGCTTTTCGGTACCATTCTTGTGTGGAGTGCCCTGGAGTTGCCAAGGTGTTCTGGAGGTGCGTGTGCCTGGTCCAGTCTTGGGGCACTCCTCCCTTCCTTCCCCTTGGGTCCTATCATCCCCTTTTTCTATATTCGCCATTTCAAGATTTCACCTCTTCGCAGTCTTGGTCGGTGGAAAGTTCTACATCAGACAGTCCAACCTCCATTGCCATGATCAGCGAGATGTCAGAATCACTGCTTATAGCTGGCTCCTGCTCACCTGGTGGGAGGAAACAAAGTTCACAGTGAACACTGAGCTATGTCTTCAGATGCTGATTATTTCAATACAATTGCCCTTAATAACATTTCATTGAAGCCCAAGAGAAGGTATTAGGCTACTTTGTAAAAAAAAAAAAAAAAGAAAAAAAGTCTAGTTAGAGACTTTTCTCACACTACATCCCCAAATAAATTCTAAATGGGTCAAGAAGTTAAATGGAAACAAAAGAAACTAATGAAGCCAGAAGAAAATATATCTTATAAGTATATATCTAAGTAGGAAGAAAATATATCTAACATCTCTAAGTAAGGCAAGAAGTTCTACATGGAAAAGAAATTGAGCAATTCACAGATGAAAAGATTGATAAATGTGTATAAAATTCTAAAAATATTAAAAACATGAAAAATAAGATTAAAGGTATATGTCACACTGGGAATATCTGCAAAAATTTCACAGAGGATTGTATTCATTTTTTTTTGTTTTCTTTTTTTTGAACTTTATTTTATTTTATTTTTTATACAGCAGGTTCTTATTAGTTATCCATTTTATACATATTAGTGTATATATGTCAATCCCAATCTCCCAATTCATCACACCACCATCCCCCCCACCCCCGCCACTTTCCCCTCTTGGTGTCCATACATTTGTTCTCTACATCTGTGTCTCAATTTCTGCCCTGCAAGCCAGTTCATCTGTACCATTTTTCTAGCTCCACATATATGCGTTAATATATGATATTTGTTTCTCTCTTTCTGACTTACTTCACTCTGCATGGTAGTCTCTAGATCCATCCATGTCTCTACAAATGACCCAATTTCGTTCCTTTTTATGGCTGAGTAATATTCCATTGTATATATGTACCACATCTTCTTTATCCATTTGTCTGTCGATGGGCATTTAGGTTGCTTCCATGACCTGGCTATTGTAAATAGTGCTGCAATGAACATTCGGGTGCATGTGTCTTTTTGAATTATGGTTTTCTCTGGGTATATGACCAGTAGTGGGATTGCTGGGTCATATGGTAATTCTATTTTTAGTTTTTTAAGGAACCTCCATACTGTTCTCCATAGTGGCTGTATCAATTTACATTCCCACCAACAGTGCAAGAGAGTTCCCTTTTCTCCACACCCTCTCCAGCATTTGTTCTTTGTAGATTTTCTGATGATGCCCATTCTAACTGGTATGAGGTGATACCTCATTGTAGTTTTGATTTGCATTTCTCTAATAATCAGTGATGTTGAGCAGCTTTTCATGTGCTTCTTGGCCATCTGTATATCTTCTTTGGAGAAATGTCTACTTGGGGCTTCTGCCCATTTTTGGATTGGGTTGTTTGTTTTTTTAATATTGAGCTGCATGAGCTGTTTATATATTTTGGAGATTAATCCTTTGTCCGTTGATTCGTTTGCAAATATTTTCTCCCATTTTGAGGGTTGTCTTTTCGTCTTGTTTATGGTTTCCTTTGCTGTGCAAAAGCTTCTACGTTTCATTAGGTCCCATTTGTTTATTTTTCTTTTTATTTCCATTACTCTAGGAGGTGGATCAAAAAAGATCTTGCTGTGATTTATGTCAAAGAGTGTTCTTCCTAAGTTTTCCTCTAAGAGTTTTATAGTGTCCAGTCTTACATTTAGGTCTCTAATCCATTTTGAGTTTATTTTTGTGTATGGTGTTAGGGAGTGTTCTAATTTCATTCTTTTACATGTAGCTGTCCAGTCTCCCCAGCACCACTTATTGAAGAGACTCTCTTTTCTCCATTGTATATCCTTGCCTCCTTTGTCATAGATGAGTTGACCATAGGTGTGTGGGTTTATCTCTGGGCTTTCTATCTTGTTCCATTGATCTATATTTCTGTTTTTGTGCCAGTACTATATTGTCTTGATTACTGTAGCTTTGTAGTATAGTCTGAAGTCAGGGAGTCTGATTCCTCCAGCTCCATTTTTTTCCCTCAAGACTGCTTTGGCTATTCGGGGTCTTTTGTGTCTCCATACAAATTTTAAGATTTTTTGTTCCAGTTCCGTAAAAAGTGCCATTGGTAATTTGAAACGGATTGCATTAAATCTGTAGATTGCTTTGGGTACTATAGTCATTTTCACAATATTGATTCTTCCAATCCAAGAACATGGTATATCTCTCCATCTGTTTGTATCATCTTTAATTTCTTTCATCAGTGTCTTATAGTTTTCTGCATACAGGTCTTTTGTCTCCCTCGGTAGGTTTATTCCTAGGTATTTTATTCTTTTTGTTGCAATGGTAAATGGGAGTGTCTCTTTAATTTCTCTTTCAGATTTTTCATCATTAGTGTATAGCAGTGCAAGAGATTTCTGTGCATTAATTTTGTATCCTGCAACTTGACCAAATTCATTGATTAGCTCTAGTAGTTTTCTGGTGGCATCTTTAGGATTCTCTATGTATAGTATCATGTCATCTGCAAACAGTGACAGTTTTACTTCTTCTTTTCCAGTTTGTATTCCTTTTATTTCTTTTTCTTCTCTGATTGCTGTGGCTAGGACTTCCAAAACTATGTTGAATAATAGTGGTGAGAGTGGACATCCTTGTCTTGTTCCTGATCTTAGAGGAAATGCTTTCAGTTTTTCACCATTGAGAATGATGTTGGCTGTGGGTTTGTCATATATGGCCTTTATTATGCTGAGGTAGGCTCCCTCTTTGTCCACTTTCTGGAGAGTTTTTATC
This sequence comes from Eubalaena glacialis, assembly GCF_028564815.1. NCBI lineage: Eukaryota > Metazoa > Chordata > Mammalia > Artiodactyla > Balaenidae > Eubalaena > Eubalaena glacialis. The sequence goes on along the minus strand of NC_083720.1, from coordinate 124,834,824 downwards.
ATAAATGGGTGTTGAATTTTGTCAAAAGCTTTTTCTGCATCTATTGAGATGATCATATGGTTTTTCTTCTTCAATTTGTTAATATGGTGTATCACATTGATTGATTTGCATGTATTGAAGAATCCTTGCATCCCTGGGATAAATCCCACTTGATCATGGTGTATGATCCTTTTAATGTGTTGCTGGATTCTGTTTGCTACTATTTTGTTGAGGATTTTTGCATCTATATTCATCAGTGATATTGGTCTGTAATTTTCTTTTTTTGTAGTATCTTTGTCTGGTTTTGGTATCAGGGTGACGGTGGCCTCACAGAATGAGTTTGGGAGTGTTCCTTCCTCTGCAGTTTTTTGGAATAGTTTGAGAAAGATGGGTGTTAGTTCTTCTCTAAATGTTTGATAGAATTCACCTGTGAAGCCATCTGGTCCTGGACGTTTGTTTGCTTGAAGATTTTTAATCACAGTTTCAATTTCATTACTTGTGATTGGTCTGTTCCTATTTTCTATTTCTTCCTGGTTCAGTCTTGGAAGGTTATACCTTTCTAAGAGTTTGTCCATTTCTTCCAGGTTGTCCATTTTATTGGCATAGAGTTACTTGTAGTAGTCTCTTAGGATGCTTTGTATTTCTGCGGTGTCTGTTGTAACTTCTTTTTCATTTCTAATTTTAATGATTTGTATCCTCTCCTTCTTTTTCTTGATGAGTCTGGCTAATGGTTTATCAATTTTGTTTATCTTCTCAAAGAACCAGCTTTTAGTTTTATTGATCTTTGCTATTGTTTTCTTTGTTTCTATTTCACTTATTTCTGCTCTGATCTTTATGATTTCTTTCCTTCTATTAACTTTGGGTTTTGTTTGTTCTTCTTTCTCTAGTTCTTTTAGGTGTAAGGTTAGATTGTTCATTTCAGATGTTTGTTGTTTCTTGAGGTAGGACTGTATTGCTATAAACTTCCCTCTTAGAACTGCTTTTGCTGCATCCCATAGGTTTTGGATCGTCGTGTTTTCATCGTCATTTGTCTCCAGGTATTTTTTGATTTCCTCTTTGATTTCTTTAGTGATCTCTTGGTTATTTAGTAACATATTGTTTAGCCTCCATGTGTTTGTGTTTTTTATGTTTTTTTCCCTGTAATTGATTTCTAATCTCATAGCGTTGTGGTCAGAAAAGATGCTTGATATGATTTCAATTTTTAAAAATTTACTGAGGCTTGATTTGTGACCCAAGATGTGATCTATCCTGGAGAATGTTCCATGTGCACTTGAGAAGAAAGTGTAATCTGCTGTTTTTGGATGGAATGTCCTATAAATAACAATTAAATGTCTCTGGTCTATTGTGTCATTTAAAGCTTGTGTTTCCTTATTAATTTTCTATTTGGATGATCTGTCCAGTGGTGTAAATGAGGTGTTAAAGTCCCCCACTATTATTGTGTTACTGTCGATTTCCTATTTTATAGCTGTTAGCAGTTGCCTTATGTACTGAGGTGCTCCTATGTTGGGTGCATATATAATCGTTATATCTTCTTCTTGGATTGATCCCTTGATCATTACGTAGTGTCCTTCCTTGTCTCTTGTAACATTCTTTATTTTAAAGTTTATTTTATCTGATATGAGTATTGCTACTCCAGCTTTCTTTTGATTTCCATTTGCATGGAATATCTTTTTCCATCCCCTCACTTTCAGTCTGTATGTGTCCCTAGGTCTGAAGTGGGTCTCTTGTAGACAGCATATATATGGGTCTTGTTTTTGTATCCATTCAGCAAGCCTGTGTCTTTTGGTTGGAGTATTTAATACATTCACGTTTAAGGTAATTATTGATATGTATGTTTCTATGACCATTTTCTTAATTGTTTTGGGTTTGTTTTTGTAGGTCTTTTCTTCTCTTGTGTTTCCCACTTAGAGAAGTTCCTTTAGCATTTGTTGTAGAGCTGGTTTGGTGGTGCTTAATTCTCTTAGCTTTTGCTTGTCTGTAAAGCTTTCGATTTCTCCATCGAATCTGAATGAGATCCTTGCTGGGTAGAGTAATCTTGGTTGTAGGTTCTTCCCTTTCATCACTTTAAATATGTCATGCCACTGCCTTCTGGCTTGTAGAGTTTCTGCTGAGAAATCAGCTGTTAACCTTATGGGAGTTCCCTTGTATGTTATTTGTCGTTTTTCCCTTGCTGCTTTCAATAGTTTTTCTTTGTCTTTAATTTTTGCCAAGTTGATTACTATGTGTCTTGGCGTGTTTCTCCTTGGGTTTATCCTGTATGGGACTCTCTGTGCTTCCTGGACTTGGGTGGCTATTTCCTTTCCCATGTTAGGTAAGTTTTTGACTATAATCTCTTCAAATATTTTCTCGGGTCCTTTCTCTCTCTCGTCTCCTTCTGGGACCCCTATAATGCGAATGTTGTTGCGTTTAATGTTGTCCCAGAGGTCTCTTAGGCTGTCTTCATTTTTTTTCATTCTTTTTTCTTTATTCTGTTCTGCAGCAGTGAATTCCACCATTCTGTCTTCCAGGTCACTTATCCGTTCTTCTGCCTCAGTTATTCTGCTATTGATTCCTTCTAGTGTATTTTTCCTTTCAGTTATTGTATTGTTCATCTCTGTTTGTTTGTTCTTTAATTCTTCTAGGTCTTTGTTAAATATTTTTGCGTCTTCTCGATCTTTGCCTCCATTGTTTTTCCGAGGTCCTGGATCATCTTCACTATCATTATTCTGAATTCTTTTTCTGGAAGGTTGCCTATCTCCACTTCATGTAGTTGTTTTTCTGGGGTTTTACCTTGTTCCTTCATCTGGTACATAGCCCTCTGCCTTTTCATCTTGTCTATCTTTCTGTGAATGTGGTTTTTGTTCCACAGGCTGCAGGATTGTAGTTCTTGTTGCTTCTGCTGTCTGCCCTCTGGTGGATGAGGGTATCTAAGAGGCTTGTGCAAGTTTCTTGATGGGAGGGACTGGTGGTGGGTAGAGCTGACTGTTGCTCTGGAAGGCAGAGCTCAGTAAAACTTTAATCTGCTTGTCTGCTGATGGGTGGGGCTGGGTTCCCTCCCTATTCGTTGTTTGGCCTGAGGCGACCCCACACTGGGGCCTGCCTGGGCTCTTTGGTGGGGCTAATGGTGGACTCTGGGAGGGCTCATGCCAAGGAGTACTTCCCAGAACTTCTGCTGCCAGTGTCCTTGTCCTCATGGTGAGACACAGCCACCTCCCGCCTCTGCAGGAGACCCTCCAACACTAGCAGGTAGGTCTGTTTCAGTCTCCTATGGGGTCACTGCTCCTTCCCCTGGGTCCCGATGCACACACTACTTTGTGTGTGCCCTCCAAGAGTGGAGTCTCTGTTTCCCCCAGTCCTGTCGAAGTCCTGTAATCAAATCCCGCTAACCTTCAAAGTCTGATTCTTTAGGAATTCCACCTCCCGTTGCCAGACCCCCAGGTTGGGAAGCCTGATGTGGGGTTCAGAGCCTTCACTCCAGTGGATGGACTTCTGTGGTTTAAGTGTTCTCCAGTTTGTGCGTCACCACCCAGCAGTTATGGGATTTGATTTTATTGTGATTGCGCCCCTCCTACCATCTCACTGTGGCTTCTCCTTTGTCTTTGGTTGTGGGGTATCTTTTTGGGTGTGTTCCAGTGTCTTCCTGTCGATGATTGTTCAGCAGTTAGTTGTGATTCTGGTGCTCTTGCAAGAGGGAGTGAGAGCACGTCCTTCTACTCCACCATCTTGAACCAATCTTTGAGGACTGTATTCTTAACAGAGAGCTTTTAAATAAATAAGAAAAACTGAGTCCAACAGAAAAATGGGTAAAGGTTACTGTTATACAGTTCACAAAAAATGTAATATAAATGGCCAATAAATATCAGGTAAAAAGAAGTTATTGCTTTTTTTAATGAAATCTTCACTCTTTAAAAAAGACTGTATTACAGTTAAGGGTACACTGAGGTAGGTATTTTGATCAACTGCACTCAGAACTGTGAAATTTTCACTCAGTAATTTCATTTCCAGAATGCATTATAGAGAAATAATCAGAGATGCAGAACTATTCATTTAAGCATTATTTATAGCAGCAAAACATTGCAAGAAGTCCAACAATAAAAAATATCTCAGTAAACTATATTTCTTCTAAAGGACAATCTTAATCACTAAAGTGACGTTTCCAGAGAGTTTGTAGTGCAGTGAAATCGACAGAGAAAGTTAACTAGAAGCAGGAAAACCAAAAATGTTAATAAGAGTTGTCTCAAGTTTTAGGGTTTATAATTATTTTCTTTTCTTTAAAAAAAATTTAGTGTTACTCCTAACCATTCTTCAATGAACAGATATCATTCATTCACTCAAGACATAATTATTGAGTCCCTACTACATGCTAAGGCTTATGCTAACTGTAGGGATATAGGTGAGAGCGAGGCAGTTCCAGACCTCAAGGAGCTTACTGTCCAGTAGACAGGCAGACCATTTACTTGTCAATTACCACCCAACAGGATAAGCACTTTGCTGGAAGATGTACCGGTTTTATAGGAGCAGGTAACGGGGCTACATAACCATTTAGTGAATCAAAGAAGGCTTCCCACAGGCTGCGATATCTAAACTGAGTCCTATAGGATAACTTGTATTTTAGCCAGATGAATGAGAAGGATGAATCTTTTAAGCACTAGCAATAGCATGCACAGATGGCTGTAGGTGATAGGGAGCCTTGTGCAGACGGACATCAGACTGTATTTAAATATGACTGGGATTCAGAGGCAAGCTAGGGAGTACGAACAGGGGAGGCTGGGGAGCTCAGCTGCCTATAAGGCAGCTTTAAAACCAGAAGATCTTGTATGTTCCATTACCCCGCAGAAGAAATACGCAATTAAAAGACCAACAAAACATCTAAGTGCTAAAGAATGCGGATGGTTGTAATACACTTTTGCTCTCATAATCATTGATATAATTTATTTCATGTTGAAGTGTAGTTAAGAAAAATATATGAGTTTCATGAAGCGTAGTGAATTCTTCAGATGTTTAAAAGGAGACAAACAGAGAACTAACAAAGAGTTATGGTCTTAGAATCAGTTTTAGAGAAATGAGGTGTTTCACAGGGATATACCTAAAGACTGAGATCTAAAATGTTTCCCAGACCCAAAAGTGCATGAGGTTTGTAGAAATGTAGACAGATCAATGGGTAGAATAAAACTTTGGAAGCAGATCTTGGTAGATAGAAGTACAGTATTTAGTCTTTGAAAATGGTGACATTCAACAAAAATTCAATAAAACTAGTCATTTAGAAAAAGGTGAAACTGGATTCCTGCCTCGTACCGTATACATTCTAGGCTGGCTAAATAGCTATATCTATATCTGTATCCACATCCATATCTGTATCTGTATCTATACCTGTACGTATAGCCCATCTTTATTTTGTGTGTGTGTACTTCCTTCCCATTTATCCTCCTCTCCAGAGCCATCTGGTACCTTCCATCCCTGACCTTTGGGGAATTCTTTGATGCAAACTAGGATGGTCCTCCCCTTCCTGCTTCGCACTTGTTTTCTCTGCAGGGCTGTGGCTTGCTGTTGTGTAGGCTGCACTCAGCACCACCTGGAGGAAGCTTTCACTCTGGAGGCTGAGTGAGTAGTGGGCACTGAATTTCAGCAGGACACAACCTGCACAGCCAGAGACAGGACCTCGCTCTGATTTTTAGGTCCACTAGGTCAATGACCCCTTATTTTTTCCCCAGTTGCCCAAATTTTGCCTTTGTCTCTTTTTACATTTTCCCTGTCCATGTTGGTCTATGCCTTACAAAAATCCCTTTGTTTTTGTGGGGTTTTAGGAGTGGCTGGAAGTAATTTCATGTGTTCAATCCACTCTTTTTACTCAGTGCTCTCTGTAAGCATCACTTTTACAATGAGAAAATTATATACTGAAAATTATATTTATGAGAACTGGGACCCTATCTTACTTTAGGACACTGTATTCTAGTCTCGGCTATAAGTAACTACACATGTTACTTTGTATAAGTCACTTTCTCCTTTAGGACTAGAGTTTAAATGTCTATAAAATGAGAGTTTGGACTAGATACCTTAGAGTCCTTTCCAGTTGTTACAGTTTATTCACGTATATGCTGATGCCAGTCTAGCACAGTGCCTCACACATGGCAGGTGCTCAATAAATAATTATTTAACAGAATTACCAGTGAGAAAGAGTTGTCTTTCTTTTGTCGTAACCCTTCAACATGTTGCTTTCTATTAAAAAAATTTTTTTTCTTAATCAAAAAGAAGGTTTGCTAGTGTATATTAAGTACAAGTACGTACTAAATGGGAGAAATCACTACTCTGAGGTGTAAAGAAAGCTGAAATATTCTTATTCCTGGAGATAAAAAATGAGGGCCAAAGATATGGAAGCAACCTAAGTGTCCATCGACAGCTGAATGGATAAAGAAGATGTGATATATATACATATATATGTACAATGGAATACTACTCAGCTATAAAAAAGAATGAAATTTTGCCACTTGCAGCAACATGGATGGGCTGGGAGGGTGTTATGCTAAGTGAAATAAGTCAGACAGAGAAAGACAAATACTGTATGATATCACTTATATGTGGAATCTAAAAAATACAACAAACTAGTGAATACAACAAAAAAGGAAGCAGACTCACAGATAGAGGGAACAAACTAGTGGTTACCAGTGGGGGGAGGGGGAGGGTCATGATGGGGGGGGAGTGGGAGGCACAAACTACTGGGTGTAAGACAGGCTACATGGATGTATTGTACGACACAAGGGAATATGGCCAATATTTTGCAATACCTGTAAATGGAGTGTAACCTTTAAAAATTATATAAAAAATTTTAAAAATTTTAAAAATGAGGGCTGTATTGTAGAGATATATTGTCTCCCTTCTCTTCCCCCTTCACCTGCCCCTCCTTCTCATTCTCCTTCTTCTTGTTCTTGTTCTTTTGGGCAATAGTCCATGAACCAATTTAGTTCACAAGAAGCCAAAAATGACAGCTCACAAGTAAACTATAAGTCAACCGAAGAGCTCACCATGGAGTGATCTTATAGCTTTCATATGGAGCTAGTACAAAAGGAAGCACAGATAAGAGTTGACTTGTGTAGAGATAGCTTACTGTACCTGCAGCTTTTCACCTACACTCCTATCTTCTCAGCCACCAGCCTCAGCAGATTTCAAGGATTCATTCTCAGCGTGGTGTTTTCTAAATCGGAATGTGTGAATTGAAAGAGAAAAGGGCTGTGGGGACTGCTATAACTATGGGCTGTTGAATTCATGACGCTATTTTGGAAATTGTCCTGCACTGCTCTAGGCAAAGATGAATTCAAACCAATAAAAATAGAGATTTGCCAAAAATGGTGCAATTTTCATGATGCGACATTGCATCAACCACAATATCTAATCATTTTCCATGCCAAAACTTAAAAAAATGATCTGAAGACATCTGAAATTATTCTTTAGTCTGTCCTGTGTTTTTAATTGAACTTGGTTTGCTCCATAATTTTTAAAAGCAGGGTTTTATCTTTTAATCAAGGCAGATGTCTTACTTCGAGGCCAAAATAATACAAATAAAAATGTTGACACCAAAACATTTAGAAGGTTCTCTGTAGGTGGTACTAATTGAGGAGTGTAAAGTAACAATTAACAATATAAATGTTCACTGAATTTTATCTTCTTCCCTGCAAAAGCTAATATAAAATGAATGCAAAAATAACATTGGCCTTTACTGAATTCTCACAATAACCCTTTGATGTGGGTATTATTATTCCTATTTCACAAACAAAATAAAAGCCTTAGTCCCTTTGACACAGTAGTATAATACCTACTTGACACACTTTCTTCTCTTGGTTTCATGCATTGTAAGGACATTGAGAGAATTTAAACAGGGAGTAATATGATCTGCTTAATATTTTAAAAGAGCACTCTTGCTGTTAAGTGAAGAATAGATTGGTAGGTCATGGGTGGAGATAATCCAGAAGAAACCACTGCAGCAAAACAGATGAAACATGGTGGTGGCTTGCTGTAATAGTGCCTCAGTCCCCCACCCCTAAATTGCCCCTTACCCCATCCCCACTGGTAAACACTAGTTTGTTCTCTATGAGTCTGCTTCTTTTATGTTTTATTCACTTCAGCATAGAGAAGGTGTTTTGGTGGATTTAAAGACTGATCCCAAGTCATCTAAGGCTCAGTCTTGAATCTCTTTATCACAGCGTTAAGGAGCACCTGATTAGACGGTGAGCAGAAAACACTGTTTTAAATGGAGCTTTGTGACCGATTTTGTTGATCCATAACTACTGCTTTCACATATTTCCACATTTAATTCTAAGTAAAATCCATCAGTAGGCTAACTGTGGTTAACCAAAAAATTCTTAGTGGCGGGATTTGTTTTTATTAATTCCATTTAGTCCATAAGTGATTAATATCTTTGGTTTATTCCTTTCCTCTTTGATACATAAAGTGTTACCTAAAGAGCCACAGGTTTCCCTTTGTGAAATGGACACTGCAGTTGTAGTTTTGCTGGGGGTTTGATATAACTGTCTGTAACGGTGGGGCTGGATGACTTAAAGTTCCTTCCAACCTGAGATCTGGCCTGTCCCGTCTTGGGCACATCGGGCCTATCTTACTTCGCTGGCTCAGGGCCACCCATTGTCAACATTCCCATTTCAGAATCCCACCGCACTCTTTCAGAAGTAGGAGGCACTTGGTAAACGTTTGTAGCAGTGAAATTGAATAAGTCCCTCTGTGGACACATAGGGTGTCAAGTTTTATATTTTATTAACTAATAACAATATTAGCGCTTATTGTTAGTATATGCCAGGGACTATGCTAAATACTTTAAGTTGACTGAATATTCACAATTAACCTATGACATAGGAAGAATTATTATTTCTATTTTCAGGTGATAAAACTAAGGCTCAGAAAGGTACATGGCAGTAGGAGTTGGATCCAGAATTTACACCAAGGCCTGTCTGACACCAGCGTCCACAAACTTGACCATATGCATACTTCAGAGTTGAGATTCTTAGCCTGAGGATTAGTGGAATTTTGGGGGTGTCCAGGTACTCAAAATTACGTACACACTTCTGTGGTTATGTGCATTTATGCATTTTTCTGGTGAGAGGGTTTGCTTTTACCAGATTCTTACAGAAACCACAAAAGGCTGAGAAGCATTCACTTAAGAGGTTTTCCATCCTGGGTAAGTTGAAGAACACATTGCTGCCTGCAACAAGAGTGGCTTGGCTTTTTATAAAAAAATGAATCTTTTGGTTTACATTTCACTGACCATGTGTTTTATTAACTTGACAGGACACTTTTCATCTGAAGTCACTGCTTTCTTACTTAATTGTTTCTATATGATGGTTATTCACAGCTAAAGCAGAAAATTATCCATCCCAGAATGAGGCTTGATATTTACTCTACTGCCTGACATATGAAAGGAGGCATAGAGCTGTAGCAGGCTGGAATAAGTCCTGTTCGGTTAGGAATTAACAAACACATCACATAAAAGCTTATTTTTCCCCATGTACTTGAAAAATAAGTTTTCAAGGAAAAACAGCATCCTTCTGTCCATTGCTACTGATGTTTATCTTTTTGAAAATAGGACATTTCCGATCACCCTGTATTATACAAAAGCACCATAGGGGAGACACACAACCGGACTGGCTGCCTTACAGTATTGCTGTCTTTTCATTTCTTTTCAGAATTAAGGTGTCTTAGGGTTGGAGCACTGCTTATATACTCCCTGTCGTAATCTAAGCGGGAAAGTTAGTTTGATTTCAAATGCAGAGTGTTTCCAGTAAGGAAATGTATTCCTTTCACATATGTTCCTTGCTTTTCTCTCTTTTGCTTAACAAGAATTTCTGGGGAGATAAACTTCCAGTTTCGTTTAAATTTTCCCTCTTATGAGTGGCTTCTGCTGTGAGAATGGTAGGCCTTTGTGTCACTTTCTTCAGAGGCTGTGCAATAATGTTAATAATAATAGCTGGAGTGTAGGATTGCTTCCTATGTTCCAGGCATTGTTCTAAGCAATTACATGTTATGTATGTCATCCTTACAAGGATGCTCTGGAGTAGGTGGATGATTACCCCAACGACTGCTTCCCATTTTGCAGGTGAAGTCAACTTGTCCGCGGTCAAAAACATAGAAAGAGGCAGAAATGGAATCCTAACGCAACAGCCAGTGCTGTTGACAGCTATGCTATTCTGCAATGGCACAGCTGCTAGATTTCTATTTGGCTGCTAGGTTGTTCCCAAAGACAATGCTTGGTCACCTTAGAGAACCAAGCATTCCAGGCTTACAATATAAATTCATCCACTTGGCCAAGTGACTCCTAGAATTGTTCAGATATAACTGGCACTTTTGCCTTTTTAAATGCTTGCTCCTTAATTATAGACATGGTGAGCTCAAATCAGGAAAATTCTTTTTCACCTGGGGACATTTAAAGCATTGTTCTTATTCTGACTTGGTAAAGGAGAACTCCCTGGAAATGTGGATATTAAATAAGATCATAAGTTAGGATTTCACTCTCTGCTTTTATCTCTTCATCATTGGTTTTCTTTCCCTGTGACACTTCACTCAGCAGGAGAAAGATTTTCTCCAATTGCTCAAACTCCTTATGATTTCATTAACAATTCATTCATTGAGTAATTCCTTACCAAGAGCGAAAAGAAGCGATAATGTGATTTTTGCATTAGTTTTACATTAGTTTTTGCAGGAATGAAGGCAAAATCTAGTGAACATTTATGTTGTTAATAGCTATTTTACAATTCCTAATTAGTACTACCCACATAAAACCTTAAGCATTAAGCCTAGTATCTGGTATATGGAAGGCTCTTGATAAATGTGAATATGATTGGAATGAAAAAAGAATAAAAAAGGGAAAGAAATCCAAAAAAGAAATCCATCTACCAGATGGATTTAGAGAGATAGGCAGATACCCTGCAGATATCCATTTCTGCAATTGTATAAAATTATCTATAGACTTCATTTATTCATTCATCAACTTATTTACCACTTATGTATTCAATAGGAATTTATTGAACATTTATTAGGTACACAGCACTGTTGATGACCTTTGGAGGAAAAAATAGATGAACTAAACACAGTCTCTGCTTTTAAATTGAATTTGATCTAGTAAAAGAAATCAGACTTGTGTCTACATAAGTTTAATACAGGATGATATATGCTAAAAGAGAGGTATAGATAAAATGCAAAAGAAACAGAAAGGTGAGGTAAATTTCACCACCAACTGGGTAACCCAGAGGGTTCATGAAGTAGGTTACATGTAAACCAGCGGTGAGATCTGATTAGCACTGAAGTATGGAGATGAGGGGAGATGGCATTTCTTTCAGGAGAACCAACTTGACGAGTTATCACCAGAGCACATTACAAGGCAGGTGGATGGTTTGATTTGGCTGTAGCTGAGGATATGGAGAACCACAGCAAACTGCCAGATCTCATCCATAGGTACTGTGCCCCCTTTCTGCCCTCTGTGCTCTCTTGTTTCCTAGGGAGCTAGAAGGCTGGGAACTGCATTTCCCACACTCCTTTGCCAGCTGGCTTTCTCCTAGGTCCTGCCAAGGAGATTGGAAGGTGGGAGGAAGAGGGAAGCTCTTATGCTCTGGTTCAGGCAGGTCCCTGTGGGGTTCAGAAGCGTTGACAGTACTTTCAGTAGAATCAGGGGAGGAGTATCCTGATTACCTACTCAGTGCTGGCGGTCTCCCCAGGAGAAGCAAGACAGCTCCGGCAACATCAGAATAGTGGAAGCGTGCTCAGGAGCTCTGGGTAACACCCTCTTGCTCCTCCAGGCTTCCAAACTGGTTTTTTAAGTCAACTTTATTGAATCATAGTTTTGATGAGCTTTGAGGGATGTAATGCATGGATGTACTCTTGCAACCACCTTTACTATCCTGATGGTGTTTATTTGAAATGTTAAACATTTCTATTTCCCCCCCAAAGCTTTCTCATGTCCTTTTATAGTCATTCCCTCCCCCTGTCCCTGGCCCCAGCTAACACCTGATCTGCTTTTCTTTTTATAACTCTTTATCAGTGTTTTTCAACATTGGTATAATTGATATTTGGGGTTGGAGAATTCTTCCTCGTAGGGGGGATGTCCTGGGAATTGCAGGATGATTCGTAGTATTCTTGGTCTCTATCCATTGAATGCCACTAGTGCCACCCCCTCCCCAGCTATGACAATCAGAAAGTCTCCAGATGTTGCCAAATGCCCCCCGGAGGGACAAAATCACCCCCAGTGGAGAATTACGGCTCTAGAGTAAGATGAATTTTCTATAATTTTATACACATACAGTTTTACAGTATGTACTCTTTTGTGTCTGGTTTCCTTCACTCAGTATACTCATTGTGAAATCTATCCATGATGTTGCCGATATCAATAGCTCACTCCTTTTTATTGCTGAACAGTGATCTGCTGTGTGTATATACCACATTTTGCTTATCCATTCATAAGCTGATGAACATTTGAGTTATTTCCAGTGATTGGCTAATGTAAATAAAGCTGCTATGAACATTTGTGTGCAAGTCTTTTTGAGGGCATATATTTTCATTTCTCTTGGGTAAATACCTAGAAGTGCACTGCTGGGTCCATATGGTGGGTATATGTAACTATATAAGAAACAGTCAATTTTTTTTTTTTTTTTGGTGGCAAAAAACCACAGCACATTAAATTCACTCTCAAAACAACTTCCAAGTATACAGTACAATATTGTTGACCACACGCACACTGTTGTGCCACAGATGCCCAGGACACCACCATCCTGCATGATTCCTGCAAGATAAGGGTCCAACTGCTTTCGTGGATTTCCAGTTTTCCCAACACCATTTGTCGAGAAGACTATCCTTCCCCATTGTGTGGTCTTGGCACCCTTGTCACAGAGCATTTGACCATATATGTGAGGGTTTATTTCTGGGCTCGCTATTCTGTTTCATTGGTCTATGTGTCTTTGTGCCATTTCTACCCTGTTTTGATTATGGTACCTTTGTAATATATTTTGAAATCAGGAAGTGTGAGCTCTCTAACTTTGTTCTTCTTTCTCAGGATTGTTTTGGCTATTCAGGGTCTTCTGAGATTCCATATGAATTTTAGGATTTTTTTTTTTTTTTTTTTTTTTTTACTTCTGCAAAAAATGCCATTGGGATTTTTGATAGGGATTGGATTGAATCTATAGATTGCTCTGGGTAGTAGGAACATTTAACAATATTAAGTCTTCCAATCCACAAATACGGGATGGCTTTCTATTTATTTGTGTCTTTTAAATTTCTTTCAGCAATGTTTTGTCGTTTTTAGTGTACAAGTCTTCCATCTCCTCAGTTAAGTTTACTCCTAAATACTTTATTATTTTTGATGTTATTGTAAATGAGATTGTTTTCTTAATCTCCTTTTTAGGTTGTTCATTGTTAGTCTTTGGAAAATCAACTGGTTTCTGTGTGTTCTGTCAAATGCTTTTTCTGCATCAATTGAGATGATATTGTTATTTTCATCCTTTGTTCTACTAAAGTGGTGTATCACATGCTGAGATTTATGACCCGTTTTGAGTTAATTTTATTTTTTATTATTCTTATTATTTTTAAAATTTATTTATTTTTTATTTATTTATTTTTGGCTGTGTTGAGTCTTCGTTGCTGGGCGTGGGCTTTCTCTAGTTGCGGCGAGTGGGGGTTACACTTTCTTGCGGTGCATGGGCTTCTCACTGCGGTGGCTTCTCTTGTTGCAGAGCATGGGCTCTAGGCACGCGGGATTCAGTAGTTGTGCCATTTGGGCTCAGTAGTTGTGGCTCATGGGCTCTGGAGCACAGGCTCAGTAATTGTGGCGCATGGGCTTAGTTGCTCCGCGGCATGTGGGATCTTCCCAGACCAGGGATTGAACCCGTGTCCCCTGCATCGGCAGGCAGATTCTTAACCACTGTTCCACCAGGGAAGTTCCTCGAGTTAATTTTATGTATGGTGCAAGATAAAGGCTGGTGTTTATTTTCTCCTGATATTTTTGTAATCAATTTCTTGCATTACATTCTCCTATTTTGAAATACTTAGAGAGATTTCCACTTTCCTGACTGGTCTCACTGTCAGGCATGGGGTTGGAGAGGTAGGCTGTACTAAAATTGAAGAGTGATTTGAATGCCAGGCTGAAGTGTCATGACCTTAACGTACCTGGATTATATTATGTTTGTGCATAAAAAGTACTTGCTTAAATAAACTGGTGAAAATAAACAACCTCAGTTTCCTTATCAGTAAAATAGTGATAATAATATTTTTGTAGCTGTAACGAGACCTGGTGTGTGTGTATGTACACACACCCACATAGTGCTTCACTTCACAGTGTGTTTGGCACATGGTGTGCCAGATAACAGGCAGCTATTATTGTATTTAGTACATTTACTGAGAACTGCTTTATTTCTATCCCATTAAGCCTCTTGACTTCCTTCTTTGCCTATCAAGGTCCTGATGGATAAAGGGTGTCCTTTCTTTCCCTGGCCACTACCTCACTGTTTCTGTAATGTTCTATTTCTTCAGTGTGATTCGATGTAGGCTGATGCATCAACATTTCATAAAGAGCTCATTTGCCATGTGACAGCCTTATCCCTCCTGCCGGTACAAGTGTCGCCCTGTTACAAGATAGTCCAACATAAGAGCAAGAAGAAACTAGAGAACAGGCTCTGATGGAAACCCAAGGTCTAGTTTAAAGGTCAAGCTGCAGAACATATAGCAAAGTAGGGGATACTTTACATCACTCCGGAAGGGGCTGGGGAGGGGAGGACAGAAGCAGGAACACAGTTTCTCACACATATGTTTTTTAAAAAGAAAGAAGCATTTTAAACAGTGAAACTGCTGAAATACAAGTCCTCAAGAAGAGCTTAAGCAAATTATAAGGTAAATAAACAGCCCAGCACTGAACTAGAGACACAACACTGCCATGAGCACACTGGAGTCCTGTATGCAGGCATCATTTTACATCAACCTGTTCTACTACCACAATCGATTTAAGGTTTTTAACATTGTTATTGTTTCTGACCATTCTGACCACCTACTTCCCCATAAAACACATGGAGAAGCCTGTTTAAAAAACGTCGACTGCAAGTCATTTGTTTAGAAGAACCCCAGACTGCTTCCAACTCCTCCAATAAATACTGCATAATTCACTTCTGGCTGTTTTGAGGACAGGTCACCACCTGGTGTTTTGGGGCGGGAGGGGTGGATTCAAAGTGGTGACACTAATAAGCCCTCGAGAACTGACAGACACACTCTTAGCTAAAGAAAAGAGGCCTGATGTTTTGACCCAGAGCACGAGTAGGTATCACAGCGATAACTTACTGTAATTCACCTAGATGGATGTGTTTATATGCCTTCCTGGAAAACCTAATGGATTCTCTCTGCAGCTTATAATAGCACAAGCCGTGGGCCCGTCATGCATGCTATCTAATCATAACCTAACCCATTCCTCTGGCTCACAGGATGCAATTTCTAGCTCTTTGTGTTTAGAACAAAACCCAGAATTTTCATCAATATTTGGCCATGCAATGGGAATCCTTTGGCATGAGTTTAGGGTGAGAAGAAAGGAGATCCAAATGAGGTAAGCTGTTCAACAAGGGACGTAAAAGGGCAGAGGGAATAAGGGGGGACATTAAGCTGGCCGGGCATTGATATGGCAGGGGGGCAATGAAGGAGGGAGGTGTGGGTGGGTACCAGTGCTGGTAGAAAATGGTAGGTTTGGGTTGGAAATACTTCAACACACTTTTTCACAGCTCTTATTATTTTATCACCACCACCATCATCATCCATTACGTTTGCTTTTAGTTTATAATGTCTGTCCCACCTTTGAGTGTGTCTTACCGCAGGCTGCCTGAATCTCAGAAAGGCTAAGTCGCTCTCTCAGGGTCTCCTGAAGAGCCAGGAAGTGGCCGACCTGGGACTTGAACACAGCTCTCCCGTTCCTGCTCTGGTGGTTTTTATGGTGCTCCACGAAGCCCTAGGGTTCTGCGGTGGGAGGAATCAGGGAGGCAGAGCAGCGGTGGGTGACGAGGGTGATGATGGTGAAGTTGACGACAGTCACTAGCACACGGACAGCTGAAGCAGTTCTTCCCAAACCCGTCTACCCCCCACCACTCCCCTAGCATTCAGTGTAGCAATATTCAAAAAGGCAGATGACTAATGAATAGTGCAATGAATCTTTACTGAAATCATTTGTTAAACCCTCTCATTGACTTCATTAATCTGATCTTCATTTCCTTTGCTCCTCTGATCTCTATTTTCCGGAAAGCCGAAACAAAACAGAACAAAAATCTGGTAGCTATAATTAACCTCACCAAATGCATCTTCTTAAGGTGATCCAACGAGTGAGGGGGAAGTACCTGAACTTCGCTAGATTCTGTGCTGGGCACTTTTCACTTATTTGCTCAAAAAACCAAAGAGTTTAAACGTACATCTTCACTGCATCTGAAATGTACACCCGTATTGAACTGTACACACAAAAGGGTTTGGCTACTAAAATCCCAAATAAAAAGAAGGGTGTGGCCAAGTTCGGCCCTCCCCACGATGGCAGTTTGCATCCTAACTTGGTCTCTAGTAAGTGGGGTAGGGGCTCTGGGTGACCCTCCTCCTGGCCCCTGAGGGTTTCTTCCCGTTGCGGAGGGGTGCAGCCACAGGTTGGTGGGTACTGTTGCCCACCACAATCCCCCCTTCTCTGAAGAGCACCTGTAATCCAGAATATTCCTGATACCTGATTAACAGCACTGCCTTACATCATTATTTAAATAAATATCCACCCATGGATGATTTTCTCTTTACCTAGAGCAGATTGTTAGCTCTAAGAGGGCAGGGACTTGTTTTGCTAGATACTACCAAACCTCTATCCTCCACGCTATGCAAATAAAAGAAATATAATGGTTATCACCTAAATGTATCAAATAAATGAATGGGAAGATCTGAAGAAATCATGTTTTCTTAAAAATAATTTCATTTTTATTTTATTTATATTTATTTATTTATTTATTTTGGCTGCACAGCTTGTGGGATCTTAGTTCCCCGACCAGGGATCAAACCCACACCCTCGGGCAGTGAAAGTTCAGCGTCCTAACCAGGGAATTCCCTCATGTTGGTTTTTTAAAGGCTAAAAACATTGGGGAGGGAGATTCCTGCTCTTCTGATTTCAATGCTGCGTGGAATACATTCCACTAAGGCATCAGGCGAGCCCATAGAATAGGCTAAGGAAAACAAGATCTAGACCTCACAGCAAGTAAACCAAGTGATTCATTTGTTTATATGGGCCAGGAATCTTATTCTTGCTCTCCCCAACTCTTCCACCTTAGTCGGTATTTTCTGGTTTCTTATTTCTCTTTAATGGTTTCGAATTATACTCAGCACCTCCCTGAGAAGAAAGGCCCCCTGTGTAGATTTCTGTCCCCGTGGCTGGCATAGGTAGGGGTGTGGCCAAGCCGGCTGTTTTGCCAGCAGCTTGTTAACCTTGAAAATGAGAGCTGAAAAGGTACCATTTATAGTTGGACGATTGTGACTGCGTAAACGTATTTACCATAAACACAGAATCAGGAAAATGATTGAAAACCCAGCAGTTTTCTAGTGTGAAGGATGAAAAAACTAAGACAGGGGTATTTCATCCTAATATTCTTAAATATGTGTTCAAAGGCCAAATGCCCTGAACAAACTTGTCGGGAGTTTCTGGAATTTAACATGGGGGTTAAGGTCTTAGTATTTCCCCACACCAGCCTGACACGGATCATTCCTTCCTCTCTTTTGTAAACTAATGAAAGCTATACAAATCCCTTATGCAGACAAAGCCTTTAGCAGATCTGGCAAATGAGACCTATTTTTATAAAAGAGCACTTGGCAAAGTGACTTCTACTTTGTACACATCTGTTTTACATCTGTTAGAATCTAAATTTCTTCAGAGGAGGGGCAATTTTATCCTAGCTCAAAATAGGCATTAATAAATATTACACTAAATTGCTAACATCATTGGCAAATGGTTTCGTTTAATTAATAAGACAGACTTTGAGATGAACCTCTGGTGAGGTCTTCTAGATAGTTTAAAAGTATTTTACAATGTCTCTTCCCCCTAATTATTCTTAATACGTTTTGTGATTTTGCACAATAGAAAGTCATTTCAACATGTGGCCCATGTAGGTTCTGAATTTTGAATTTTTTTAAAAGAATCATGCTGCTGCTTTTTGGAATGATTATTGATGTCTATAATATATCTCCCCCCACCTTTTTTTTTTTTTTTTTTACTCCATGGTTGGTTTACACATTTGTCTGGGACAGAGCTCCTGCCTAACTCCCTTTGATTGCTACAGGCAATCAATGCGTTTATCATTTTGCTAATGTTTCCCAGTAGCACACGGCCAATGAACATTTTGAACTTGTATTTTTAAAGACTCTGCAGCCACAAGAATAGCCCACATCCCAAATAGGAGGTGCTCTATTGCTGGAAAGGTCTTACCATGTTCATTTTTTTTCCTGCTTTTCCTGCTTGCAAATATTTTATATTACTTTGCCAGAAGAATAGCTGCCTGAGACTATTTCTAAAGTCTCCTGTAATGTGGGGTGCTTTGTCAATAAAGTTGACATTTTACAATTATAAGGTAAATAAACAGCTCAGTGCTAAACTAGAGGCACAACACTGCCATAAGCACACTGGAGTCCTGTATGCAGGCATCATCTGACATCAACCTGTTCTACTATCACAATCGATTTAAGGTTTTTAACATAGTTATTGTTTCTGACCATTCTGACCACCTATTTCCCCAAAAAACACATGGTACAGAGTGGTTAAAAAATTCATAAATCCCCAAATCTCATATAACTCACTCATCTGATGCTGAGCTAAGTCTCCATGGATACCAAGGGAGCATCTTCAATTCCAGGGAGGTCCCAGGGAGAGCAGACTCTCACCCCTGGGATCTGCAAGCCTGGCCAAAAGCAGAGAGGGTCCTTGAGAACTTTTTCTTTGCTGATCTTGTTCCTTAACCCACTAAGTCCCAGGCTGCCTTTGGTTTCTTCCACTCCCCCTAAGAAAAAATCTCCTGGAGAGGGACCAGGGGATGTGGACAGAGTGAGAGCTGGTTGGGATTTCTGAGACTCTTTGAACATTTTCCCCTCAAAACATCGTTGACTGTAATGTCAGTATCGGGGTGGACGCATTTGTCCTTTTTATAGCTGCATTTTTAGAGACAGGGTTTCTCTAGGAGGAAGGATGCATATGTAGGCACTGAGAGAACCCTGGAGGTGGAAGATGAGCAGATCCTAAGTACAGACATGCATCGCTGTAAGGGCAAAGTCCCACCAATATGTCTCGGAGGATAAAAACTCTAAGAAATTAGCTATATACATCATGAGGATTAAGTCACGGTTCCATACATTCCATAATTGCCATTGTTCATCAAGACAGAAAAATAAAAGCAAAGAAAGATAGAGTTCCTACCACTATTACCTCCTTCCAAGTGTTAAGCTCCCCAAATATATTTTCGACACTGTATCTTTGGTGGAAATTAATGCCGCTCAGCAGCTACCAGCTAATTAGAACAATTTTGCAGATCTTAGCTGCCAAGAACCCAAAGGAACTATAAAATGTAACCTTGTTGCCTTATCCTTTTCCATTTAGCAGTAATTTTATGACACTAAAGACCTCTTTCCTCAGTAAAATTACATATCTGAGAAAACCAATTGTGATTCTTTTCAGATTCATCTTTTGCTCTATTGGATCAAGGACTTGCTTTAGCATCTCAAATTGTTAAAGCATTTTCTCTACAGAAAACAATTCCTTTTACCAGTAGGCGATTCTTATGCTCATAATGTAAATGAATGCCCCCATCACAGCCTGTAGGTCACACATCAGGTACACAATGTTTCATGAGCAAAGGAGCAATTATTATAACAACAACAAGACCATGGCCTCTGCCACCTATAGCAATGTTGGCTGCTAGGATTAAACCTCCATCAAGATCACAAACAAGGCAGGACTGAAAAAAAAATGTACTTGTATTTTCTACGGAGTTTCTTTTGGCCTTGGGATCAATGTGACAGGGGCCAGTGATCATCTTTATCACAGGCAGGGATAGACAGCATGGGCTCTCTGAAGAAGGATCCAATCGAGGACCAATCACACAAAACCGCACTATTATGTTCAGCTGGGAAATTCACAAAGCTGAATCAACAAGAAAGAGGTGAAGTTAGTTGGGTTGAAGAGAATGTTCCAACTGCAGTGCCCCTGAATGAAATTAATATCAGGGTAGATACAGACCACATTTAAATGGACTGTAGGGGTACAACAACACTTCAGATGTGTGAGTCGTCCAAGTTCTGTCCTGCTTGGGCGGACATTCTGGGATAGTGGCACATGTTTTCAAACTCTGGTTTTAGAAAGAATCGGGTAGGAAGCCTGGTGAGAATGACAGTTCTCGGCTCACCCCTGGAAATTGTCATTTAGCAGATCTGGGGTGGGGCCTGGGGTCTGCATTGTAATTATTATAGCCCAGGTAGGGGATCAGACCACACCTGAGAAGCTTCAGCGTGTGGGAAGGAGCCTGGGCTTTGTAGAGGGGCAAGAGCTCTCACTCCAGCCTGCCATCTACTCCACGTAAGACTTTTGATGAGGTTCCCGGACCGCTCTCCACTTCAGTTTCCTATACGTAAAGGAGTGATAGTAATTGTAAAGGTTAAATAAAATATGTAAAGGGAGTTCTCTGCAAGATCCTTGGCACATGGTATATGCTTAATAGTGTCTGAGTTCCCTCTGCCTCTTCCTCTGCCCCATAGATAATGAGAAAGAACATTTTTCGAATGCTTTTAATGAACCAGAGGCTTTTCTAAGGCATTTTCATTACATCTAATCCCATGAGGTAGGTGTTCTTATTACTCCATTTTACGGGTGAGAAATAGAGACCAGAGAGGTTGAGCGACTGGCCCACGGTTACCCAGGCAGCAGGTGGCAGGGCCAGCCTTGACTTAGCTCTACCGCTGAGACCTTACGTTATTTTCAGGGGTATAAATTAGGGATGGGAAATTTCAAAGCCTCTCTCTGCTGTCTCATGAAGACCCACCCTTCACTTCCCAGGAGCTTTACCATCCGGCCATGTTCCTGATGCCTCGTCAGCTGAAGATGACACGCTCAGCGTGGACACAGGCACCCACAATTGTGATTTAGCTGTAAAGTGTGTCGTTCTATTGTAGGGCACAGGTGCTGGGAATCACTGTACCTCAAACTAGGAACTGGCTTATTTGTAGGGGTGCGTTTCCTTTTCCCAGATATTAGACAGCCTTTAGGTCTATTAAAGAAACAAAAACCTATATAAATTTGGGGAGCTGCTCCCTTTCTGACGAGCTAAGTTGGAAGCATGGTTTCATTTCCAGGAGGAATAAATTGAGTCATGACCAGAAACTCCCATTACCTCTGCTGAGACGTGGTTAACTACTGTGACACAAAGCTGCCGGTACTGAGTTGGATATATGTGCACATGTATGCCATCTAAACACAGAGATGTGTACGTGTGCGTAACCACTGTTTAGGCACTCTGCACGCTACATCTGATATGCAGGTATGAACGTGTGTATACGCGTGTGAGTGTGTGTACAGGTAGGTGCAGGCGTGTTCTTGGCATACATACGTGCCTACACGCGCATGTGTCTACATATGACACGTGTGCGTCCGTGCATACGAGTGCTTATTTATTCCACTGCACACATTTTCTTCATCTCCATGACAGAGAAGATGTGCCTTTGAATCCGTTGTGTTCATGCTTAAACTTTGACTTCCAGATCCAATTTTCTAATTAACTCCCCATTTAAATAACAGTTGCGGTACTATTATGGTATTATTTTTTTCTGAAAAAATTCATTCCACTGTTCCTGCTGCACAGCAGGAGTTTAAGGGCAGCCAATACTTTCTCATGCTGACAGCTCTGATTAAGGCATAAGTATTTAGATAAATGAATGATTGGTTTGACAAAAAAAGAAATTCAATGGCACTTGAGTCTATAAATCTACTAATCATTCCTCTCTGCTGGGAACATTAGTTGCCAGTGAGAGTTTTAACTGTGTATGTGGTTGCTTAAGAGACACACACAGTTGCCCTGCGCGTGACTTTACCAATAGGTATTATTTTAATGAGACCTAATAGGACAGTTCAAAACAGTGATTGTCCCTGAGAAATCACTGCATATGAAGGAAGTGTTTTTGCCCTGAGACTGTCCCTAAATTTGGGGTTATAGAGCTGTGGTGACTGCAGAGCACATGCCTTGTCTTGGGGCTGCCCCAACTCAGATCCAGCCAATTGATGCCATCAGAGAATGAGGCCCAGAATTGCTGTTGCTTCCAACATTTTCAAGTTGGAAATTCAGACCTGTATGAAAAACTCTGCCATATTTAAATGCTGGCTACTCACTGAACATTATCAGAAATTCTCAGGGTTAAACCCAGCCCATCTGCAGGCAGAAGGAGTCACGTGTGACATCGCTTTGCCCTCTCTGCCTACAAAAATTTCCGGGAATCCCTGGAGATCTATTTCCTAGTGGATTGAGATGATGAGAGAAGGCCCTGAGGATTGGTGGTGGTGGTGTGTATGTGGGCATGCATGCATACCGTGTGAGCGCATGTGCAGATATGTGTGTATATGTACGTGTGCACATGAGCGCACAGGGAACCTGGCTTGATTCTCACCCTGGCATCCTGGTGCGTGCTCCACAGAAAGCCTCTGGGGTGAGGGGGAAGAACAGTTCCCCACCATCCTGGCATTCTGACTTATCCAGACCTAACTGATCACCACACCTGTGTCCTGGACGGAGCCGGCCAGGAGACTTCGGCTCAACCACTTAACCACAATATATTTTCTTTTCTTCAGAAGTTTCCCTGCCAATTTTTCCCCCAAATGGAGGAAGTGCAGTAACGACCACCCCCGCTGAAGCCGATGAGTTAGCTACTTCTGTATTTTAAAAGATCTCCTACTGGACTTTCTTGGCGGGGGGTGTGAGACACATGTGCTGAAAACTTGGAGGCTTATATCAATGGATACTTCCAATATTTTTTCTTTTTGAATTTTATTTTATTTATTTTTTTATACAGCAGGTTCTTATTAGTTATCCATTTTATACACATCAGTGTATATGTGTCAATCCCAATCTATACTCGTGCTTCTCTTCATGACCGAATGACTCTTTTGCCTTTTACTTCGAATAGTTTTGCTCTGAGTCATTCCCTGAGGTTTGACTTATGAACACAAAAAGAACATCAAGACTTGGCAGATCTGAAATTACTAGTTTATCCACAGGTCATTCATCTGTTGGTCTGTATGCTCAAAGCACTCTCTAAGATTAGTGGGAGGGCTGCTGCCTGTTGAATATAACCAATACAGAACCATGCGTAGAAAGACCTAATTATGGCTTTCTAGGAACTGACAGCAATCGGTTGTTGATTGATTGATGGGCTGCCTAATGATTATGCTGATAACTTGAGAGGTTTCTCTGTAAATGGTATTATAAGGACAGTCATTATTTTATATGAGATCATGGTAATAAAGATTGGTGTTTATAACTCAGTAGTCCTCAAGTGATCAATTAGTGGAAAAGATAAATAACTAAAAGCGAGCATGCAGTTCTGGCTCAGGAAGTAAAGTAATTCTGGTAATTGAAGAAGAGCAAGGTCACGTTGGCTTTCATCTCCACGGGCAAATGATTAAGGATACAACCTAGAGCTATCGGGCCTTGGAATCTATCTGAGAAAGGTTTATAGATATTTTTATCAGGACACTTCCATTGAGCTAATAGGTAATTGTGATGTGTCCGTCCAATGTGTGTTCTCATGCAGAGATGGTGTGCAAGGTGGGGAGAGAGGTAACGTTTATGATTGAGTGCCAGGCTCTGAGTCAGTCTACACATTGATTCATTTTATGCTTGCAACAAACCTGCAAGGTAGATTTTATTTGGACAATTTTTTTTTTTGGCCACGCCGTGCAGCATGCAGTATCTTAGTTCCCCAACCAGTAGAAGTGGAATCTTAACCACTGGACCACCAGGGAAGTCCGTGGACAATTTTAAAGTTAAGGAAATTGAGGCCCAGGGATGTTATTCATTGACCACAGCTACTCAGTCAGTGGCCAGCCAGGATTTGAGCCCAGATCTGCCCGATGCCAAAGACAACTGGTTTCCCCAAGTCTAGATTTCCTCTCAGGAGGGTCATCTTCACTCATCATGGGTTAATATAAAGTAAGAAGAGGAGTGCTGATGATGTAAAACAAAAAATGAAGAGCTTCATTGGAGCTGCACTGGCTTCTGAGCACTTGGTTTGATGATGTTCCCAGGGCATTTGCAGAAATGGATGTACAGTCAGGCAGTAGAACCTTTCCCCATCATATTTCCCTTTGCTGCAATTTCTGTCACTTCATCTCTCTATGCTGCTTTTAATCCCTCATTTGGGCTGTGTAGTCCCATATCAATAATGATACCTACCTAAGGAGACAAAAGACCTGTATGCAGAAAATTATAGGACACTGATGAAAGAAATTAAAGATGATACAAACAGATGGAGAGATATACCATGTTCTTGGATTGGAAGAATAAACATTGTGAAAATGACTCTGCTACCCAAAGCAATCTACAGATTCAATGCAATCCCTATCAAACTACCACTGGCATTTTTCACAGAACTAGAACAAAAAATTTCACAATTTGTATGGAAACACAAAAGACCCCGAATAGCCAAAGCAATCTTGAGAACGAAAAATGGAGCGGAGGAATCAGGCTCCCTGACTTCAGACTATATTACAAAGCTACAGTAATCAAGACAGTTTGGTACTGGCACAAAAACAGAAATATAGATCAATGGAACAGGATAGAAAGCCCAGAGATAAGCCCACGCACATATGGTCACCTTATCTTTGATAAAGGAGGCAAGCATATACAGTGGAGAAAAGACAGCCTCTTCAATAAGTGGTGCTGGGAAAATTGGACAGGTACATGTAAAAGTATGAAATTAGAACACTCCCTAACACCATACACAAAAATAAACTCAAAATGGATTAAAGACCTAAGTGTAAGGCCAGACACTATCAAACTCTTAGAGGAAAACATAGGCAGAACACTGTATGACATAAGTCACAGCAAGATCCTTTTTGACCCAGGTCCTAGAGAAATGGAAATAAAAACACAAATAAACAAATGGGACCTAATGAAACTTAAAAGCTTTTGCACAGCAAAGGAAACCATAAACAAGACCAAAAGACAACCCTCAGAATGGGAGAAAATATTTGCAAATGAAGCAACGGACAAAGGATTAATCTCCAAGATTTACAAGCAGCTCATGCAGCTCAATAACAAAAAAACAAACAACCCAATCCAAAAATGGGCAGAAGACCTAAATAGACATTTCTCCAAAGAAGAGATACAGATTGCCAACAGACACATGAAAGAATGCTCAACATCATTAATCATTAGAGAAATGCAAATCAAAACTACAATGAGGTATCATCTCACACCGGTCAGAATGGCCATCATCAAAAAATCTAGAAACAATAAATGCTGGAGAGGGTGTGGAGAAAAGGGAACACTCTTGCACTGTTGGTGGGAATGTCAATTGATACAGCCACTATGGAGAACAGTATGGAGGTTCCTTAAAAAACTAAAAATAGAACTACCATATGACCCAGCAATCCCACTACTGGGCATATACCCTGAGAAAACCATAATTCAGAAAGAGTCATGTACCAAAATATTCATTGCAGCTCTGTTTACAATAGCCAGGACATGGAAGCAACCTAGGTGTCCATCATCGGATGAATGGATAAAGAAGATGTGGCACATATATACAATGGAATATTACTCAGCCATAAAAAGAAATGAATTGGAGGTGTTTGTAATGAGGTGGATGGAGTTAGAGTCTGTCATACAGAGTGAAGTAAGTCAGAAAGAGAAAAACAAATACAGTATGCTAACACATATATATGGAATCTAAGGGAGAAAAAAAAAAAAAAAGAGGTCATGAAGAACCTAGTGGCAAGATGGGAATAAAGACACAGACCTACTAGAGAATGGACTTGAGGATATGGGGAGGGGGAGGGGTGAGATGTGACAGGGTGAGAGAGTGTCATGGACATATATACACTACCAAATGTAAAATAGATAACTAGTGGGAAGCAGCCGCATAGCACAGGGAGATCAGCTCGGTGCTTTGTGACCACCTAGAGGGGTGGGATAGGGAGGGTGGGAGGGAGGGAGATGCAAGAGGGAAGAGATATGGCAACATATGTATATGTGTAACTGATTCACTTTGTTGTAAAGCAGAAGCTAGCACACCATTGTAAAGCAATTATACTTCAATAAAGATGTTTAAAAAAAAAAATAATAATGATAAATAATAAATCATCAACCCATTTCTACAAGGCATTAGTCTCCCTCCTTCCTTGTGATGGGGGACCAGTTCAGCATTTGTGCTCCTGTCACAAGGGGCAAGGGTCACAGTGCTGTCCCAGAGGAACTGGCTATAGGCAGGCCCGTCTGCTGGTGCCTTGTTCCAGCTTGAGGGTCTTTGGGAGAATATATACCTATTCTTTTCATTAGCAGACCAAACACAGATACATATTGGAACACAGTCTCTTCTACTTCGAACCA
Organism: Eubalaena glacialis; assembly: GCF_028564815.1. Classification (NCBI taxonomy): domain Eukaryota; kingdom Metazoa; phylum Chordata; class Mammalia; order Artiodactyla; family Balaenidae; genus Eubalaena; species Eubalaena glacialis. The sequence goes on along the minus strand of NC_083720.1, from coordinate 124,808,257 downwards.
CTGCTATTGTTGGTTTCCTTTAAAATTCAGCCTATTCATTCATTTATTCTACTAATGTTACTGAGTCTAACTGTAGCCATAACCTGTGCTGTGCTTCAGAACATGAAAGTGAAAAGCCACAGTCCAAACCCTTTAAGGACCTACAAGCTTAGTGGGGCGACGGATGCTTTCTCAAGAAATAATGAGAGAGAATTGTTTGAAAGGAGATAATTCTAGAAGGATCACCAGTTCTGCTCAGAGTAGCAGAGAAGGCATCTCAGAGAATACCACAGATGAGATGTGCTTGAAGGATGTGAAAGACTTGGCAGAAGAAGGGAGAAGGGTTGGGGGCTGTGTCTGGAACCAGTAGTGGTTTAGAAATGCTTCCCTACAAAGCTTGCCAGCTGGGCGTGGCGAAAAATCATGGAGAGCTATGCAGAGGCCAAATGCTTAATGATTTGTTTAGATTAGCCAGCTTGAGATTTTAACCCATAGGGGATAAAAATGTTTTGAGCAAAACAGCAACAGGACTTCTACAGATGATTATCTAGGCAGCAGGATAAGGACAGACTGGAGGATGGTAAGACTAGAAACAGGGAGAGTGAAATGGCAGGCATGGCAAAAACCAAGGTCAGAGGCGCTAAGGTCTTGTACTATAGCCATGCAGAGGGAAATGGCACATGGAGAAAGATTTAAAAGGCAGAATGAACATGGGTTGGTGATTATTTGACTATGAAGGGCAATAGAGTGAAAAGAATAGAGATAACCCCAAGTTTGTTAGCTTGAACACTGGAGAATGACTTCACTATAAAGACTGAAGTCACTAATTTATAAAATAAACCTATGAACTGATATATTGAAAATATAACACAAATGTAGCATGCAAAAAGGAAATGCTCTTACAAGTTTGGTACCAAACATTTTCTGAAGCCAAGTATGCCATGCGAGGCCGTAATTCTTCACCATAGTAAGGAGACATTTTGGGGGAGGGATGTTAATGCAAAGTGTGTGTTAAATAAGTAGATTAATTCTTCAATGGCATGTAAATTGACACTTTTTGTTTTTCCTTATTTTTAAACTTAATTTTTAAATCAAATTAATTTTTTTCCATTTTTTATTTCACAGCAAGAACATAGTTTAACAACAAATGCTATTGTATCTTTCAATATGGGAATTTTCACTCTGCTCTATTTTTTAATTTCCAAGAGCTCTTTCTCATTCTCAGAAAATTGCTATCATCTGTTTCTTTTCCATGGATGCAATATTATCACATATTTCCATCAGGATACAAATGGTAGTTTATAGAATTCTGTGATCTGAATTATCTTGTTTCCTTGGAGTTTATTTTTATCTGTTATGTTCTTTCTCTCTCTTGATTTTGTGGCTTCTTGCAGTTCTCTAGCCATCCTTACCCTCCATTCATATTTGCAATGAGACATTATGATTAAGCGTGCATGCCTAAGTTGGCTTGCGATCGAGGAAAGGGACCTCAGTAAGGGCCTGAGGCAGCTACAGGTGGCTCAGGATGGGGGAGCTAAATGCTCTTTACATAGTCTTTCGCCTGATCTTTTTTTTTTTTTTTAAACATCTTTATTGGAGTATAATTGCTTTACAATGGTGTGTTAGTTTCTGCTTTATAACAAAGTGAATCAGATATACATATACATATGTTCCCATATCTCTTCTCTCTTGCATCTCCCTCCCTCCCACCCTCCCTATCCCACCCCTCTAGGTGGTCACAAAGCACAGAGCTGATCTCCCTGTGCTATGCGGTTGCTTCCCACTAGCTATCTATTTTACGTTTGGTAGTGTATATATGTCCATGCCACTCTCTCACTTTGTCACATCTTACCCTTCCCCCTCCCCATATCCTCAAGTCCATTCTCTAGCAGGTCTGTGTCTTTATTCCCGTCTTGCCACTAGGTTCTTCATGACCTTTTTTTTTTTCCCTTAGATTCCATATATATGTGTTAGCACATTGCAGCTCTATTTACAATAGCCAGGACATGGAAGCAACCTAAATGTCCAACATCGGATGAATGGATAAAGAAGATGTGGCACATATAGACAATGGAATATTACTCAGCCATAAAAAGAAACGAAATGGAGTTATTTGTAGTGAGGTGGATGGAGTTAGAGTCTGTCATACAGAGTGAAGTAAGTCAGAAAGAGAAAAACAAATACAGTATGCTATCAGTACCTGATCTTTTGAGCACCACTGCATGCTACAGACTTCCTACGTATCTGGTGCCCTATACTCTGAGCTAGCTGCAAAACTGCTAGATTCTCATTGGCTCCTCACTAAGAAGGCACTCAGATTTCAGCTTTCCCCACTTCACTAAATGAACTTCCACTCATTTGTCTTCCAAAATTTGTTGACGTATTGTCTGCTGTAATCTTTTCCCTATTCTTAGTGTTCATGTAGGTTTATACCTTCCATGAACCCTTTGGTGGGACTTTGTGGGGGAAGCAGAGATAAACCTGTGGACTCAATCTGCCAGGTAGAGCCAGAAATCTTGAGCTGATTCTAGATGATACCAAGAAGACCAGTCCTGATGCCCTCGATTTAAAAATCATTCTCATATGGGCATGCTTTGATTCAATTTCTGACTCTGTACTATTAACTGGGAACAAGTGAGCTTTTCTGGCATTTCTTTATAGGGAACCAGTTTAAGCACGTGGTGGAATACTGAAAAGACAATTGGGCTGGGGCAAGAACTTGATTTAGCCCCTCTGCTTCAGTTTTTCCTTTTGGGATAGAGGTTACTGTTTGTTTCTACTGCGCAGGAATGTTAGGAAGACAGAACAAGATATTATGGGTGAAGTACACTTTGAGATCTTGGGAAGAATGATCAATCAATGCATTTAAGGTATTTCTTTCTGCCAGAAGAGAGCAAGCCTCAAATCCTTGAAAGATGACATTAAGATTTCTTATTCCTGCTGCTTTAATGATGGATGGACATGAATTATTAAATGTTCTTTACACAACATGTTTCTGCATCGTAATTTCAGAGTCGTTAAGAAAGAGAGAAATTCACTTTTTAGTATTCAACTTGTTAAACAGTTCAACTAAATCCTTAATAAAGCATCTGGAGCCTAAATATTTTAGTGACGTGTAAAACAGAGCTAAGTTCTAAAATATTTAGATGAACTGGAGTTATTCTTAGATGACTACTAATTTCCTTTAAAACGATGGGACAGATACATGAATGGATTCACATACAGTGTAGGCTACCCTGGAAATGGAGTCCAGTGAGAGGGGTTTTCTTCCTAAATATCAGAGCAACAACTCTGAATGTGGTACTTGTGCCTCAATACCCTCATCTGTAAAATGGAGATAATGTCTATTCCAAATGATGTCTTTTTTTTTAAAATACTAACTCCCTGAGAAGAGAAAATGAGACAACAAATGTGGTATTTACTGTAAAAAAAAAAAAAAAAAGCATTATAAACATGCCAAAAAAAATCCTATGTGTAGATTTGGGACTAAATATCAAACTGTGTATTCACATCCATATGAATACATAAACACAGACACATAAGCACCTACACCACTATCTACTGAAGAAATACAATGTTTTTTTCTAAGTATTGCTTGCCAATTGTCTAGGTTCAATATTAAAACAGAATAAAGGAGAGTTGCCCTGCATTATATTTTGGTTTACATGACACATTTCTTCCTTGATGGCATCAACAATAACTATTATTGTTAAAATCAACATTAAAGACTGTATATATGTGTGTGTGTGTGTGTATTTGGATTTCAGATGTATTTTATTTTGTGTCATTTGAAAAATACTGGTCAGGACTCGCTAGATTCATTCAACGACCCACAGTTTGAAAAACAACTGATCTAGGGCATGTTATTTTACCTTTGGAATCTATTTCCTTATCTATAAAATGCAGATGACAATCTCATGAGGTTGTTAATATGGTCAAATAAGACACTCTATGTAGGGTACATATATGGTGCTGAGCACAAAGTTTGCACTCAGTGAATGGTAACTGTTATTAATACTGTTTTTAAGAACAAAGGAAATGAATAGGTCTGAGTCTGGGCATAGCCAGCACCTAGGCAGCCCAGGTAAGTACTGCTTAAGAGCCTCCTGCGAGCAGGAGGCTGTGATAGTCTGAGTACAGGGTCCACTGCACATGGGAATCCTAGGAGGATTCCGGGCTAGAGTTGTGCTATTCTTCCAGCCGGCTACACCCTCTTGTCTTCTCTCCCATTCATTTTAGATGAAGATGTACATAAAATCTGATCTGTAAGATAAGAGACTGGGCAGACGCTGCAGTCTCATAGTGACCCTCTAGAGTCTCAGAGGACACGGCAGTGGCAAGAGAGCCGAGGACACAGCTCCTTGCTAGGGTGGCTTCGTGGTGCTGGAAGGAGAGGGGTATCAGGAAGGGCTTTAAGTGAGGATGCAGGTCTTTTTTTTTTTTTTTAATATTTGTTTTATTTATTTATTTATTTGCTTGCGTTGGGTCTTCGCCGCTGTGTGTGGGCTTTCTCTAGTTGCAGCGAGCGGGGGCCACTCCTCGCCGTGGTAAGCGGGCTTCTCATTGCGATGCCCTCTCCCGCTGCAGAGCACAGGCTCCAGGCACGTGGGCCCCAGCAGTTGCGGCACGCAGGCTCAGCAGTTGTGGCTCACAGGCTCCAGAGCACAGGATCAGCAGTTGTGGCTCAGCCGCTCTACAGCATGTGGGATCTTCCCGGACCAGGGCTCGAACCCGTGTTCCCTGCATTGGCAGGCGGACTCCCAACCAGTGCACCACCAGGGAAGCCCCCAGGATGCAAGGTCTTAATTGAGCCTTTCCTGGTGAAACTTGGAAGGACACCAAGAGAGGGAGTCTAATTATGGAACTGGAAAGGATCTTAGAAATCAACTGCTGGTACAAGAGTCTCATTCGATAACTGACGAAATGAAAGTACAGAGAGGGTGAGTGACTTGCCCAAGGTCACACAGCTAACTGGAGGCCAAATCACACCTAAGGCGCCACTTTTTTGTTTCTGGCTAGTGGTGTTTCCAGTATACCATCTTACCTCATGTAGCTCCAGTGATGTTCTGATAGTTACACTTTTTTTTTTTTTTTATTCTGAACCACTGAATTTCATTTCTGAAATATTTTGACTTATGGAACCCTGACTCTGAATTTTCAGAGCCAATTCTTATGTCAGCCAAAGGACATTTTCAGCTGTTCCCTGCTATCTTAATCTCCAAATGATGGACCTTCCCCCGCCTCCTCACCCCATGTGCTTTAGAATGGATGCTGTTCCAACACTGAAAAAGGGCTGACCTGCCAGTTATGTTTCTCGCCATCAGCTGCCACCTCCCTGCTGAGATCCATGCTCAGTGTGTCAATATCTGGTAAAATGCAGGTCTGCTCAACAGCCTTTCCCTAGCCCACTTTTGGAATGCTTACCAAAAGCGAGACAGCATTGGGAAGAATCAGTCAAACTGGAGATGGTGCTATCAGTGCGTAACTCAGGACATCTGAGACAATCTCCCACGATGGATGGATTTTGTCTGCTTGGCTGGGCCACTTCATTTCAGGAGGACAAGTTTCTTCCGAGTGGATGGCGTGGTGTCATGCCCAGGCTGAGTGCTCCCAGCGGCAATATATCTGTGGTCTAAACTGATGAGCTCTCTCACAGGCAGTCTGTGCATCTGCAGATGCTCAACACTCCCTTGTCAAAGGCACCAGACACACAGGACAGGAAAACCCTGGGAGTCTGGCCCCGAGTGAGCTTTCTGAGATTGGTGAGTGTTTTTAACTGAGGAGGAATGTTATCGCAAAAAAATCCAGTGGCTTGTGGATTGACTGGTTGCCATCTGGGACAGTTGATGATAAAGGCAAGTGCTTATCACAAAGATCTTTGCTCTTCAGAACAGCTGTTCCTCTCCTGAAGCCATCATCGAGCTGGTGAGCTGGAAGGCTCAGAAACAAGGCGAGGATGTGACTGTAGGGACCTGGCACATTACGAGCTATGGAGACGATTGGGGGGCGCAGTATCACCATCTTCAAATGCTTCATTTTGTATAGAAGTAATTCACCGTGGCTGAAATATTTCCTGAAGGACGCACGACAGTGGGATCTAAAATCTTAACTGGTTGGCCGATTCTGTTGTCTGCCACAATGGAAGAGGCTCACAAATCAAAGCAATCATCTTTCCAGAGCTAATGTGAATCTTATGGGCACCAAGGGAGATCATTCTTGTTGCTACTTCCAGCCAGCATATTTATCCAAAGGGGAGTAACTTTGCCAGTTCAGGCTTTGATGCAAGTCGAAAAAGCAGATGTGGCTACTTACTCTTGTCCTTTCTCATACACGCTGGAATGCTTTCTGTAGAGGTGTTTATTTCTGGAGGCACCGGTATATTTTGCAGTCACATTAAAACCTGGAGATTGCTGCTTTGCAAATGTAAAGGAACATTTGGAACAGAAATGGGATGTTCATGCCAACCCTCCCTTTTTCTCTCAGTTGCTTTGACCCAGAGGTTCAAACTCAGGTTCCCTGGAAAAGCCCTGAATACACACACACACTCTCTCTCGTGTTCATATTCAGCTTGCGACTGGAGCAAGCCTAGAGGCATTTAAAACCTTTGAATATAGATACGCTGAATGCTTCCTCAATGGCTCCCTAACGAATAAACACAGAACTTAAAAAAGAAAAGAACGGATGTCATTTCTGGCCTAATTTTAAGAGACTGTGTTTTTTTTAGGAATGAAGACTCGCCAGAGATGTTCCTATTGAGTTCCTCAAAGAAGAGAAAGCGGGTCACTCCAGAAACTGCTATACACAAGTCTCTGAATGAACTCACTGGAAGTTTTTTCCGTAATTAGTGTCTAGTCTGTGTCCCTGGAGAGCTCCTGGTGATTGCAGGGAATGACTTTTTGCTGAAAATGACTTTTCCTTTTTTTTTTTGCTGGGCTGCAGTTTCAGCTGTGCTTTAACAATGACTTTTGTCTCATGAGTGCATTTTGAAGAGTGAGAGCATATACATATTTTTTTTTCCAAAAAGGTTGACTTGTCTCTAGGGTCTCTGAAAAGGGACTGTAGTTTAGTCACCATATCAGCTAGGAAGGTGTCCTCTGGTGAAGCCCATCAAGGCATTCATGAACTAATTCTTTTGCATTCATGGGACTCTTCCTGCCTCAGTTTCTACTGAAGAGCTATGGGCAGCAAAGAAGTATGAGACGGCCTCTCCCATCTCCCCCCAACCCTGTGCCCGACACCCCACTGCTGGGTAGAGCGGATGTGAAGGGTACCTGTTCTATGATTCTGGACCCCATCACCCAGTTCATGACAATAACAAGGGGAGAGAGGGAGAGAAAGGTGGGGAAATTGGAAAGGAGCTTGTCTGTGGAGAGAGTATTGTCACGCTGAATCCCATTCCTCTAGAAGAAGGGGTGGGGAAGGGCTATCTCCCAAACCCAAGCCCAGGGAGGGGTTCCTGCAAGGGAAACCCCTCCCCCTCCATCACCAAGGAGATTCTGAACTACGCCTCCTGTAGGTGGGACTCAGAGAGAGCAGACTCAGGCCTTAGAAAAGCTAAAGCAGGCTGTGGACTCAGGTCTCCTGCCTGCCTGGAGTCTGAAGGGAGGAGGCTGACGGCCTGCGTGGGGTCAGAGGCTGGAAACAGCTGCTGTACCGGAGACGGGTGTCAGGGCAGGTGATGTGTGAGGGTCCCAGAGGTGGCCAGGTGGGGAGCGAGCAGGACCGGGCTCAACTAGGGCCCGATCCAAAAAGACCTCCTGGAGCCGTAAGACCACCTCGGCGGAGAGCGTGAAGGCTGCAGGAGGCCTCGTGAGTCAGCCAGGGAGGCCCATCTGTCCTGAGTGATGGGGATTACAAGGGAGAAGGGCTCTGCAGAGAAAAAAAAAAATCCTTTTGTCTGTGTTTGGAAGCTAAAGGGACTCTTGGAACTGTCCGTTATCTAAGAGCGAGCAGAAAATTCCTGCTGGACTTGTCACCCCCGGGCAGGGGGCTGCTACGCCCACTCCAGACGGTTCAGGCAGAGCAGCAAAAAGCAAGATGCGTTTTACACACATCACAAATCATGTTGGCTCAACACATTAAATACATGATACTCCCCGAAAGGTTCAGAGTGGATAGGAAGTTTCCCATGGGAAACCTACACCGCGTTTCAATTCAACCGGCCGAGTTTGAGCCTATTAGCCTGCATAACAGTTCATGGGTCTTGCTTCCTTCTGTGACGTCTGAAGACCAGGTCTCCTGGCCAAACACATTATGCCATGTGCTCCTCAGAACGTATTGGGGCAGATCTGGGAGGGCTTGACTCTGCCCATCTCCTCCCTTTCTAGCTTCTAGTTCCCTCCACCCTCCACCCCATGGGCTGACTGCTGGTTCCTTCCAGTTTGAGGTGGAAGGAGTGGCAAGGGGGTAACAATCTAGACGCAGCACTAGAGGACTTGTGTGGTGACTCAATAAAGGAAACGGATGGTGGGGTCAGTGACTTCCCTTGGAAAACAAAGGGAAGGTTTCAGACCCTCTTGAGAAGGTGTGGAGTGGCGCGGGGTGTTTTGGGGAAGGACTGATAGAGTCTTCTCCTTTTGTGTCTTTCTCTAGCTCCTGTCTGGAGTTTCCAAACACACCAGGCTGTTTGTTCAGCTGTGTTTTCCTTTGGTCCTAAGAAACTTCTTTCCCTGCTGAAGCCAATCCAACCAGCTGCAGCCTGGGCTTGGGGAGTCAGAAGGCAGAGTATGGTTTTGGTGCAATTGGGTGGGCAGATGAAGTTGGGTGAGTGACATCAGGGCATGCATACAAATGACCCCTTGCACCAACGTGGAGGAGAAACATTGTGATTCGGGGCTGCCATGTGAGGTTATAAAAGCTGAAATGTCAGAAACATTAAAGATATGCATACAAGAATGTCTTTCTCCCAAATGTCAGACTGCCTACCAGTTTGCATTTCCTTTCCTTTGTAAATGTTTTTTTTTTTTCTTTTCTTGGGAGCTGAAGATGATCCTTTAATGCCAGATTTTTCCATCTTTACTCTAAGGGCAATCTGTTCTATGCTGTTTCCCCTTGAGCGCTGAAATGACTTTTACGTGCATTTGATCGACTATACAGCAAGACTGTTTGCCAGGAAAGGAAGAACGGAGGTAGGGATGAGAATGCAAGCTGAAACTAAACACATTTTTGGCCTTTCAGAGATTTAGAAACGTGGAGGAAAAGAGGAAAAAAATGAAATGAGAACTGTGTGCGTTTTCTCCCCTTTTTCATCTTCTGAGCATAGCTATGCATGGCGTCGTAGAGCCAACTAGCTGCTCCTTCAAATTCCAGCTCCACCTGTCACTAGCTTATGACCTCAGGTCAGTGACTTTAATCTCTCAGTGCTGCTGTTTCTGCATCAGGAAAATGAGGTTAAAAATAACATTTACCTCATAGGGTTGTTGTGAGCTAATACACGTAAACAACATAAAAGGGTGCCTGGTACAGAGTTGGTGTTATGTATTTGTTACCTACTGTTACTTCTTCATTTTCTAGTAATTTCCTGGATCTGCAGAGATGTGAGGTAGGAAAGGATAAGGTAGAAAAACGTCAGGTCCAACCTCCAGTGGGTTATTTGTGATTTGTAGCAATATCGTATCCCAACTATACTTCTTTCACCATCTGCATTTTTTTCTATAGCATTGGAGAAATGGTTACAATAACATTGATAAGAACTTGAATCTTTTCGCTCATTTATTCATGCATCCGTGTTTGTTCATTTATTATTTATTTGAGTTAGGGCACTAGGCAATGTACAAACCTGTACAGAGGAAAGAATTTTCCCCTTAAGGGATTTACAGCCATTTAGTTAGTGGTATAAACCATTAACATCTAATCAGAATGATTGTGCTTGGAATATTCTGTGAAATCCCAATAAATAAAACTAATCAGAAATAAAATATCATATAATATCACTTTTATGTGGAATCTAGAAAAAACGACACAAGTGAACTTATTTACAAAACAGAAATAGACTCACAGACATAGAAAACAAACTTATGGTTACAGAAGGGGAAGGGGAGGAGGGATAAACTGGGAATTTGGGATTAACATATACACACTACTATATATAAAATAGACAAACAACGAGGACCTACTGTAAAGCACAGGGAACTATATTCAATACCTTGTAATAACCTCTAATGGAAAAGAATCTGAAGAATATATATATGTATATATATATGTATATGCTTATACATATATATAAAACTGAATCGCTTTGCCGTACACCTGAGATGTTGTAAATCAACTATACTTCATTAAAAATTAAATAAATGGTCTAGGAAAAGTATTTTGTGAGAAAAAGTCAGTTTCTGTACTAAGAGACTGATATCTTTAGCCATATTGATATATAGTATCAGTCTTCAAACTATAGATGTGGTCTCACGCCTCGTCTCTTCATCTTTACCAAGACCTTCCTTTGAAATTACCTGGCATTTTTCCTTCTGTTGTGAACAGAAGCTCCCTGTTGAAGCTTAGCTCAAACACTTTTATCTCAAGTCAATATCTACTGAATGCCTGCTATGAACCTAAACACTCTGAGTCTATTTTAGCCAAAACTGTCTGGGATTATGAATTATATGGATACAGACTTTAATTTCCTATTTCATTTTTGGTTGTGTTTTAACCCATAAACTACGCCTTTTCATTTGTCATCTGGGCTTTACTAAGATGGATGAAGTACATAGCCACTTTTCAAAATAAGGAATCTAAATGAAAATCAAACAATCATTTCATTGCAAGAAATAGGATCCATTTTTGATTTGGTTCTTTTTATGGGCTCAAAAAAGGCTCATGCCTTAAATGTTTCTGAACTGCTAGCAAAATTTTATGAGGCCTTCCAATATACTTCACTTAGACCACTAATGGTGATATGCCTGATGGTAACTGACGATGTCTAATAAATGGAACAATTATGGGGCAATCTTGTATTCTGAAAAGAGAACTTACTGTCAGATCTGAGTCAGCCACTTATTCCTCTGGGTCACAATTTTCATATGGTGAAAATCAAAAGTTTATCATGGTAACGATTAAATGAGCTTTAAGGGTTTTTTTTTTTTTTTTTAAGGTTCTTATATCCCTAAATTACTAGGATTCTAAATCTGTGTTCTCCAATATGGTAGCCACTGGCCACACGTGCTTCTGAGTACTTGAAATGGGGCTAGTCTAAACTGAGATGTGCTCTAAGCATAAAATACACACCAGGTTTTGAAGAGTTAGTATAAAAAAGGAATAAAATATTTTGGATATATTGGGTTAAATAAAAATATTATTAAAATGAATTTGACCAACTTATTATTTTTATTTTACTGTGGCTACTGAGAATTTAAAATTGCTTTTGTGGCTTGCATTATATTAATACTAGACAGTACCACTCTAGACCTTCAAAACAAATGGATCAAAATCTCTCTTTAAGGACTTTTTAATGTTTAATGGCCAATGTTTCAATACTGAGGTCCTTATGCCTCTAAAAGTCAAGTTAAAACTCATATCTACCAAAAACTAATAAACCCTACATGGGTGGATATTTACCACCAAGTTCCTCTCGAAATTACTCTCTGTCGAGGTCCTGTGAAAGTTCTATGGTTACAATACTGAATGTCCACCCCCATGGTTACTGTCTCAACTATATCAAAAGATTATCAGCAAAGGAGGCAAGAATATACAATGGAGGAAAGACAGCCTCTTCAATAAGTGGTGCTGGGAAAACTGGACAGCTACATGTAAAAGAATGAAATTAGAACACTCCCTAATACCATACACAAAAATAAACTCAAAATGGATTAAAGACCTAAATGTAAGGCCAGACACTATCAAACTCTTAGAGGAAAACATAGGCAGAACACTCTATGACATGAATCACAGCAAGATCCTTTTTGACTCACCTCCTAGAGAAATGGAAATAAAAACAAAAATAAACAAATGGGACCTAATGAAACTTAAAAGCTTTTGCACAGCAAAGGAAAACATAAACAAGACGAAAAGACAACCCTCAGAATGGGAAAAAATATTTGCAAATGAAGCAATTGACAAAGGATTAATCTCCAAAATTTACAAGCAGCTCATGCAGCTCAATATCAAAAAACAAACAACCCAATCCAAAAATGGGCAGAAGACCTAAATAGACATTTCTCCAAAGAAGATATACAGATTGCCAACAAACACATGAAAGGATGCTCAACATCACTAATCATTAGAGAAATGCAAATCAAAACTACAATGAGGTATCACCTCACACCAGTCAGAATGGCCATCAGCAAAAAATCTACAAACAATAAATGCTGGAGAGGGTGTGGAGAAAAGGGAACCCTCTTGCACTGTTGGTGGGAATGTAAATTGATACAGCCACTATGGAGAACAGTATGGAGGTTCCTTAAAAAAACTAAAAATAGAACTACCATATGACCCAGCAGTCCCACTACTGGGCATATACCCTGAGGAAACCATAATTCAAAAAGAGTCATGTACCACAATGTTCACTGCAGCACTATTTACAATAGCCAGGACATGGAAGCAACTTAAGTGCCCATCGACAAATGAATGGATAAAGAAGATGTGGCACATATATACAATGGAATATTACTCAGCCATAAAAAGAAACAAAATTGAGTTATTTGTAGTGAGGTGGATGGACCTAGAGTCTGTCATACAGAATGAAGTCAGGCAGAAAGAGAAAAACAAATACCGTACGCTAACACATATATGTGGAATCTAAAAAAAAAAAAAAAGGTTCTGACGAACCCAGGGGCAGGACAGGAATAAAGACACAGACGTAGAGAATGGACTTGAGGACAAGGGGAGGGGGAAGGGTAAGCTGGGACAAAGTGAGAGAGTGGCATGGACATATATACACTACCAGATGTAAAATAGATAGCTAGTGAGAAGCAGCCGCATAGCACAGGGAGGTCAGCTCGGTGCTTTGTGACCACCTAGAGGGGTGGGATAGGGAGGGTGGGAGGGAGACGCAAGAGGGAGGAGATATGGGGATATATGTATACATATAGCTGATTCATTTTGTTATAAAGCAGAAACTATCACACCACTGTAAAGCAATTATACACCAATAAAAATGTTAAAAAAAAAAAAAAGATTATCAGCAAATACACCACAATGTTAAGAGTGATTATTTCTGGGTAGTGGGGTACTGAGTGATTTTTGCATTCTTTTTTTATTCTCTTCTTCATTTTTCAGTCTTTCAACGACGAGGACTGTTATGTTTCTTCATCAGAAAAATGCGTCTTTAAATTTCAGCGTGAATGATTTTTTGAACTGCATAAACATCACGAATAAGTAAAAAAGAGGCCAACTTAAAAGGAAATATCCCAACGTGCTTTCATCTGCTCTGCTCCATTTCCAGATTTTCTATAGTGAATAGGTTACTTCCATCAAGGGAAAAAACACACCTCCTTTAAAACCTGCAATATTCATCCACCCTTTTAACCTTAAACCTAAGTTAATTTGCATGCTGATTTTCTTAGAACTCCTTTTATCTCTGCTGTATTAGACGGTAGAGTAAATACTTTAGGTTTGAGCTTCAACCGTATGTTAACATAGCTATTTTAATATTTTTATAACTACCCTCAACCAGAACAGCATTTACTTTGAGTGTATGCAGGAGATGCGGAAGAAACCCTAAAGATATTTTAATACGTCACTATGCATAGGGGTTTAGGTTGTACTGCAAGAATGCCCATCTAAAGGGGTTCCACTTGCCTCTGAGTCCTGCAGCAACGGCGGGGGAGAACCCTCCTGCATGCTGTCCAGACCAGCTCAGACAGCCACCTGCACACTCGGGAGGGCTCAAGCCCGTGTACACACACACACACGCACACACACACGCACATGAGTGAGTGGGTTGTCCCCTATCCCAGTCCCACTGAACATCGCCGGCAGTGGCTCTTCTCACCTGCCTTCCACCTTCAGAGGCCAGCACCACCACCTGGCCTGGTGTTTGGGTACCGCGGGGCGTGTGCAGTGCTGTGGCGTCGGCGCGTGTAGGTGGGTGACACACACAGCTAGCACTGCTGTCTGCCCTGCTGGCTCTGGAGTAAGCTGGGCTTCTCAAGGCCCGTCAGGTACGATTGTTTAGCCTAGCAACGTTCTATTCATTTAATTTTTCTTTCTTCTTGAGGAAAAGTGCCTTTTTCCAATTCCCACGAGGCAACAGCCTTTTGGAATATGGCATTGGCATGTGGCACAGCAGAACTTACTGTTGGTGGTGAAGATGATTTCTCCCTCCTGAGGAGTGGGATCTGTGTCCTGGACCACCTGCAAGGCTCCCACGGTCCGGACAGCAGGGTCCAAAGTGACTGAGCTTTCATTTACGGTTGTGTCGCTTGCGCCGGTGATCTGGTTGGTTGACGGACCTCCCAGAGATCCCTCGAAGTCAGTGGGCAAGTCGTCCATGCAATCGGCATTGGGCTGACAGGAGCAGAAAAGGACCTATCTTAGTGTATATCATCAAGTTAGAGATGAGATGTCTACAGCCTAAATATTTTGTCCTGATGGAAAACCAAGTTCTTTACTGTTTTCTTCCTGAACCACTTTATTGAAAGACATTCCACATATAGTTCCTGTAATTAACATGAAAACATCTTCCAAAATTTTCTTTCCAAAGGTTCCATTTAGATCTACAGACAAGGTCTTAATTCCAGGAGTAGCACTAGCCATACATTAATATAATTACATAGGGAGAATAATATGATACTTATTTATAACGATAGCTCTTCCTTATCTATAGTGTTTACTTCTTGTATAGGAAGTAGCTGACAGCCTGATAATTAGCCCCAAAGACCCCTGTGTTGTTTGCAAACAGACTGATGGCATGAGAGGGAAGACAGAATCTGACTCGTGAATTGTGCATCAGAGATACACACATATACATAAACAAACGCACACACAAACACAAGAGCACAGGGTGAGGTGTTGTTAAACATAAGCCAAAAAACCAGCTGCAGAGCAAAGCCCTATTTACATAACATGCAATTGATCGTACATTTGTCAAATCCTCTAAGTTAAAATCTTAGAATCATAAAACTAGCGGGAGACCATCTACTTTAATTACCCACTCACTACAGGACTCTCTCTCCCAATATTCCTCACAGCTCCACTTGAAAAATGTAGAGACGGGGGTCTCTGTGCCTCGCAAGGCAGCCTCTGTCGGCCAGCTTCTCTTACCGGGCAGCGGGGCAGTTTTACTCTATGGTCTCAGTTCTGCTGGCTGAAGTGGTGTTGAATATATTGATATCTCTTCCACAAACAGCTTTGAAAAAATGATTTTCAGTTGTTCTGCCTCTGACCAAGCTCATAAAAATGATTTTTTAAAGGTGGTGGAGGAGAGATACGGTCTTGAGAAGCACTAAGAACGGCTGTTAATCACACTTTTTGCTCCACTCTGGATAGTGACATTGTCTTGAGCGACGACAATGACACGGTTTTGCACCCCGTCCAAGGATGCAGGTCAGGGTGGGCAGGCGTGGGTGAGGAGAATCCTAGGTTGACACTGTCTGAATTAACACCACAATGACTAGATTGTGTGCAAAGTTCATTGAAAGAGAAAACCTACCACTCACAGGCTCATTGGGAGCACAAAGCAAGAAATTCAAACTGCAGGACTCTTGTCCTGGATTTCCACTCTCAAACCAAGTCTCCCAAGCCCCACACCTGTGTTTCCAACAGTCAGCTGGAAATCTCCATCATCCCACAAAAACTTCAAATTCAGCTCATTCCCTTTCCTTCATATTCTCTTTGTGTTCTGCCGTCTCCATCTCTATTGGCAGTGGGCCAACTCCTTGAAATTCGCGTTGTTGAAAGTCAACTCATTGAATGACTGATCCGCCAAATTTACTGATTGAGATTATTGGACATGAGCGGGTATGTTCTGAACGCTTCTTACCCCATTACCAGTTCCCAATCTCCCTCTAGTTTCTTCCCCAGTATACTTCATTCTCCACTTTTTCACCAGAGCACTCTTTTTTTTTTAAAAAAAAGCACAGATATGATTCTTTTTCTTTTTTTCCTCCTAAAGAATGAATGACAAGCTCCTTAGTATAGCAAAACAGGCACCGTACAGTCTGGCCCAAGCCTTCTCTTCTGGCCCTACCTTCAGCCTTTGGAAACACACAGAATAAACTATGTATTCCCTATTTCAGCGCCTTAGCATGTGCTGCTCTTCCACTCGGGATGACAGTTGCCCAAATCATCATCTCCTTCCCCTCTCCCATCCCAAGGTCTCAAACTAACCCTGGTGAACTCCTAATCATCCCTCAATTCCCAGGCCAAATGTCTCTTTTCTAAGCAGTGCTCCCTCCCAGGTAGTCATCTTTGACACTGTAACTCTTTTCACACTTCTCCCACTGTTACAGTCATTTGTTACTGTGTTAGTCTCACTCTACTAGCCCACAAGCTTTTTTTGAAATTCCAGTTTTACTGAGATATAATTGGCATGGCATATTGTATTAGTTTAAGTTGTACAACATGATGATTTGATACGTGTGTATGTTGCAAAACGATCACCACAATAAGTTTAGTTGATATCCATCACCTCACGTGGTTACAAAATTTTTATTCTTGTGATGAGAACTTTTAAGATCTACTCTCTTAGCAACTTTCAAATATACAATACAGTATTGTGTATTGTATTAGAGTCACCATGCGGTTCATTACATCCCCGGGACTTACTTATTTCGTAACCGGAAGTTTGTACCTTCTGACCCCCTCACCCATTTCACCCTCCCCACTTCCTGCCCCTGGCAACCACAAATCTGTTCTCTGTTTCTATGCCACTCAGATTCCACACACAAGTGAGACGCAAGCTTTTTAAAGTGAAGCAATTACACTATATTGACCTTGAGTTCCAAGCCCTCACATAGTGCCTGACAATTATTAAGTGCTCAGTAAATGTTGATTTGGAAATTTTATCTAAGTCTCAGTTTACTGCTCTGAAAACTTGGGAATGTTAGTATCTGCCCAGATCCGAGATCAGTGAAGGGAAGATTTGAGAAAATACTTTAAAAAATTCAATTTCTGGGCAAAGGTAAAGTACGCCTTTGAAAGGTAGCAGAGTATGCCACTGTTAAAATATGCTATGTTGGCATAAAAATTGTTTTTAGCTGAAACAATTGAGAACTGGGTAAATAAATGCTCTCTGCCTTCCCCCTATTTGCCTAAAAGCAAGACATAAATTTGTAAGGGGGTCCCCCTCTCTGTACCAGAAAGAGAAGAACATTCTTATCACCAGTGACTGGGAGTTGACGCCAAAAAGGAACATACAACAAACCTAACTGACATGCCCTTATCTGCCATTGGTTTCCCCCATATATTTACCTCCCCACAATTTGCTGTCCTAGAAACTCAAAGTCCTTTCCCTTTGTCTTGTCACTTCTCTAAAAATTTATTGCTCTTTTTTGAAGATGCTATAGAAGCCGAAGTTCTAACCACCCCTCTGAGTCACTCATCACCAAGTGTTCCTATGTGCACACATGATGCATGTGTTCATAAACTTCTGTTTGATTTTCTCTTCTCAATCTGTCTTTTACAAGTCTAATTTACAGGGCCCAGCTGGAGAACCGAGGAGGGTAGAAGAAAAAATAACTTCTTTCCCTCCACTATGCTATGTAAAGATGCAGATCCAAATTGTGTGCGGGTATCAGGGAGGAAAAGAGTTCCAAGTGAAGATCCATGTGCTGGCTGTTCTTTCAGCTGTGAGCATCTGAATGTGACCACAGATGCAAGAACAACTGACATATTTTTCACAATGTTGACTCTGCTTGTTGATCAAGTTCCTGTTTTCTCTCTTTTTTCTGTTTATAGCATTATTTTATTAGTTTTGATGCAGGGTGTTCGCTTTTACTTCGTGGGCTAGGAGGAATAGTGTTATGTCTCTAACAGAGGTGAGGAGAGGAAAAGAGAAAGAGCGAATTAGCTCAGTGAGACTGTTAATGAGAGCACGAACGAATAATGTGGCTTAGATACAATATTT